>NW_008824932.1:1677998-1690339 GCF_000699105.1 Pygoscelis adeliae
GCCATGGTCTAACCTTTATTGAGGGCAGTTTGTAGGCTTACCTATAATAATCCGTTTTAAGCTGCTTCCATTTTAAGTTGTTGAAATTATTTTATAAACTGTGTCTGAAAAAAACTTGTTTTTAGTCTCCTGGAACTATTTTAAGCATTTAGTTGGTAATGGAAAACACATGTGAGAAAGAATATCAAATAATTCTAACAGCAGTATTTCCATACTTTATTTTAATCTTATTCATAGAGGTGAAGTGGAAATGAAATTCACCTTATGCGACCAGACAAACCAGTCCTGTAATCCCTGCTGCAACTCATACAGCTTCAGTGCTCTTCAAAATTACTTGACATTTTACTAAAAATCAGGTTACGCTCTCTCTCCTATCATAGATCGTTATACGTAGAGCCACAAATTCACTTCTGTTACCTTTTGGCATTTTAGTTTTAATAAACATATAGCTAAATCTTGTATTTATTTTAATATACAAGGAAGCACCATATGAAATTTCAACCTTTTTTTGAGCAGGTAATAGCGTTAGCTAAACAATAATAAATTTTTTTTTTCCATTTTCTGACATTTCCTGTGCTGAAGGATGTAACTGGACTGCCACGTTCAACCTATATCCGTAGATCCTTTATGAATGTATTTAATCCCTTTTCGAACCCATTTATGCTTTTGATTTCCACGTAATCTCACTGCAATGATTCATAGGCCTGATTTTTTCGATGTATGAAAATCCTGGGGTTTTTTTATTAAAAATAAGGCACCTGGTATTTCACTGGAACACCTCAGTCATCAGATTTTGACACAAGACCTTCCACAGTCACTTTTTCTGTGCCATTTATGAATGCATAGACATTTTTTTAACATTCTTTGCAGTTATTTCTTTTTCAGGCTGAAGAGTTAAGCCAAAACAAACCAGAGGAGGTGGTTTGTCACATAACACATAGGTAAGCTGCCACAACGTGCTCCGGGTGCAAAAACCTTACACAGCTCCACAAAAGGAGACTAGAGAGTTCAGGAAACTAACTATTAAGGGTTACTAAACACATATACATCTGGCTAGGTCATTCGCCGAGATCTAGATGATTAGAGGCTAAGGACAGGCCAGATGAAATAAGCTTCATAGGAATCAGGGAAAGAATAGGGATCACCCTACAAGCTCACCCAGTTCCCACGCTCTCCCTTAGCCAGCTATTAATTGTCATGATTGAAGACTGGATACCGAGCTAGGTGGACCATCGGTCGGATCCAGGTTTATTTATTCCTTCCTTGTGCAGAAGCCATACTTTCCTTCTTATCCAGCCTACTAAGTTTTAGTATTTATTTAGTTTAGTATTTATTCACTTATTTTTACAGCTGGGGAGAAGGGGTAGAGGAGGACAGGTTTGGACAACAAGAGCACACAGTACTCAAGATACAAGCTGGCCACAATAACATAACCAGGTTTCCTGTTCTGTTCCAATTCACAGTATCATATTCACCCTTTGGATCACTCATTATTGATATTTTCATAATATTATGCACAGTGCCTCCAGGATCTCTTTCCAAGTGGCAACAGTTCATTGTGCACAGAACTCCTCTTCAGACACTACATACAGTGTCCTCCACTGTGCATTACTGGGCACGTAACATAGCTGAATTTCACCTACCACTTTATTATCCAGTTGTTAAGTATAGTGGGACTCTTCTACAACTCTTCTTGGAGTCCAGTTGAGATTTATGCACCTTGAAAAATTGTGTAAATTATTACTTCACCATATTTTCCAGTTCATCATTAATGTACTGAGCAGAGTAGATCCCAGCAGAGATCCTACTAATAATCTCCTTCCAACTTAAAATCTGACCATTTCCTTCTATCTTTTGTTGCCTGTCTTTTAAAAAAAAAAGTTCCCTACAGAACTGTCCAACTTTAACAAGGGATGCTTTTGCCAGGTTCTCTGCAGTATCTGGAATTTCAAAACCTACTGGATTGCCCTTACTCCCACATGTGTTACCACCTTCAGAGAACTCTGAAAAGCATTACACCAACTCCCTTCCATGAAACGATCACAATTATCATCATACATATTCACCTGCCTAATAATTCTGTTCTTCATTAGAGTTTCTAATAGCAGACGCCCAAATTCTTCTTAAATTTTTAATTTAATCTTTATCTGAACACTAGATCTCCAGCCTGGATCAACAAGAAGCAAAAACTATATGAGTTTCCCTCTGTAATGGAATCTGTGGTACATCATGTTGACTAGATAATTGAAAATATACTTGTTTTCTCAACTGGAACATCTAGATAAATAGAAAAGCACTGCAAAAGTAGGTCTGAGGCCTCAATGGGAGCAACATGAAAATTTCTGTAGTCTGAGCACAAACATGCCAGCTGAAGTGCTGCAGAGTCACCGTTCCAGTGGTGGAAGTTCTGGTTTCATACACTTATTATTGAAAAGGGACTGAACTCAAATTGCGATAGCTAGAAAGACACCTAAATCCCTCTATATGAAGAATCTAAATAAGCATTCATCAAGACCACCACTGCTGCCGGTTATTTTGTTCAAAACTATCATTTGAGTACAAATTTTAGCAGCAAATAGGCAATAAAAACAAATCCCTGGTCTCTCAATAGCCAAAAGGAGGTCAATTTAACACTGCTTTCAGGAGCAACAGCACACTGCTGCTCATAAAGCAGTTACACACTCACTGCTTTTCTGAAGCTGCCCTGAATTCAGGGGCTCGGCTGGCTGCCTCTGAACGGCAAGGAGGAGCGGAGGCCAGGAGCGACCCAGCCGGCGGCGTGCCCCCAGGAGCGCCCCAGCCGGCGGCGTGCCGGGGGGTTCGGCAATCAGAGCGACAGCCGGCACCGGGCAATACAGACCACCAGAGACGGCGGTTTAGCGCTAGTCTGAGAAACGAGTCAGAAGAGATGCAGGCATACCCTCACAGCCCGCTGAACAGCAAATCCCTGGACACACGCAACTGCAAGGGACATCCAGGAAACGCCTGTAGGGACACCGCGCTTAATGACTGCACCTTCTGATGTACTTCAGGGCACGCATCTTTGTCAGCCTAATTAAAACCAGAAATCATTTACTGTTCGCTGTTTTTCCTGTGAGGCAGGAAACAACCGGAGACTGATGGCAGGAGAAGTGCCCCAGAGGGCACTGAATTTCCTACTACAATTACCTAGCAAAAAGGGTAGTAACATCTTCGGAGACTGCTGTCTGCACCACACGATTATGTGTTTAATGAAGCGGTCGGTTTCACTTTTTCAAAAAATAGCTGAATGTGCTTTACGAGAATTTCAAGATAGGCCCTAAAATGGGTAAGAATGAAATATATGTATTAATTCACCTTGGATGGCCCATATGGGGCATGGATACTTTGGCTCTGTCTGCAGAAGCTTATTTGTAAAACTATAATGCAACCAAATGTGGAAGTAATTACCTAAAAAACAGACAAAGATCTGGAAAAATTACAGGTCTAATCCTGCTTAATCCAGAACATTTCGTTCTTTGAAAGTGTCATGTAATACCAAACATCAGCCCTTACGTGAAAAAGGCTCCATTTGCTTACCAATTCATTTGTGCTCCGGGTAAAAGAGAAAAGCAAGCTGCCAAAGCAAGTCAAAGAGCCCTTACGAAACCCTGTGACCGAGACCAACTCTGACGTAGAAACAGAAGCAAAACCAGGCCCTTCCCAGGTCGGCAGTACGAAGGTCCAGAAGGGCCTTTAGTCAGTGCCTCCCCCACCTACCAGCTGAAAATCCGTCTCTTTGGCGGCTTCTTATTCTGCAAGGTTAAGGTTAAAGGAGTGTTCTACAACTGAACCAGTTTTACTGCGATTTTAGTCATTAAACAAAACTAATGACTTCTTGACAGTCAAAGAACATTGTTCTTTTTAAAAAAAAAAAGAATCAAAGATTTCAGAGTTTATTCAGGGAATGAATTCAAATTTAGTTGTGTTCAAGACACATCTAGACAGCTTTGCACAACTGCATTTTTATGACTCACTCACTTGGCTCACCCCAATTTCTTCAAAGGTCACTTCTCACTTTTTACCTCAAAAGACTATTTTAAAATACTGTTTCTGCAAAACAACAGGCAGAATCAGCTGAACAGAGCCCATTTTTCAAATCTGGAAAAATAGAGACAGTATCATTTACAGATTAAAGAAAGGAAAAAAAAAAAAGAATGAGTAAAAGATGGCTTACAGACGTCCACTCACAAAAGGGCAACATCGCACTCTTCCTCCCTGCCTCCTGAAAAAACAGTATTTTATAATACTCACTGCAGAGAAACTAGAGAAACAGCATTACCCATACCTGCTGGCTAGCAGGAGGCACTCCTCCATCACCAGCTAAATCAACAGAGAAGACTTTTTGCACGAGCAGATACCGTTTACCGGCAGCCTGTGGATTTCAGACAAGCACACAGCATTACTGAGCTCCACAGAGGATCAGAACATTATTGTCAGATTAGCATTGGGAAATGGATTTACCATCTGCCTTTTTGGCTCACAATCTTAATCCTAAAAGCTTGAAAAACAAGGGTTTTTTTGTTTTTTGGTTTTTTTTTTTTTTTACACTTAATGTGTGTTCTCATATTGGTTATATAAATGTGGTTTTCTTCTTTTCTTAGTCCTGAGCAACTTCCCAAGTAGAGGGAACATCTGATTACCATTTGCACCTGCTCTAAGAGCAGGTCAGTTCCTATCGAACACCTACTTTCATGTATTACTTCAAATACTAACCATGCAGAGTTGGCCAAAAGCTCTAGTTTAAAAGCCTAACCTCTTTTTTAAAAATTAACACTGCAAAGGCAGTTGTGCACTGAGGAGAGAACGCACCTAGAAGATGTTAAAATCGGTGTCTAACAGTTAGCTTATCCTGTTTATAAGGGTGACTAAACATACAACAGGGGAAAAATAGCAGATAATGACATTTGTTATTGCAAGTAACTGTCAACGATGGAAAAACAAACAATTGTACAAAACATTAATTCAACTCCCTCCTGCCTCATGATTATTAGCATGCTTTTTCTACTTTCATGTAGCAGTCTTCCTGCACCTACCTACAAAGGACTTCATCTTCATGACACTACCAAAAATCCTTAAAAACAGAATGCTATCTGCGGGTCAGTTAGGATCTGTGAATATAAAATGCACATATGTAAATACCACATAACGGTAGCGTTCGTACTGGGTTCTGAAGATTTACATTTGCAGGTAAGTTGTTCTCTTCAGAGTATATGAAGGAAAACTGACATCGTTACCAGATACAGTGTTTTGTTATTTTCTACCTAGGAAAGCAAACCTTCTCCCTATTTAACGTAACATGCTTACTGTAACAGTTTATTAAGATGTCGTATAAATTAAACAGGTACACTTAAAGTGAATTTCTGTAAACCAAAATGACAATAATTCAGAATAATGGGGAGTGATTTAGTATGCTATGGTAGAAGTGACCTTTAGATTTTATGCTCACTCATGTTTCATACACAAAATGTTTCCTGATACTTGATTTTAAGGAAGTTTCTATCAACACAGAAATCTGGGGAACAGAAAGCAGATGGTGGTTCCAGCCGACTAGTCTGATGAGAAGTTACTTGGAGCTCCGGGATTTGTTGACCGGCATGTTCAAGCGGGTTGCTGAGAAACCCATCCGCCACAACAGCGTAATGGTTTTTCTTGCTCTGAAAGTAGCACTGTACACGAAATGATGGGCCACTTCCACAGTACTGCATTCCCCAATAGAAAATCTCTAACCACAACAACAAAACATTGCAGGGAAGGCCCCTCTAAGTGGACAGACACCACCACCACCCCCCCAAAAGGCATGCTTTTTTAGACAGTCTTGGAAATAGTCAATCTCTAGCCAATTTCTACTGCTACTCCGTCTCAGCAGTGAGCTTCCACCCGCTAACTACTCACGTGTGCGGCATCTCACATACACCCCCAGGCAGGCAGGGTCTCACATCTAGTATCTCAACACCACACCAGACCCTGGACGCCTAGAGAACCAGAGCAGCAGTATGGGGGTAAGAAGCAGAAGTACAGAACGGCTGCTGCTCCACAGCCAGAGAGGCTGCTGAAGGCATAACCCCCTGTGGTACAAAGTCCGAACCATCGTTCTGTTTTGTTCCATCTCCGTTCTGTTTTAGAGACAAACTTATTTTCATTAATATTTTAAGATTATAGCTTAATGATGCATTATGTATTAAAGGTGTTTGAAAAAAATAGGATAGAGGAAGCCTAGAAGTTCCTCTGCATAAGTGATTTAGGAAGAAAATTGCGTTCTCAGGAAGCTGCTGTTTGCATACCAATGCTAGCATTGTTCCTGCTGCCAGTTTATCAGTTTCATTTCGGAAATGTTGCCCAGGATGATGATAAAAGGCTCTAACTCCAGTATTTCAAGTACATCAAGTTACACACTGGATTTTGAAAACGTTAGCATCATAGACGGTTTAGCTTCTGCTTATTCTTGGTCAATGAAACTACAAAATGCCTTAAACTTCTTCCTGGTGATCAGTTATGTCTGGAAGTTAATAAAATTCTTTTAGAGGATACAAGACCTGTTACGTAGAAATAAGAGATTTAGATTTTTAGTAAGTCTTCAGAAAATTAAGAAAAAAACAAATTTTAGAAACATGGAAGTCCTTCAGAAATTAAGTAAGAATATTTCAGTCAGAAGAATCTGCGGGGTTAATTCAGCTCTAGGATCCAGAAATATTAACAGTTCGCTCATTTCTACTCTGAAAAGTTCAGCTGTAAAGTCATGAATGACAAAAGACCCTGTGAGATGCCAACAGCATCACAGCAATTCCTGTAAAGTTCATACCGAAAACACAGCAAACATTTGTCAAGTTCTTGCCTTATGCAGGCTCTTAGTTTGACTTACAAAAACAAGCAGTTACGCGCGGCCAGGAGAGCCCAGCATGGCTGTGCTTAACACCAGGAGGAGCCAGGTGAATTTTCACTCCCTACCGTACAGCTGGGGGCTGGAATCAGCTCCTGCGCTCCTGCCAGAAAAACTGCTGACGAAAGTAAAGTAAGTAAAGCAGGGATGTCTGGTCATTCAGGAGCATGGATAGTCCTGACCTTTCTTTTCCATGTGCTACTTAGCTTACTACATCAAGGCTTATTTCCTTCTGTCAAAATCTCAGCATCTCCCTTTTTTAACCCTCTTACCATACTTCTCTGCCTTCTCTCTTCCTTTTAAGCACTAGTGCCTTCTTCACATTTGCTCTTTCAAATGTATCTTCTTAGATCTTCTGGCACTTCTCACTTTACCTCTTACTTCTCCTCCTCCCTTGACACACATTTCATTCTGTTGCCTGTGGGTCATCTGTCTCTCATGACACTGTTCATTCTTTGTACACTACAGCCCTTTTTCCAACGGCCCGTCCCCACAACTTTAACGTTTAAATCTCAATCTAAATGACAAGTAAAGCATGTGTCAGCATTACTTCCCTTCCCAAGACAAAAAAATACCACTGAAGCTGGTTTCTTAACATGAACCCAATGGAATTGCGTTCCCTGAAGTCTCCGTGCACCAGGTGAAGCTATCCTCCTTTCCCAAGTGTGTCACGAACAAATTATTTGGAAGTACAAAAGGATTGGCTGTGACCAAATACTAACGTGCACTTAATGGACTGCAGATTTTGCAGGATGTTTAAAGTTTTCCCTCTGATCTCTCTGAACTTTGGCCTTCATTTGTTTATACAGGCAGAGGCCAATAGGTCATACCACTAAAATCAGCAAATTGTTTACACATATGGCAAGCATGCATGGAGCAGTAATGTAGTCATGGCTACAACCGTACACAGCACATTAAAGCAATTGCTTTAGTTGAAATAACAAAGACACAGCGAGTCCACAAAGGTGATGAGGAGACCTTCCAGTGCAACGAAACTCAGTATGAACTAAGAAATTAATTGGCATTTCTTCAGAAGCCAATGCACACGTTCTAGTCCAGTCTAACCCAGCTCACTCACAGTAACAGCGCTTGTTTCACAAAAAGGGGCGGCCTTTGACATTATCAGCATCAAAATTTACAAATTTAAGTGCAAGCGCTAATTCAGCACTGTGGCAGTTAATACTGCAAGGAATATAGAAGGTTTACAAAGTGAGGCTGGAGGAGAAGCTGTCACCGAAGGTACGCGAACTCCAAGCACGCTGCTGGGCTGCGTTTGTTTGAACACCAGACTCCGATACGGTGCCTGTGGCTGGATGGTGCATTTCACCAGAGGCAACTTACTGGGGAGAAGTTCTTTGTTCAGTGAAAATACATTATTTTCACAATACTTACACTAGCTTTAAAACTAAAATTTGCTATTTAAAAAAATCATTACGTGCTTAAAAAAAACCCTAATTCCTAAGCCTTTAAAAATTATTTAAACCTTTACAGAGAAAGATCTTTAAAAAAGCCTCTCCCAAAAAACATATTTTACGTATTATGAATTACTTGGAAATGAGGCGTTTTCAGAAGCATAAAGCATTTCCATTTTGAAAGTGTGAACGTGGTACTAATATAACCCCAATACTCCGTTTTGTTTTGATGGACAGAGGAATGTATTTTTGAGAGCAATTACAGGCTCCCTGCTTAAGAGAATGCCAAAACTAAAAGGTAAACACTACAAGAAATGAGGAAAAGAGCCAGGATCTAAGAGAAACTAATCACTTTGTCTTGGTTAAATATACCGTAGCTGTCAAGCTTGCCGAAACCGTAGAGAAAAGGAAGCAAGTTTTTTTAGCTTCAAGATGCTGTATCGAGGCTTTGTGGCCTATTCAGTGGCATACTGAATAGGCATACAGATATGTGGCATAAAGAAGAAGAGTATTATTAAACATTTATAAGTTACTTTTTATTGAAAAGCAGAAGCACGTCTTCGTTAAATTTCATGTCCAAACAATACGAGCAGACATGAACTCCTATTTGCAATGGAGACGCAGCACGCTGTAGAAAAAAATGTCTGCCGGGAGAAAATGCAACTGTGAGTCTCAAACAAAAATTATCCTTTTTTAACGTTACCTACTTCCTTGCTCAGAATACATTTTGGTTTCATACAAATCACTTTTCTGGAGTAAGATAATTTGTTTGGCCAACCAGTGATAAGAAATTGGCAGAGACAGAGCTAATAAGTAATCTTCTCTTTTAAAGAGAAAAAACAGCTGAAAGATACGCCAGGTCTGGAAGTTCATTACTTTCAGAAAGAAATGTTCACATAAGGCAGGGAGATACTCTTATATTGTTATTCACCATACAAGTTGGACACATCTACGAAATTTGTGTTTTCTTAGGCATGTCCATGGAAAATACAGGTATAGCTTTGACTAACTGATCCGAGGTAACACTGGACACCTGCCTCTCCCAATTACTGCCTGCTAAGTCCGCTCTGAACAAGCGTTACCAGAAATATTTTATCCAATGCTCCTAGAGAATAATCTTCCCATGGCAACAGACACTCTTAGCACCAACGCTGAAGATGTGCAACTCCAAACCAGTCATGCAGAATCCCGGCCATTGCGCAGAAGGCTATACAAAATGCTCCGTTTGTTTCAAATTACCAACAGAAATCCTCTTAGGAGTGTCATCATTTTATCTTCTGTATTTCACCACCAATTAACGTTTAAAAATGATGTTTAAACAACTGAAAGAATCCTCATCATTTTGTACATGAAGTTCAGTTGTGTCAATAACTTCTAACGTAACATCTCCTCTGCCTCAACTCTGAGTTTCACCACTGAAGACTGAAATGCCCCATCTGACACTTCTAGTGCTGGAGGTTTTTCAGCAAAAATCAGGTTTGATAACAGGCCTTAAGACAGATCTGATCATCAGTCCCAACCCAAAACAGTTTAAAGTAAAGACTGAAATTATTTAAATTCTGCGTACACGCACGAATCAAACACGACAAGGGGGAGCTTTGATCCAGTCCTGTCCTCGCTAGCAGGACTTTTCATCTGTTATCTTCAAAGGGCAACACAAAACTGAACCTGAGGACACAGTCCCTGTCATGCTCCATCAAGTCTCCCCGCTGGCTATCCCAGGGAAACTACAAAATACACCAGCTCACAGACACAGAGGACTGGGGAGAAAAGATTCAAGGAAAAAATGCTGGCAGAAAAGGAACACAAAAGGATGACTTGCAGCAGAACTTACCACCTTTTACCAGAGTGAAACGCTATCTGGGAGAAAGTGGGACACAGCGCAGTTGAAGGCTGCCGAGCTCAGAATTACAGCTGTGAAAAGCAAATCCCGTTCTGCCACTTGCCAACTTCTGAGCATTTGACTTCACAGCCTTGGCGTTATTTTAACACAGCTTTACCGCTGGGGCAGCTTGCCTCTCGTTTACGCAGGGAGGTAGACAGCACCGTCACTACTTCCACTGGAACCATCTGCAGAACACGGCAGCATTTCTGGACGTGCTCATTTTCAGGCACACTGCCTGTAGATTTACCATAAAAATATGGTTTTTTGCTATAATCTGAAAACTGGTATATAAATTACCACTCACCACAATATACTCCAGGAAAATCGGGATCTTCCCGCATTTATCTTTTTAAAGTGGAATTTGCTCTGAGCCCAAACTAGAAATCAGGTTGCTATCTGCCTCTCCTAATAGAGAAGCTCCACGGCCTTTAAGGGGGAAAAAAAAAAAGAGGCCATCTGCAGAAAGAGCTTGTGATTAGAGAAGGGAAGAAACTTCCATGGCTAGAGAGACAAATAAAGTAGTATCTTAAGGAGAAACATAACTTACGAGGAAACTTGTATGAAATCATAGTCAAAATGGAAAAGGCACACACATTTTTGGCAATAAAGTAAATATATCACTGGGTAATGTATTGCAGAAGCATCATTATTTGCACTGAAGCTTGGATTTATGCTGTACAGTGCCCAACAGCAATACAGATACAGCAAATTAAAAAATAAATACCCTTTACAAATTTCCACTTCTAATACAAACCTGTGAGAATTAGCTCACATCGCTGAGCAATTCCAGCATCATAGCTCGAACAAATTCATAAAAGGATTATCAAGGCTATCAAATTTCTAATTGCTATTTTTGAGAAATAAATATTATATTCAAAGCATAACTTTAGATTACAACATTCACTTCGATTTTGAGAACAAAGGAGTAGTCGTTGCTCTTCAAGGTTCTTATTTCTTAAAAACAGGATACATGGGAAATCAGTGGAAACATGATCAGAACACACTAACACGCATTTTTTCCTTAAAACTGTCAGATTTGGCAGTTGCTGTGGCACCTTTATGAACCAGAGCAGGAAGAAAAAGCACAGGTATGTCAGGGTGCAAATAAACCATAAGACAGCTGTGGACTACTGATGCTTGCTCTTAGCCTTAGGAGCTACTGAACTGAAAATAAAGTATGCCAGCGCCTTCTTATGTTTTAGGTCAACGATAACTGGATTCCCTGCTAAATAAACAAACCAGACTAGATTGTAAGGGGGAAAAACCCTGTTATCTGTAAAGGTAATGAGTGCCTTAGATGGCCTGAGGAGTCTCTATCGCTGAAGGTCTTAATAGGTCGAAGTTGTATGAAACAAGACAAGGCTAATCTTACAAGCATAGGAGCTTGAGAAGCTCTTTGTAGCTACGTACTTTCATAAGCAACTATTTACTACCAACCTGAGGTAATCAGATTATTCTCTGGGTGATTACAATTAATTTATACAAATGAAAAAAACAAATATTCAACATCCACCCAAAAAGACCATTACAAAGACCATTCACCATTACAGCTGAAGTCGCACCCTTAAATCTGAAATGTCGTTCCTCTGGAAGAGCAATACTGCACCTAATGTTCTACTGTTATCAGGAACAAAAACTGCCCTATCTGAAGATAGGGACAAGTTAAAAAAAAAGTTAGGTGAGAATTTATTAATAATAAGGACTGTGGTAACATAAAAGAAGAGAAACTCAGCTGGGGAAGAGAGGAAAGAAGCGGGAGGACTGAAAAAAAGAAGAGTATCTTGGAGAGAGATGTAATGCAGAGACCACCAGGAAGGGGCAGGAGGTGGCTGGGGCAAAAAGCCAGCTAGCCGAGTGGCATGTTCTAGTGACAATGTAGTGGTTTCAACCTGCTGAGAAAGGGCTGAGAATTAATTAGAAAGTGTCAACAAATTAGGATTAAAGGACAAGAAATACACTTCACTCAGGGAAGGGGGGTGCATGTGAAGGAAGGCCGAAAAAAACCCAACAATGAGCTATCTGATTCCTGAAGTAGGAACTGAAAGTGCTGTTTCCTGTTAAATTCTCTCAAAAGCTAAAGATTGCTTCTTCACAGCATTAGCTGTGTAATTACTACCGCTTCATCCTCT
Organism: Pygoscelis adeliae; assembly: GCF_000699105.1. Taxonomy (NCBI): domain Eukaryota; kingdom Metazoa; phylum Chordata; class Aves; order Sphenisciformes; family Spheniscidae; genus Pygoscelis; species Pygoscelis adeliae. The sequence goes on from NW_008824932.1 coordinate 1,690,323, forward strand.
GATTGGACATCTGTAGG
>NW_008824932.1:1690354-1709333 GCF_000699105.1 Pygoscelis adeliae
TAAGGTTTAGCAATACTGGATTTTCAGAGTACATTATTTCCATTGCAACCTCCAGAGTAATGTATTACATGAATGTCATATACAACAAACAGGTTTAGATAAACACAAAAAAATATATCCATTTAAAAATTTTAATTGAAAACCATTTGAGGGAAAAGCCGGAGAGTCTGATGAGGGATTACACATTTCTCCTGGCAGTTAACAATTCTGCAGTTTTGACTTAGATTTCTTTACGGTAAAAAGGCCTCCAAGGGGAAGAGTCCATGTTTATAATTAGCATTTGTGGTATGTTAGAGACAGACAAAGGCGAATTAAAATAAACTGAGAACAGTAGGAAAGAGGAAAGAAGTTGGGCTTAGCTCCAAATTTGTTATTTTAGCTCAGAAATATCATCCTTATTTCACAGCATTAGACACATGCAACCTAAGACCTGAACGTGACTCAAGGGTTAAGTGTGGTCTTCTGCCAGGCTAAGAGCAAGAGGTTCAAACAGACCCCACATCCCAGAGCTTCTGTAGCTGTATCAGCAGGCAGAGGGGATGCGCCCTGAGCCCCCTCCTCCCTCCTTCCCCACACCTGCGACGCAGAACCACCCCAAGGCTTCTTCCCGGTGGGCTGCAGGAGCACGGGCAGCCTCAGCAGCAGCCGCCAAACCTCGGAGAGGCAGGAGCCCAAGGGATCACCCTTCCCGCGGGCAACCCAGGGGCGGAGAGGGAACGCAGGATCCAGAAACGCGAATTACTCTTCCTGGGCTTCTACGCAGGAGCAGACACGGCTCCCTGAACCGCGCTGATGTTCTCCAAACATCCTCAGCTTTATGATTGCACCAGCTCGCTGCAGGCACGGCGAACAGGCTGCTGGCGCGTAAAAACAGGACCCCAGAATTTCTGTTTGGATGATTGCTTTAATCCACCTATTCATTCATTGTAGGTAAGTTCGAAGCACGTACTTTGAATAATACTTCTGTTTCATTTGGGGATGTAAATCGTTACAGATGTTAAAAATAGGCTATATGCTGCAGGGCAGTGGTCAGTAAGAGCTGACAGAGCGCCTAGGGACCCTTGTCGGTAAGTACCAAATACTATAAGAAGGATCTGTAGGTTAAAATATGAACTGGTACACATAAATGTTTTCCATAAATTACATTTGTAAGTAAAGTCATCATCTTTTTTGAGACAAATGCTTCCAGCTCCCTGAACTTGACAATTAGGCTTATTTTCAAAATTGTGTTAGGGTTATGCAAGGTTTAGCACAAGAACCACAAATGGGCTATCCAATATCAAGCTCAAGGAGCATTCTTTCGCACCTAAACAGCAAAAAGAACCATAAATACCACACAAAAGGAAATAAACAGTCTGCTATAGAATATTTGAAAGTAGCTGTACTAAGTTCCATCAGACATTATTACTGAGAAGTTGGCTGGGCAGCGTTACCCCAAAATCTTGCCAAATTTACTCATCTCTAAGAAATAGCTTCGGGATTTATAAACCAGAAACATAAATTGGCAGTAGTGGGGTGTGATTTTTTAATCTTCAGTTATCGTAGTCTACTCAACATGTCGTAACAGAGAATTCAGAGCTCTTTCCTTTCACGTGCAATTTCAAGACTTTTTTAGCTCATTTAAACACTGACTTATCCTTCCTTCATGCAAATGCACAACAGTCAAGAGTTTAGGCAAGAGTTTGGCCAGTTGTAGCTTTCTTTAAAATTGTCACGATCACATGGAGACAGTGTCCCTAATTAGGACGCACCCCACAACATATCCCAAGCAGATGCTTCACTCCAAGGCAGCAGCTGTAGCAGCCAGCACTGCACTTTCAGCGAGAGTACACGTTACAGGGTGAAGGCATCTGAAAGCGCTACCAGCAGGCATTTTTACAGATGGCCAGAAGGCCAGTGCTGATGCATGCCTGCAGATGTTTCTTCACGACACTAGTGAGAGCGTGCTGTGCTGACACATGCACGTGGGACGGTTCCCAAGGCCAGCAGAGCCCCACAAACCCTCCTGCCCGCCCTCAGTATTTCATTTCAACCAACTCTACGCTATCACACAAGGATGGCTGGAAAATCTTTCTGCAGCCTCCTTCTGCCTTCTCCCCGCCTAGGAAGGTATTAAATTCTAAATTTTGTACCTATGAGTTGCGCTGTCAAATTCTATGTCTATGGATCACCTCTTATTAGTATTATTATTATATACAAATACAGACCATCTGCTTTGCTCTTCCACACCAATTCAGAACAAGGCAGAGCCGGACCTGCAATGTATGCTTACAACTTCCAGAAGTCAAAATACTGACTACTCTGTCAGGTATTTTTAAGGATCAAAATAAATCACTGCGCTCAACTCACCTACTCAATGATGAAGTTTTCCACCACGGCGCTGTTATATTGTCCTCCCACCGCTTTGTTTAAACACACAAGTACTAATGTATCAGTCATGATCTGCAATGTACATTTATACAAAAGTGTTTTGCTATTGCTCTGTTCCAGTCTATAAACAGGCCTCAGGACTCCCCATCAGACATCAGATAAAAATAGCCTAGCTTTTTTTAAACATGCACATACCCTGATGAAAAGAGCATCTGAAAAATCACATATACTGCATTTATGTTATTTGGGTTTTTAAATTATTGCAATAGGCAGTGAGTCAGAAGTCTGATGTAAAATTTTGTAAAACTTAGGCACTGGGCAAACATCAGTGTGGTAAATACTGATAGCATACGATCAAAGAAGTTTGTCCTGGGAAGAACTCAATGCACCTATAATGAGCACTCTCCATCCTGTCCCCCTGCCTTCCCTCCCAAACCCTGACAAATATTTGCAATTCTGAGTCTCTTAAATGTGAGTGAAAAACTGTCTAGTGAAAGCCACTGCACATCATCATGCGATGCTCAAAGTAGCTTCTGAAAGCAGAGTACTCTGGGTGTCAGAAGCAGCTGGAAGAACGACGACTGATTTTAACTACAGCATTATTCTAGGAGCAACATCCAGACTCCGGAGGGCACACAGGTTCTTGATCTTTGACCTGCAGCCTTATCCTTCTATGATTCTGCCATCTATGCAGTAATTAACATACTTCAAAGTCTGCGTCGTCTCTGTACCACTACAGCATATGTTTAAGTTCACGGCAGCTGCACAAGCCCATCATTTGATCCTTTCACTCTTCCATTCTTGCAAGCCTTTCACTCTTTGCCAGGCAACTGAAATACACGGGCCTTTAAAGTATTCAGAGGTCTTCCATTTCAACAGCAAGTATTGAAATCACTAGAAATCCCTGCAGTCGAGGTCTCCATTTGCTCCGTAAGACACCACATAAACAACCATTGCAAGCTGTGGTATGCATTCTGAGCGGTAACAATCAATCACTAAATAGCAAGTTAGAAGTCACTGTTTGACAGCACAGTTTCAAGAACAGCTGAGTTACTATTGCCAGATCTACTAAAAGCTGCAGTCAGCAGTATGAGATACTTCCAGGGAAGGGGGAGAAAAAGAAAAAAAAAAAAAAAAAAAAAGAAAATCTGTAAGGTAGCAAAGCAAGCAAACAACAAATAAAACCCCACACATATATGTACGTTCAAACGTATTTAAATTTGTGAATGCAACATGAGCATCTTACTGTTCTTCAAGACCTACTCCGATTTTCACAAGAACAGTATTACAGGTTTTTATAATTGTTTAAGTGCTGCAAGAGTGGACATGAAGAGTGCCACGACCAAACTTGCACTGCTACACAAGGGCTGGCTGGATAGAAACACTTTTAGCAGAGAAGAGAAGGTGTTTGCTTTAGAGCACCAGCTAAACAAGCTACTTTGGTTTCTTGAATGCTGTTTTTGTTGCAGGACAGTAATGGATCAGTGAACATGCGATAACAAGTGATGTGATTCCAGGATGTCAAACTGCCCCGCGGCAAAGTGGCTTTAAACTTCCTCTTCACATGATCAGATTAACACTCAGGCCTACATAAAAGATTAGTTTACAAATTGACTCTTAGCCATGAGTTCACACTTAAAAAAAAATGACTACTTTGACTTTCTCAGGGATAGTTTAGGAAGCTATCTTGCCTCTTCCAGCAAAATTATCCCACGAGAAACCGGATGGGAATTTTTCTCTCTGCCATCTCACAGACCACAGCTATCCTTCTCTACTTAGCCCCTTTTATTTTATAATTTCTATCAAACTCATTCACATCCTCCTCCTGTGTTTTCATCTTTCTAGAGCTCCCTTGAGCAGCCCTGTGAAGGCGACAAAAGGAATGCAGAATGATTCCTTGTGTGGACGTGGTGGACCAAGCCGAGCTGTACTTTGCTTAGTTTGGCAGATATTCCCAGTATTATAAAAACTGCTTTCGCACACAAATATTCAGTATCTCTCCTCCACCGCCCTCCATAAAAAAAAAAAAAAAAAAGCAGCTGTCAGCACACCACTCTTTGCAATGTCTGAGTAATTGCAAAATACTTACGATCCTCCGATATTCCCCTGTACGAAAGCACTCAGGAAGCTGCCATTTAGCATCTGGCTGTAATAACCTGCAGGGCTTCTATGGATAAAGATTCTTTCCCCCAGTGCTTATTAGAGATGTTTATGAAAAGGTAATCTTGAACAGGGTCGAATTATTCAATTATGTTTCTACTTTGTATGTCAGATGTAAGGCTAACGAGCAGAGAATTAATTTTTGACAGAAAAAAAAAATCAGACCACCCCATCCTAATTGAAAAGAATAGTAAATTCCTTTAGAAATTACTAATTGAAAGGCAGGTGTACACTTGCTATTATTCTCTTTTTACGAGACCTAGTCCCATTCATAAAGCCCAAAAACCATGAAAATTTTGTTCAGTCGTCTATTTTTGTTAAATGTATTCATGGTTCCTCCTATGGCTCAGATAACAGAGTCTTAAACAAGAACAAAGTTCCACGTTCTGCCTCGTTCAGCCTTCCATTCCCCAATTCACAGCAGCCGGTAAGCTGACCGTAGATAACTGGGCATGACCGAACGTACGCTGTGCTGTGTAGGGACCTGGCAGAGCACACGTCTTCCCGAGCAGTGAGAAGAACTCGACAAGACCCAGTTCTGCAGCTTATCTTCTGGTGGGCTACTACTTCAAGGTCACAGCAGCAATATGCTGCTCCTTACTACGCAGTTATTTAATTTGGTATTTTTAGATCAAAAATAGCTAACGCTTATCCAAAAACCCGTTATTTCCAGAGAAGAAAACACCCTGAGAGAGCACCTTCTGAAATGAACTAAGGAACAGAGCTCTCTTTCAGAAAAACTGCTGAAAGCAATAATTGACCTGAGCTCCCAGATTCTTGGGGATCCACAGCTGCTTCTGAGGGCCCTGGAAAAGCAACTATGGAAAGAAAGCCTACTGGCCTGAATTCAAGTATGTTTATGCACAGCATGTAAGAGTTCCCACTACTACAGGAAATTTTTACAGGATTCACAACTCCTATTTGAAAACCACAGATTTAAAACACATCCTCCAGTAAACAAGAGTTTTACTGTTAAATATACCCAGGAAGTTTCTCAAAATCTTTTTTTCTGAGTCTGTCTGTTCGCTTTCTTAGGACACAGATTTCTTGCCACTGTACTTGCCAAACGGGAAAATATTTTGCTACAATCCATATGATCGTTACAAGACACAACCAATAGATATTAGTTGTGTGCAGTAACTATGGGATGCAATCTACTCACAGCGGACAGTCCCCTCTCCCCCAGCACACTCCGTTCACAACAAAAGGATAAAGAAAAAAAATCCTACACGAGAAAAGTTGAAAGACAGTGTAATGAAGAAATATGGTAACACTTACGGTCAAGTCCGTTGATGTATCTCATTGTAATTTCACAGTGCCCCCAAACTGCACTGACTATGGGGTAAAGTTTTTTCCCTTTGAGTCCCCTGAAGGCCACTCCAAGATACTGTCCATCTACCATGAAGCTAAGCGTCCCTTCATCCATATCCAAAACCACCAGCAAGGAGTCTGGGAGTACAAAAGACTCATCCGGTTCCAAAAAGACAGGATACGTCACCCCAGGCTGGTTTTTACAATTGTGGTAGAGTTTGTTGCGTCCCAGATCCCAGCCCCACGATTCACTATTGCTACCCACCAACGACGTGTATCCCACCGAGTGCAGCGGAGCTTCGGCTGTGGAGACGCCCACCACAGCGTGAGTTCCCCGTTGCCTCGTGGGCCAGTGGATTTGCCAGACGTGCAGGCCTCTCGTGTAGCCGACTTTGCCCCGGATGCAATCTGTGCTTTGGGCAACGGGGTGTCTATGAAAAGTCAGTTTATCATCTTCCTTTACAAATATATTTAAGGAGCGATCTTCATTGTTCCACGCATGTTTATACTGGACCTCCAGGTTGGCAGGGGGCATATCCAACAGCATGTCCAGTCGCGCCGGCTTGCAAAAATCCGGGCCTCTCAGCTCTCGTTTAACAGGTCTATAAGGGGGCTCCCTCACATCCACAGACTTTATGCTCCCTGAGATTTTCTGGCCCATTGCTTGGCTGCAGATTTACAAAGGAGAAAGAAAAGTTGACCTTGGCCCAACGTTACCTCATGAAAGCACTTTTACACTGAGCCAGTGACCTGACAAGCTGACTGGATTTACTTCTCCTGTCTGGAGCTTTTTAGCAGCAATGTTTTCAGAGAAAAAACGCTCCTGAAAGAAAGCAGAAAGTTTCCAGTTAGTTTAAGAAAGCCATCGGCAAACCCACAGCATATTTTTAAAGAACTTCTTCTCATCCCTAGTAGGTATTTTAAACACCAAAGCTGACAATTCACCACCTTCGGTTCAGTATCCTACAGCGCTAACCAGCCTGCCAGCAGGATGCTCCGAGCCCACCAGCGTACAGAGGGCAGACGGCCATTTCCTCCAATTCATAATAGGATGCAGACATTCCCCACCTTCTGCCCTTCCACCCATTCTGTCTGGCCGAGTTCACAACGCTCCCGAAGGCGGCGTATGCTATTCCCCAGCAACAGCGGTAAACTTTATGTTCAGCGGTACCTTCACTTTCACCGTTTCGTAGTCTGAGAAACATGCACGATGTCAGAATCTCCTTTTATTTCTAGATACTCTCTTCCCTGGGCCCTGGCGACACACAGCTTCAGCTTCTGTGCCATTATTAAAACAAATGTAGCCAACAGCAAATGGCTGCAAAATTTTAAATGTTTACTTTTAACATACCCTGTCCTTAAATAAAAGAAAAAACAAGAATTCATCAGGCTTTAGTTTTTTTATAAAGGAGCTAAAAAGAGAGAGAGAGGGGAAAAAAAAGAGCAAGGTAATGAGGGAAGAGGAGGCATGGAAGGACAAATGAAGAATGGCAATTTCAGTTCTTCAGCAGACTTTTCTGCATGGGCAGCTACTACAACTGGGTATTTCTTCATGCTACTGGACAGCAGGCTAATCCACATTTTCTATACTGCAGTATTAGGCTGATGCAAAGAGTGGAACACAGTAAGACACATTAAGGGGAATATATGATTTTGAAATGTATTCTTTCTGTGCTTCCATAGACAAACATGGTAATGTAGCTGGAAGTGGTCAAAAGCACCCAGGAAAGATTCTTTGCAGCCTGGATAAGTTAGATTCATTCATCTTTTAGAGCTCAGGTGGAGCCAAGAACCTCTAAAAGTACTAAAGGGATAAAAATGAAAACAAAGTCCTATAAACTCAAGTAGATGATTGACATGGGATCAAATAAAGTATCTGCGCTGCAGACACACTTCCGTCTTCCAGCAAAATAAGTGCCAAGTCCAGGAATGCTCAAATATAGGAGGAGACCCACTCTGTTTATTTACTGACAGAGCGATGAAGTGTTTTGGGAAGAAGCAAAAATCACCAGACTTTCAAAAGCCTGAAGAGCCTAGGTGACAGCTGGTTTTCATAAAGCACCAAACAGCAGACAGGGGCATAGATGTCTTGCAAAGCTTTACTTGGTAAGTCACAAGTCCATGTTCTTTCTTTTAAAGAACTTCTACCCCAGATATACTGTCCCATTGCGAAGATCATTTCTGAAAGAAGATGAGTAAGAAACATGGAAATAAGAAGAGAAGTCTGGGAAAGCACCACCTGTAAAATTTACCATCCAACCATGTTTTAGAAGTGAATGAAGTCCTTATATTATTTACAATGGCCGATACCATGTAAAGTGTTTTCTGCATCTATTAAATGCAGAAATGAAACAACGCCTGCGTTATGTGAAAGCTTTCTTTCCAAAAAAAGCAGTAAAAAGTTGATTTTCAAATCCATGTGACAGTTAAGTTACTGCATAAAAATACTATTTTCTGGTGTCTGGTCCCACATGGGTATATGTGCACACCTGAGCATAAGACAACTGCCTCTTTGCACCTAATTTTAATCTTTAAAATCAAAATTAAACATAAGTCCCCAAGCCCCTCAGATCACGCTTACAGGAGGATTCAGAATGATTCACAGGAGCTGCTTCTCACCGGAACAGTACCACAACTTGAAAATTACCCCACAGGAAATCAGTTTGAACAATCCCCCTTACTTCTTTCCAGACCACGTGAAAAGAATCTGAAAGTTTAAACAGTAATTACATTGAACTTGACGCTTGCCACTTCCACTATTGCAGAAGCACTCATACGTTGTTTCAAAGGTACGATGGCAAATTTTGCCCACCGAAGCAAGTTCAAGACTTGATTCCACACTAATAATTCTGGGGAAAATGAAATACTGACGCTAATATACAGACAGGGAAGCAACAGGGAGTAAATGTCATCAGGTAAGTAAGATTTCCTAGGAGGACACACGCTCAGGGATTGGGCAATTCCTTTAAAAAAGGTGCTTGATTATTTGAGCTTGAAAGAAGGATATGCAAAGGGAAAGTGTCAGATATTCAAAGGGAACCTCAGCGATTTCTGTATGAGACTTAGCCCTATATGCCTTTGCAAGTTTCCTCTTTAAGGCACAAGACAATTGCCACGTCCCTGTCAGGGTGCTGAGGGGAGATGGCCAGGGAAGTCCTCAGTGCATCCTCCTGTATCACTTCATGATCACATGAGAAACCAGACTTGGCACAGAGGTTTACCTGGCAAATCACCAAGAGGTTATAAAAACCAAAGTGATTCACTTGGCAAGCCACAGACAAACATTCTTCCTAATGTGCCCCAAACTGTAACATAAATAGGTTGCCAATAGATAGATCGGTAGTAAAATGCATCATTATGAGTACCTTGATACGCGCACAACTGTGCCTTTACTCTGGGATGGGCTTAGTAAGTACTTCGGTTTGAAACTGTATCTACAATATTAGGCCTTTCTTCATACATGGACATTACCACATAATTTAATTATATAATGTAACATTTTGCCAAATAGCTTTCTATGGGCATAGGACTCAACAATAACGTAGAAATCTTACAGTTACTGATGCATTCAAGATGCAGCAGTTCCTAAGCAGTGGTACAGCTCAAAAGCTACCTTTCATCAAATACTTTCTCCCATCGACTGTAACACATTACACTCTCTTGCATCCTAGGTTCTGCGTAGCTGGTAGTTGTTCTGAGCTTCTGTTAAAAGGCCAACTATAGCCACACTAATCTCATTCAAGTATTAGTGGACTTGAACAAGTAAACACACAAAAAAAAGTCAACATTTAATCATTCGTACCAGTACAGCAATAAAGGTGTAACCCCGTGCTGGCTGTGATCCAACAGCTTCGATTGCTGGTGTTTAGTAGTAGCTGACATGAAAATTTTATATGAGGAGGCAGTGAGGGGTTGCAACACGTGCCTCCTGCTCACAACCCACGCAACATTAATGTGAGCTCTACAGGGAGCGACTCATGCAGAAAGTCCTCCTGGCAGCTCACAACGGTCCTGCTGGTTGCTTGCAGGAGCAACCTGCCTCAAAGCCAGGACCATCTATTCCCTTTTCTTGTCTGCATCCTGTCCCTTTACCCCAAACAGATGGCAGAGACTCACACCGAGGCGAGGAACGGCAGCAGAGGCATCGCCTTGTCCTCCACCCCGCCAGAAGCTGCTGTTGGAGGAGCGCAGCTTACCGGGGCCCAGCCCGTCTCCGCCGACAAACACTCCCTCCCTGCTTCCAACGCAGAAGCCTCGGAAACGTCACACTCGCACCGTTACTGTCAGGATCTCCAGGCAGCTTCTCCCCACGGAGGTACGCAATTATCACACCACCAGCCGAGCACAAGGCTCACAAGGGGATGCGGAGTGACTATCAATTCATCCGGCAAAGGTACTCCAGACTGGCTTCCTGTCTGCAGGACTGGATGGCCACACCACACAGGACTAGTAAGAGCTGTGGGTCGACCTGAAAGGACGGAAGGTTATTCCTTTCAGATTATGTACTATTCAATCCATTTACAGAAATATTTGGTTGTAAAACCTTCTCACCATCTCCTTAATTAATAAAAACTTGCCAAAGCACAACACCCTCATTCAACTCCTGTGACTTTTTGTAATCTTATACTACTTAGAGAAACTTAGATTTCCTTGCCTGTATCTTCTCACTAGACACATAAATATTCTGAAATGAAAAGAACGTGCATTTTCACTGTATAGTTTTGCTTTGAATTTTTTCCCAAACTTTGCTCTTCCAGTAATTTCAAACCACTACAGGCGCTAGGAAGTAAGAAAATATTTCAGTCTGGCTTAATATATATGACCTCTCCATTATACCTGTTTAGTGACTACAACTGAAACACTGAATTTCATCAGTTATCCCTGTGATAAAAGGTATTCTGCAGAAAAGAAAGTGTTTTCGTGGGAAGAGAAGAACCACACATCAGTACACTCCCGCGGCAACTGGAAATCTCTGGTTGAGAAGACTGCTAGTTTTTGTAACCTAAATTATTTCTGTCTCACAGTTTCACATTCATGCCACGCTTTGTCAGGATATGATGATTAGATTAAACGTACTGTACAAGAACAAGCCAACTCCAAACAGGAAAAGTGTGTCAATGTCGCTTAGCAGTGTCCTCATGCAGACTGCCAAAATATTTAGGGAAATTATTCACAACAAAAACACAAATTATACTTACCAGAGAAAGGCTTGCTGGGACATCACTTTGCTGTAATTAAATAGGGTGCATTCTTTAACAATTCAGTATGTTGGCATCAGTAGAACATAACTGCTGATAAAAGAAACATGCTTTCTGCAAAGTCAGCTTTCAGCATTCAGTTATATTTCCCTCTGGATTATTATGAACTAGGCGTGCAGAAAGCTTGAAAAACATGCATGAGAAATGACACCACATAAACACAGTTCAAAGCTACAGTAAGAACGTGCTAAGGCTTAGCACGTTAATTCTGCTAAACTGACACTTACCCAAAAAGTGAGAAGCTAGGTGAGTCCCCAAGGAACAATACCGATCGGTGACATGATCTATCACAAAGGGCAGGGAAGGTGATCCCTCTATCTACCAGCATTTCAAACTTCTACACAGCAGTTCCCACTCTTTTTCCTGTTGACCCTCGTTGGGTGTTTTTCCCTCCTGCAGCCAGACCGCACTGCCACCTCCCCTGCCGACCTGGGCTTTGTCACCAGCAAGCAAGGACTCCTGAACGCTAAGAGTTGCAACAGGAGGCTCTGAACCAAGGCCTCTTCTCTGTAGGCGCCAAAATTGTTCGTCCCCCAGGCGCCTGAACAGAACCGATACCCTAAGTGTTTGAGTACTCTGAACCTAACCCTGGTCCTAACGCCTCTACAGGAGGAATAAGAAGAAGAAAAACACCAGCTCTGCTGTGCTGGGCAAGTTGATGAAGAAGGGTTTATAAGTTCAAGAACAAGGACTCTTACCTCCACCCAGACAATGCAAAGGCATGAGGGCCAGTGTCTATCAACTACATTCCCAGTGTGCAAACAGCTGGGACCATGACAAGACCATTTTGAGGGTGACAACGAATTAAGCACATCTTTGGCACCCTAAGAAGATCGGCCAGCTTGGATTCAACTATAGATCCTGGTATCCAACATTGTTTATTTATTGCCCAGTTTGAACAATGTTGGCTTTCTTTGTCAAACTGGGAATATACAGTAACAATGCAACCAGCCAAAAATGCTTGGACACTCTAAACTATCCTGTGCTACAGATAAGTTTTATGCTGCATGCACACTTAGCAAACGACATTTAACACGTGGGATGAACAATGCAGCAGTAAGTCATGACTCCTTCAATTCCTAAAAGGAATGCAAATCCTGAAAATCCCAAGGACATTCCTCCGTAATGGGTAACTTGTTTTATAATGTTACAAAAATGTAATTGTTTCAAAATTCAAGATAAGCTTGTTATTAAAATAGACAGTGCATTTGGCCACTTGGAATTAGAATAATCCGAAATACCACACCATCTGTACCACCAGAGTTAGAAGCAGTTTAGTCATATGATGAAGAATTCAGAAAGAATCTTGAGTAGCTATGAATACAGCGGAATGTGTATTTTTAAATACTTCCATCTACTGTACTTTGGAACTGAGCTGATTTGAGGTTTTGGGTTGTTTTTATGCCTTCCACCTCTCTGCATGTGTTTCTGGAATTTGCCTCTCTGGTACTGAAAGTTGGTTTTAAATGCAAACATTTATATTCTGAAGAAACATGAAAGATGACAAAAAACCACTTCTATTCTGTAAACAGTTTTTTTGTATAATGACTTCCCAGTTAGAATACAGCAATGTAATTTGAAAAACAAATATAGTAACGTAATACAATAAAAATTACTGGTTTTACTATGCAATTACTTTTTAAAAGGGCAACATTCCAGTTCTAAAGTTACTGAAAGGAAACGTTTACTTTCTTTTCAGGGTATTTAACAGGCATACCAACGTGGTTCCACAATTACCATAAGCTTACAGATATTCAAGCTGCTACATCCCTTCTACCACCCCTTCCTATTCATTCTTCCCTTTTGTCTTGCAGCCACCTGCATTCAAACGGCCTTGAGATGGGTCTGCCTCAGAAAACTGAAGTGGGTAAAATCTAGTATTTTATTTTGCCAGGTTATTTTCAGGTGGATAAGCCCTCTGATCTGGCACATCAGACAGTCATGTAAACACTTGCTCTCTCTAAGGAAAGGGAGAGGAAAAAAAATAAAAACCTGAAAGGCAGAACCATCTATTTAAGCAGCAGCCCAAATTGTGGAGCAAATTTCCACAGTCACTCCAAGCTGCCCTAAAGGGCACAGCTGAACTTCATGTCTAAATTCAGTACAGTCATCAGCTTCTGCTTACAACTTCCTCACCCTTCTGGCACGAAATGATGCATCTTTCATCCTTCAGCCACCCCTCTGTTACAGTAAATACCTTCCCGTCTTTCCTGAATGCCTGACGTAGCCATTTTGAATATTCAAGTGTCAGGGTTATATTAAAAGAGCAAATTAACACATGAAAAAGGCTTAACGCTAAATTGAGAATTATGTTTTCAGCTCTACTTTGCATTTTACAGGTTCATTTGCCATTTTACATTTCTACCCAGCTGTGCTTCACCAAATCAGTAATACCAATAGGTGTCAGACCATGTGAGATTTAAAGCCCAAAGAATAATTAAGTTTTAACATTGCAATTTCTCTCCAGTCATTACTACTTTCACCAGCCTAACACTTTTTAGACAATTTATTTTACTCTTACCTCTACAGCTTTGTAGAGGATCAATACCCCTATAGCTTCAATTTCAAAACCAGAACATTCATTAAACGATGACGATGGCTGAATACCTTCCCGCTACCTTCCTTTTGCTGTAATGTACAGTGGAGACAGTTGGCCTTCAAAATGAAAGAAAAGTTAGAAAGTCATAGATGAGAAAAAGACTCCTGGAAAGCATCGTTCCTTATTCTAGCCAGCAGCAAATCCCAGGGGACGTGCCAGAGATGAGCCCTGAGCGGACTGAGGGGAGGTCCAAAGATGGTAGAAAGCGACAATCAGACAGACGAGAGCTTCTCTAGCTTAAAACAATTGTTCACCAGAGCTTTATTGCAACTGCAGAAACTGTAATGACATGCTCTGGTGAAAATGTGGCCCCTTAGCTCAAGGTTCAGTCATAGCATTATACGTATCAATGTATTCCAAGCCTGGTGAGTCTTCGTAAATCATGATGGAGCCTAGGTCTACAACTGGTTTTCAAGGGGCAGTATCATGATGAGGATGGGGGTAAGGGGGAACACCCACTAATAGCAGCTCTTCTTTTTTAATCGCGAGGCTGCTGTAGACTTACCAGACTCTACAAGAGATGGCTCCACTCTCACAGTGCCTGTCTATGTTTTGCAGTCAGTGGACGAGTCGAGTGCTTAGCCTCTCAACCTTTTTGTCTACAAAAAGACATTCACTAACAGCTTAAAATTTGCAATGCTCTTGGAATGGCCAAGATACTTTTGTTGTCTTCTTTTGCTTTTAAGCCTTACTTTGTTTAATTCTCAGTTGAATTGAAGCGGCAGCATACAAACAATACCTGTCAGATGCTCTCACCTTTGGTGGGCCAGAAGCAAACCCATCAGATGCTCCAGCTGAAGCAGCCCATTAGAGGTAGTTCCTGATCTGACCTGGATGGCTTTAATACTTCCAGCAGTGCTGCCAAACTCCAGTGACAAATACAGATTGTGCCTCTGGCCAAACACAACAGGCAAGAGTTGAAGATATTCTCCCCCCTGCAGCAAGCTGAACAGACTCAGAAGATGATGAAGCCCAAAGAGGCTGTCTCGGACAAACCGCGGGCGATCCGTTGTAGGGGAGCCACAAACGCGCGCAGGGCTCAGGCCCATTCCCTCCGCTCAGGACTGCGTTGGGAGAGGGGGAGGGCAGGGTTGGAGGGAACCCAGCCATTGTACTTGCACAAACATGTAGAAGATGAATACACGAGAACAAGTTTGATCCTGAACAAAAGCGTATTCTTTTGTTTAATAGGAAAATAGGCTTACACAATCACACCATCTGCATCCCTCCTAACCCTTCCCCCTTAACTATTTCAGTCAATAGCCCCCACCAGCCAAATTTGACACTACAGCAGCAGGCTCAGAGATAGCTATGTTCCTACAGGAGGGGCAGCTGGGGAGAGGACAGACATCTTGGAAGCGACTCCATGGAACATCAGGCTGGGCTGCGAGTTCACACCTTGCCAAGGAACCCAGAAGAGAATGAGCTCACTTCAAAGCTGTAACTGCAGGCAAAGCGTCCTACGGAGCTCCAGTTAAGTCAGCCACAAGACACAAATCCAGGAAGCAAGGCTTCATTACTCCTGCAGTTTCTGAAGTGAGTTCTTTTAAGGAACAGAAATTAAGTGAACAGACTTTATATATCTTAAGGAAGCATCATCATAAATCCAGATTATTTGGATGATTTTGTATTTCCTAGGTGAGGTGACAAATGAAGTTACATACTGCTTTTGAGCGCTAACAAAAAGACAAACCAACTTCCTGTTAAATAAATAAGTGTTTTCTCAAAAAAAACTAAACACATTTTTCAAGCAACAGCAATGAATTTCATCTGTCTTAAACACACGCCTCTGCTAAAGCCCATCTGTCAGTAGAGAACAATTGCACAGACAAATGAGGATGATGGAGAAAGTAATATCATGGAAACAAACTGCCTGAGCTCCAAGCAACAAAATTTATTTCCCTTCTGCACATAAAAGCTTTCCCATTTTACAGAGTAGTATTTTCATTTGTGTTTGCTATTAATTTAGGAAATAAGGCACTTGGTAATGCAGGAGAGGCTGGGAAAGGCCACAGGGATTTAAGGAGTTAAAGATTTACAGCCAGTTATGCCTCCACCAGAGTCTGTGACTCCTCCTGAAGACACAAGGGACGCCTTGGTGAGAACCCGGGATGGGTCTCGCAGTGGTGAAGGCTACGTGGAATGTTATTTTCTTTCTGGATCTTTCATTGTCCTAGAGCCAGATTAAGCGGAAGGGCTGCCTTTTCAAACAAATACTGTTCTACAGAGAAAACCTATCCCAGACTGTTTCCAGTGTTAAAAATCAGAGAGGGCCTCCAACTAGGAAAAGTCATGGTGAAAGAAGTTGCTACTCTGAGTAGCATTTACATCGCTTTACTACTGACCTAACAGTGTACGTTGTAGAAGAATGTCAAGTTACAAGTGCCAACAATCCCAGGTATTTTTGGCCACAGGAAAGTACTTTAAAAAACCCACACTACACCTCCTAATAGAGGTATGGATAAAAATAAATCAGCTTTGTGCCTACCTACAGGAGTCTCAACACAGACTACGATCTGTAAGCTCAAACACAAGGTCTGTATTTCTCAGCATAACTTCACAGTGAAGTTCCCACTGCTAAGCAGTCTTCCACAGAGAATTTTCTTTCAAGTGGCATTTTATTTGTAACAATTAATTACTAATCATATTTCATTCTTTAATGCACTGGGGGAAAAGGAGAAAAAAAAAGATTGAAAATTATTTGGAAGAAAATTGTACCAGGATGCAAGTTTTGATGGGAATAAAAAGATATTAGTACTCAATCTCTAGGTGTACTGTCACTGAAATAAGATAACTAGCACCACATTCTGGAAGTCTTGCGAAAGCTGTATAAAAATGAGCATGGTCCAATTAATATTTGTACAAAAAAAACCACATTTGATATTATTACAAAGAATCCTCAAGACACCCTCTGAATTTGCCAGACACCAATTCTCCAATAACTCAGGCAGGCCCCTGCTTTTCCCTGAAGAAAAATACACTCAGTCCAAATTTGGATCAGCAGCACTACACACAAAGAGAAAGCACAGCAGTAAATACAAGCTGAGCTCCATCAACAGATATACTGTAAAAAGAAAAGTATATGTATATCTCAGAGTTTTTAACTCTGGAAAAACAAGTGGAACCCCTCGATTACATTGGGATATACAGATCACCGTGATTTCCGGCATAATAAAGGATAAAAGTCACATTTAGAAATGTCTTTAAAGTAAGGGACTACCTTTGTTTAATTCTCAGTTGGGAATTAAAGGGGGGGGGAATCATCTTCCCATTGAGTTATAAAACCAGAACGCACTCAATATGGCCCACATTCCCAAACAAATACTGGAAAAATTATTCTTTTTTCACCTTTATCAGAGCTAGACTTGGTTTTGTTTACCACATCCTCAAGAACAGCACAGGCAGGATAGAATCGATTAATACAAATATCCTTCCAGAATCATCTGACGTCTAGCCAAGGTATTTACATCAGCATAAATGCAAATTTGCATTTATTAAGCAAACTATGGTTTACTATTGCAAGAGACCTGGAAGTCACATACAAACCGCCCCACTCTGTTGAATGTAAAACCACGCTGGACACTGCACAAACACTACAAATTGCTTCAGTAGAGGAAAGCAAGCCCTTTGGCCAACAGGTTAAGAAAAAAAGAATATCTAAAGATACTAGAAGTCTGAGGGGTTTTAAGTTTCAAGGAGCCTTTCAAAAGACAAACTGACATACACTTTTCCCAGAAGCGTTGTGCAGACACGGAAATTGCTGCTAGAACCATGGGATCAAGAGCAGTTATGCACTTTTACATTATCGTCAACTCTGTTACTGTTTACACTAAAGATAGATCAAAAACAGAGCCACGTTTGAAGAACATAATTTACGCAGTATGGAAGTTAAATGGCGTGTTAAAATCCAGAAGTTTACGAATGTTTCTAACTACCTGAAGAATCTCTCTCATGAACTCATCTTGCCCCCCCAGTGAGGGAAGGAATGAAAAACAGGTATTTTCAATTCCCCTGCATATCATCTTCATCGCAGATTTATGGCAAAGAGCTTTCTGTTACAATCCCGGTCTTTCCAGTCTCCCTCTCCGTTCCACCCCTTCCCCTCCTCCTTTCCCTGCACATCCCATCGTCAGCTTCTTTAATAGTTGGGAAGCCACATGTGGCTTGCTTAATCATGCAGCCTTCCTGATGGACTTAAATCCGCTCTCATATTAGGACTCAACTATTCACAAAAAGCTGAAACACCCCCAAAATAATTACAATTAGGCAAGACTGGTTTATAAAAGCTAACTGGCTTTCATTAGTCATTGAGACACAAGATTCTACACCAAACTCATCTCACTGCATAACAGAAGGAAAGGCTTTATTTGTGCGTCCCTGTTGGGTTTTCTCTTCTTAAGAATTAAGGCTTTGACTCTCCCCCACCTTCAGAGCTCTTTTCCATGTGAGTCTTCCTGACCTCACTCCAGAGGCTTCATCATCACACCTAATTGCTAGTGGATGCTGCTCCTATTTTCTCTATAGGCGCTGGCCCACTCCAATTCCTGAAAGACTGCTTGTTTCCAAATTACAAAAATCAGCTGCAAGTATTAACCAGACCCCACAGGTAGGATTCACCTAACTAAATTTAGATTCTATGATGCAGATGAGCTCACCACTGGGATAAAATTAAGTCCTGTAAATGCCCATTTTGCAATAGACATAAAATTAAATCTTCTCCAAAATTAGAGAAGAGGAAGGAATTCATCTCATACACCTCCAGAACCAACATGATAACATTGAGAAAGGGGGAGAAACCAATGCATGTATAAGACCACCAAAAAATACTCAAACATTCTTCTCATATTTTAATATCTTTTTAAGACATTTACCTCCAACGCCACAGCAAAGGTTCTTAAGGCAAGTACAGCCCACCTGGCACTGCTGGAAAGAAAGAGATCACACAAGCACACTCAGCCACCACCTTTCATTAGGTAGCAGATACCTGCTTCAATCCCAATCTACAGACTCACCAGTAATTATCAAAACGTTTATGTAATGATTTTGACTAGCACAGTATAATCAAGGGGAGGAGAAAAGGTAGCAGTAGTGTCAGGGCCTTCTCTGAAATTCTTGCGAGAAAAAAAAACCAAACCAGTTATAAGCACAGATCCCCATTTCCAAAGCTACTGCATGGATTTATAGACAACCTATGTGAGACACTGCTACTTCTAATACTGAAAAAATACTTGTATTTATTCAGAAAACTGTTCAAAATAATCTGTGTCTATGTACCAGTGGA
>NW_008824932.1:1709405-1711739 GCF_000699105.1 Pygoscelis adeliae
TAATTTGGAAATCAACAATTTGCCGGGCCATGGAAGATGAGCCACACAGAGCTCCAATAATACCCAAAAGTCAACCCTAGGTTTGCACTGCAGTAGTCACTAATGGGCGAGTTCTCCAGTACCATCAGGTTTCATCTCAGGTCGCTTTTCTGTGCTCTGAAAAATAGAGGACACTACAACATAACCACCATTCTTACCGGAAAGGGAGAAGACATCCTCGAGGAGAGCAAGCAGAGAGAGATGGACAGGAACCCTGTGCTACCTTCTAACTTCCATCCCTATCCCTATCCCCTGTCTAACACTGTGAAGATAAAGCCTTTGGGTAGGAAAGAGGATGTACCAGGTTACCTGGTAAGGACACTGGTGGTACAGCTAGGAAGCTTAATTATACTCCAAAGTGGTCCCTGAGAGCAATTCCCTTGCTTGGGAACCACTGCCTTAAAACGGTGGTCAGAAGAATACAAGAGCAGCCACTCGACTGGCGAGTGGAGGAGGAAAAATACCTGGTGAACTGTGCCACAGCTGCAGCCAACGCAGACACCCAACAGCAATGAGAAAATGCACCTTCAAATGCTGTAACTGGCACACGGCACACAGCGTTCTTGAACACAGAATCCCACGCATAGAACCTCCTCAGCCACTGCTTTGGCCAGGCTTTACCATAGATATACCAGCTACCCAGCTCGGGTATCAGAGGATGGCATTCGGAGCTAACCTGGCACTATGAAACGCAGCTCTGAAGTAAAGTGAAAGGCAAAGGGGAAAAAAGGGCATGGTCTTCTCTGCTGAGGAAGGATTCACAGTGATCTAAGCAGGGGGGAACTTTCAATACTAATGAAAAATAAGGTAGTCAGTCTCCATTCAATTGCACTGTGCAGAAATCACTATGATTTATGACTTCTGCCTAGATCCAATTGCAGAGAGGAAAAAAAACCACCCCTGCGTGTGCCTCTCATACTAAGCATACACCATCTCATGTCTGTGCAAGACACAGGAGCAACCAAGGCTGCCTGCTTTACACAGACAAAATATTAAAGGAATTAATTCCTAAGGCAATGGGAAAATATTACATGGGAGAACTTCCAAGTCACAAATTCTGCTTATTTAAGCTAAGCTGCTTAAACAAGTTAATTGAAGGAATTAAGAAGGCATCTGGAGAAGAACACGTTCACCAACCAGTCCCTAGCCATTCCTCATCTTGTGTTACTTTTTCTGGGTGCAAGTTCCCCTGCTGGCACAGTACAATCCATCATCAGCCATTACGCTGATTATCATCCATTAGTTCTGCTAAGTACGGGCATGAAATTTAAACCTACTTTTGTTATTTATTTACAAGCTATTCACATACTGGATATGAAGCAAGTATATAATGCTTCGTGTTAACAAGAGAAGTGTAGCTGAATATTAGAGTTACACATTAAAAATGACCAATAGAAGTAGTAATTCTCTTCACAAAAAATTGTTTATGAATTTCCGTTTGGTAAGATGAGGACAGAAGCTTACACTCTTTAAAAATACAACTGATTAATATACAGTGGGGGAACAGGTAAGAACCCATGAGAATGACAAGTTTTAAGTATCAGTCCCATAAATATAAAATTCAATTAAAGTGTCATTCTAGAAAACACTGAGAACAGAGTTAGGGCTCTTATAAAACAATGATTTTTCTTCCCTGCTATTAACGCAGAGTGATTAAAATGAAAGATAATCTCCTTTATTTCAAAAGCTAATTATTACATGTAATAAAAATTTCTTCTTGCACCATAAGAGACCTAAACGCAAGAACTGAATTCTACCAAGACCATCGACCCACACATCTTTGCTGTAATACAGTAACTGCTTGAATTTTCCCTTAAAATTACATTTCTACAACAGACTATCAGGCTTGGCTTTGATTTCAGCATACCACATTTCTTACACTTAGGAAACCAAACCCAGAACAGCTGTGGGAGCAGAAACCACTACATGCAAATATTCAGATCAAAAAAAGTACAAGCAGAAGATCCATTGCGAAGACCACTTCAGTGGGAACTCTGTGATGAAAGTTGTATTAAAGCGCCAGCTATGCCTAGGTGTAAGGATACCCAGAGGAAGCATCCCACACACATTTTTCACAACGCTGTGAAGAGATGCCTGCTCTGCACAGTCTAGGTGCCTGAATGAGTTAAGTGCCCAAGCTGTCTGTCTGGCCAGCACTGCTCCGGAGGAACTGAGCTGCTTGCTACACTCACCACTATGTTTCCCGCATTGCTAATTCAGACTTCTAAATTTAGATGCCAGATTTAGGCAGTGGATTTCCCCACTCTTTACAACACCCAACACGCAACGAAAGAT
>NW_008824932.1:1711893-1720686 GCF_000699105.1 Pygoscelis adeliae
AAAGAGAAATAGTCTCCCCCCCCTATCTCCTGAGTAAACTGACACCAGGCAGCATTCACTACTAGGTCGCATTTCTGCCCAACCTCGGGCATAGCTCCCCCGAGTTCCAAACTATTTTACCACAGGGAAAACATAAAGTCTAAAAATAAAGGGAGTAAAGGGAGAGGGTTGGCTTCTGTATTCATTAAGACTTCCTGCTCCAACGCCCTCTGCTAGCAGGATGTGGATGGAGTGCAGCAGTAAAAGCTAGCTCATCAGTCAGCCTCACGTCCCTGGAGTGTTGATACACTTCAGCTTGAATTTCCCTTTGGTGTCTTCTTCCAGCAGTCCAATTGAGATGGCCTGGCACGTATGGATTTTTTCTTCTCTTGCACTACCATTCAACATTGCTAGAAAGAGGTGCGTATCTGTAAAAACAAACTGTTGATTCTTGTTACAGGGTCTAAGAGTAGGAAACACATGCCAATTATCAATGCTGTAGGCGGCTCACTGAAAAAAAAAAAAATAAACTGGAGGACCACTGTATCCCTAGAGGTGAATTCAAGGCAGCAGCCTCATGCACTTTCTCCCATCCCGCTGCAGCTTACTGAGGCGAGGGAAGGTACGTTACCACACCAGTGCTGACTTCTCACGGGAGCGTGAGCACCACAGAAGTATCTTGCAGCAACCCCGACAGTTTCATTTGTGTACCCTGCCCATGAAGTCTATTTTCACTCCCCATTTCATTTTCAAACCCTGATGAATACTTAAGCTTAGTCCCTTTGACAAATTAATCACCTTTTCTCCGGGTGCACCTCCAAGAACGTGTGCTGTTGAGTGTTCCTCTCCTTCCCTCCTCCTGCTACGTCCGCGCTTCAGTACACGGCTACCGGGAGAGTTATTGTACAGGCGAGCCTCTCTTCCCTTCCTTCTCTCCACCCACACATTTTGCTTCACATACCGTTAATATGAACGTTAAGAAACTTAAGAACAACCAGTACATATTCCAGGTCTCATGCTCATGCTTGTTTAATACATCTTGTTATATTTAAACCTCAAAGGATAAGATACGATACATGTTGTAACGAATCCTTCCTGAGCACATTCTCACATCTTTGGTAGATGATCACTGCACTTACAACACTGCATTTTAGTCTAAACAAGCCATCAATGAACTACGGGTAAGATTTTCTAGACTACTGGAAACAGTTACGTCAGCTCTGACCAAAGTACAAAGGACCTTCTTTATTTTATGTTTTAATCATTTTAAATAATCAGCAGCCTCAATGCGTTATTTGCCTTTGAATACCAAAGGTGATAGAAAACACACCCTTTTTATCTTGCAACATCAAAACCAAGGACTATATAAATATTTAGTGAATGATCAGCACACTCTGAATTAGAAGTGAGAATATCACAGTAAGTATTACCCAGATGTTAACAGCATCAGAGACTGACAATACTGAAACGCAGGGACACGGCCAATAGCTGGCACAAACCGGGTGTAACACTAATACGCAGCAATGCAGTCAAAATGAGGACGGGATGGCAATGTTTGCTGTCTTTTATACACTTCGATGTGTCATCATCTTTAGTTCAAATAACTTCTGTCATCTCTGACATGCTTGACAACAGTTTTCAGCAACAAGGGGGAAAATATTCTTTATGCTGCATCATAATTTACGAAAGCAAGACGACATCGTGCACCTAAACCTCCTTGCGGGGTCACACCCCCAAAATAACCACCTAGCTGCTGTGCTCCACAGACGGGGACTTGGCTAAAGCATGGCATGAAACCGTCAAAAGCTCAGAATTTACCAACAGTCGCAGGCTTAACACATGCCCAGGGGCATGCTGCTGCTTCTTTCCTGTGCAAAGGGTAAAATAACCACCCTGCTCAAGCGAACTAGCTGGAGCCCCAAAATATTCCCAGGGCCCTGAAAAAGTTCGGCACGTGGTAGTAGCACACACTGAGGTCCTCAATTTAAGTCCGAGTAGACCAGTGATAAACCATGGGGAATAGATACTCAATTCCACGTGCAAATGTGCCACACATCTGAAAAAATATCTACAAGTCAATCTTTTTTACAGGTTAAATAAGGATAGAAAGTGAAGATAACCAAACAAATGGAGTAGTTAAATTTTAATTTTAATGGGCTTTTTTTAACCTCAGCCAAGTGTCTCTTTCAGCCAGAAAAGCAAATAATACAACACAAACAATGCCATAAAGACCAGATTTCAATTTTAACTCTTAAATCCCCAGATTAGCTACACTGAATTTAGGGATCATTTTTAACCTGGGCCAACAATTCACATAAATGAAGTCAAATACAGGATATACTACAGAATTATATGTAATGACATCACTGAGCAAGGAATACTAGAATGGACAAATTAATATTTGAACTTTATTTTAAAACAACTATTCACTTCAAAACACTACAGTGATTCTGCTGCCAAAAGCACATGACAGCCTTTGGCGAGGAACACAGCAGAGCTTATTCTGGAAACGGAGTCGAAAATATTTAACTTGGAAAACAAAGTTTCAGAAGTATCAGTGCTGGCCCCTGGACTGTTCTGTATGTCCAAGCTACCCTTAAAGTAATTCTCAAAACAAGAAACCTTTTATAATTTAGCTAGTAACTTAGAAAATAGTTAAAGTTCTGAATTAAAAATTCCCTTTACCCAACACTTAATCTATTTCCTTGGCTACACATAAGTTTGACTGTCACAGCATTTTCTCACCTGTGAAGTAATACAGTCATCACTGACAAAACTGCATTGTGAGGCTTCTATCAAAAATAGTTTAATTATGAAATAAACTAAAGATTTTGGGGAATAGGTCAGTGTTCAAAGATAACAGCCAACTTTCTTCCAAGCCATTTCTGTCCCTCCCTAGTAAAACTATTTTTCAGAATATTTTGAAAGAAAAACAAACTCTTAGATCATGACCATGCCTACGATCACCACTCAGGGGTTTCTGTGGACAGCACATTCTCGGTATGAAACGTACTGCTGATGTAAATACTTTGTGCAACAAGGCTTTCTTTTAAAATTATGACCTCCAATATCTAATGAAAAACGTAGCCCTCCACCGGAGGGAATTTATTTCTGCATTCATTGAAGAAGAGATGGAGGAGAAACAGTAAAGTTAAA
Organism: Pygoscelis adeliae; assembly: GCF_000699105.1. Lineage (NCBI taxonomy): Eukaryota > Metazoa > Chordata > Aves > Sphenisciformes > Spheniscidae > Pygoscelis > Pygoscelis adeliae. The sequence continues at coordinate 1,715,029 of NW_008824932.1, forward strand.
TGACAATTGAGTACCTCAACCTTTTGGCAGTTTTGAAAAATCCCACCTTTTCCCGTGCCTAAAGCTATGCAAGTGCTCTCACGTGAAAGAGCAATTCTACCTAAGCCAATTTTTAAATATTCAAGAAACACCGCTTTTAACAAAGGCTACTGAATTTAAAAAGAAATGGGAACAGCATTGCTCAGACTACTGAATACTGCAGTCTAATCACGAGACGAGAAAAACCAAAAGTCTCATGAAGCAGCTGCTTCTGCTAGGTGTAGAAGGAGCTTGAATGGTCTCTAGGTACCGGCCTCACTCTTCCCCCCTCACACAGAGCTTCGCTGCGTTCAGGTACCAAGCAGAAACGCTACCCAAAAAATACAATAGCAGAGTGCAAGTCAGCAGTCCTTACTGTAGCCCTTTATTGCAGCCTCAAGACGGAGTTGTTCCCGGCTGCCCAGCCCACCTGCAGGAAGCTCAGCAGCTACCCCACCAAGGGGGGCGTTCAGGAGACAGAGCTATTGCAGTGCAGACCCTGGTTGGGTTCCAGGGCATGGACCTGTTCCTGCAGGAAGGAAATCCTCATTCTTCCGACCAGAGAGCGTAAGCACGGGCAATCTTTCCTCTCTCTCAAAAGCCCTTTGCAAGATCTTCTTTGGGAATTGTTAACGTAGAAAGGGACAACCCGGTCTAACAGAAGACAAGCGCACGCCAGGCTTTGGTGATGGGGTGAAGTGAGAAAGGCAGTATTAGAACGAGCTTTTGGAAACGCACATATTTAAATCAAGAAAGCAAACTCAACTGGAGAGTCTGCTACATGGCTCTGAAAGAATTAGTTTGCAATCAGCTCAAAGACAGATTTCATACACTGCCGCGCTTCGTGCTGCACACCAAAGCGTACTTGTCACTTCAGCCTCTGACAAATCCTCAAAGATAAAGTTGCTAAGTCACCCGCGCTCTGCAGTGCAACACAATAAAACCTGTCATCTGACACCAGTCATGAGCAGGATTAGTCAGTGATGTTCAACCCAAAGATACACAGAATAAGCAGAGTGAAGCAAAAAATTAAACAAAATACTGCTCAGCATTGGCCTAAGTTCAAGTGACTTTGGTATGAACAGGTTTAGGTCAAAGCTGAGCACCCATGTTTAGCCTAGGTACTTCACTTCTTACTAAGGAAGAAAAACAGATAGGAACTCCCTCGCGCATTTTTTTTTTGCTATGGACAAAACACAGCAAATTGTGTTAAATTTCTGTGTTTCAATCGCTACACACATTAGGAGCTGTACTGCATTGGCCTCTGAGGCAAAGAGGACATTCTTTCAGAAAAAGACACACACACCCCAAATATAAATATACATACACCTACACATACCTAAATAGGCTGTATTAGTACCTGTCACTAATCCATTTTTGGTCCAAAAGCAACCAAAGGAAGGAAAGAAGTGAGCTCTACCCAACGCTCCTGATGGAAAGGCCCAGTCTTTAATACAGCAGAGGTAGCCAAAATACAGCCATCAGGTTTTAATCAAATATTGCCAGTCAAAATTGCAACCGCAGCTCTTAGCTCGAAGCTGCAGCACCCCACGAGCACCGCTCTCTGTTACACAGCACTGGTCCCGAAACACAAGCCACGTTTTTCTCGCTCTCCTCTTTGATGCATTTTTCCATGCTGCCACTGAGGCTACCAGGGCATGCTGTTTTCTTTAAGCTTTGCTTTAAAATTAAATCTCTTCAGGGCAAGGACTTTTCCTTGCTAGGTCGTGGATGCTACCCATTATACCGTCAGCTTTCCGCACACAAAGTGAGCAAACCAAACCCCAAACCCCAATTTTATCACTATACCACCTAAAGGACCGCGGGCTGTAAAGCACTGCAAGCAGCTGAGGCAAGGCAAAGGCATTTCCTGACATCATACCGGACATCATCTTAAAGCGGGATTCAGACAGCACCCACCATTTCAAATACTTTTACCCCGCAGAGAGCAGAGGTCAAGTACACAGCTGTCTTCAAGCTTGAACACTGTAACAAAATCACTTTCTCAAAGTAAAGGACAACAGTTCGTTATTAGTAAATGCTGGATTCAGCCCTTCTGGAGTGGCGCACCCCAGCACAGTTGTAGGATATGGTCTACCAACCATCTTCGTGACCCACGCGCACCTTTTCAAAGCAAAAAAGCAAATAAGCAAGGTGCCCCGGCCAACCAGCCCCCACAAACAACCTGAGCGTAAGCTGAGTAAAGTCAAAGAATCCTGAAGACATAAACTGCTCTTCCAGGAAGCGCGTCATGCGTTATCATCCCGTCCTACAGGACGACCGTACACCAGCTAACGGAGTTCTCAATCGCCTAAACTGCATGTTAAAAAGACAGCTTTAAGCCATCCCTGAAGGATGTATGTGCTGCAGAGAGTGACACAGATTCACTAGCATGTACACAATCTCACAGAAGATACACGCGGGCGAGGTAGCTATCTGGTCTGGTGAGTTTCAATCCACAGCACACCTTTATTTTCAAACAGTGAAGTCCAACAACAGTAACTTCCAGAACTATCAGCAAATATTCAGCTACACAGAGCAACCTTACATTGAGTTTTGACTTCAAAAAAATTGGTTAGCTGTTCAACGGGCAGCCTTAGGCATTGCCTTCATCACAGAAAATGGCTTAATAAATACTTTAAGATCCCAGGACAACATGTGTAGCCTACATCTCCATTAGCCTCAAGTGGTGTGCTGTATTACCATAGCTCAGCAAGCCTACAGTAAATTAGCTGCGTCCATCTAAAGAGTTTTGCCAGCGTGGAGCCCTTCACCGCTCGAGCCACGAGCCCAGGTTTGCTTCCTGGATGGCATCGGGCACCCCCGCGATACCAGCCTCCGCTCCCCTCTACCATCAGTCCTGCCTTGGCCTTAAGCCAGGATTTATGAAGTCCAGCAACATTTACGTCAAACCTCCATCCTGGGAAACCTGCTAAAATGAAAATACGTCTAGATTTCCGTTACATGGATATTCTATTAAGAAGAAGAGTGCATTTAATCTCACTAACCGAGGGAGGAAACGGAAGTGAGTATCAAGGCTGCTCTGCGTTACCATTACTCAAGCTGGGATTTACCACGCCTGGAAGCACTCTGAAAGCCTCAAATCTGCACTGAAGTGATGTTGCCCCAGCGCAAAAAGAATCAAGTAAAGGATGTCAGTGCAGCAGTAGGGAGCAGCCATGCAGGCTAAAGAGAGACGACAGCTAAAACGCAGCATGGCTTACAGAACGTGAATTCGGTAAAGGCATCCCTCTTTCTACCCTCCTCCTCTGGGCCAAGGAGAATTACGGGGATGGGACAGCTGGGTATCTAACATGAAGTTGCTAATCACTTTACCCAAGTATTTTTAACAACTAACATCTCAGAAAACCATGCTCTGCTTTCTTCCTCGATTGCTGTCACTATGCCTCAAATGTGTGGGCAAAACAGCTCCCCAAAGGAAAAGTCTCCAGCTGTCTGAATTAAGAAAAGCCAACTCAAAGTAACCATCACACGGAATCCTGCGACATGGCATCGAGTTCCACTGGGAAAATTATTTTCCTTCCCCACAAAAAGAAGACAGTGACCTACAGACAGAAGAGGAGCAAACAGTGATTGTGAAGGAAAACGAGACGAAAATAGCTTGCTCGATTTTTCTTGGTACATGGAAAATCCATTACAGAAATTTACAAAGCAACAATGAACCTGAAAAGTTAATGAGCTGCTACTTGTGGAGTCGCAGGAGAGATGGCCTGTCGTTCAGAAATTCCTACGCTGCACAAACGCGAGTCGCGAAGGTGACTGTAATCTGCTCAAACCAAAAATCAGAAGTTCTGGTTCTTTCAAGAAGCAAAATACTCGATTAGTACTTTACTAGGGGAGGGTTGTGCTTCTATGCGAAAAACCAAAAGTCTCACAACTCTGAGAAGCTCCTTGCAGAAAGGTGGCACTGCTTTATTACTCCCAAGCCCCAAAGCCTGTCGAACAGGAAGCCTGGTGTTTCAAAGCTGGCTGAAGTGACATTTGCAAAGACAAACAGAAGACCAGCGAGCACACCGGTAGGATGGTATCGGTGTGAGCACAGGGCTCTCCCAGCCTAACAGTGCCAGTACATACTTCCAGAGCAACACCCACATGAGGGCCTCAGCAAGGCACGGAGCTGTGAAGTTTTATCATCCTTGTGACGCAGGGAAGTACCGGGCCTCCCTTCAGCCCTGGCAGGGACACTGAGACACAGGACGGTCATCCAAGGACATCCAGAGTCAGCAGCAAGACACTGAGGCATATTAGCTACCGAGAAGACCAGACTTCCATTACCAAAGCCAGTTATAAAACTTCCGCTTGTTGTTAAGAGAACATACGGTATCTGGCATTACTCTGTCAGCAGCACCAAATAACCTAACGGCAATTTGATATTCACGTCCCTGATGGGCTGCTTTAGTTAGAAAACCAACATTAAAAATGTAGCATCCTTTGAGATACGCCGTGCAAGCCAGGCCAGTTTCAGCCACAAGCATCAGGCGTAACTCTTTGGGGCCGTTTTTCCCCCGGAGGATAAGCTCTTCTTATCCTTTCTATTGATCCTTTTGCAACGGGGAGGTATCTTACCGGGGAGCGCTTCCGTCACCAAAGGCAAACAGAGCACTGCGAAAATATCAGTTATGACTGAAGCACCGAAGGGCTGCAGCCGACATCAAACCAGCGACTGAAGTAGTAGCTGGCCACCTCTCTGTGTAGGACGCTCTCCCCCCCATAGCGGTCTACACTGCAAGTCCTAAGCACAAAGAAATAAGAATGACTCGCTGCCAGCACGGACGCTGCCACATCAACCTCCCCGGCTGCCCCGACACCCAAGCCCTCCCTGCAGGAACGAAGGGGACTGCGGGGGCAGCGTTCGGCTCCCCAGCCCTCGGCCCTGCTGCGGGAAGAGCTACCCACCGCCGAGAGCGAACCCCGCCGCCCGGCTGGGAGGTGTCAGAAGTACCGTGAGGGCAAATTCAGTCAATGCCTTTCTTTGTTGAAACCCAAGTCTCGTACACAGATCCGGGCTTGACTTGACAAAGGTTCAGCTCGCCTCTTAGGCTCGCCGAGAAGCTCGTTTAGTATTTCGGACCTGCCCGAACAGTTGACCTGAGGTCTAGCTTTTACTGCCGGAAAAAGCACCAAGTAACCACTGTAAAATATTAGCTTGTGGCGATCGCTAGGCAAGAGGTTTTGCTTTCCCCAGCGCAAAGTCAGATAAACTCAGTTTATAAGAAACGTAAATCTTTAGCTACCTAACGCCTAGAAACAATTCCCTCTTATAGCTCAGGAAAGTAATTTCTGTCGTAAAACATTTCACTGTAAGCCAGAAAACGTTTCAGAAGTGTATTTCTTTAAACACCAGCTTAAAAACCAGCACCGTTCAAAAAAACCCACCTCGCCTCTACACACTGTGCAACGAAACACAGAATTCCCACGAACGGAAGAACCCCCCCCATGGCGAACTTACCCTAAAAAACCCACCAAAGCACCTCTATCGATCCGTTACGCCAGCAGGGAGAGAATCCAGAGGGAGGGACGCGGACGGCCGGTAAGGGAACTCAAAACGCCAGCCGCCGGGACGTGCAGGGCTATCCCCTCCACGCGGTAGTCTCCGCGGGAGGGAGGCTGATCCCAGCC
>NW_008824932.1:1721494-1743234 GCF_000699105.1 Pygoscelis adeliae
AAACCCTGCCGGTGGATTGCACCTCATGGTCTGCGAGGGAGAGCCGGAGCTGGGGACTGGGCAGAGAGCGCACGTGGGCTTCGTATAAACAAAGCATGGATATTCGCGGGGGGGGGAGGTCGCATTATTTGATGGCTGTAGGCCGTATACGTGCAGGTGAAGCTCTAATTACACTTTTGGATGCCAAAACCACACACTTCCAGGTAAGCTTCGAGTCTCCTGCACGGCTACAGGCAAGGCAAGTCCCGCCAAACACCTGCGGGTTACAAAGCAGTCAGAAGGCGAGCGCTTCCATCACTGCTCATTAACATCAGTAAATACCAACCCGACAATCGGTGTTTCTTAATCCGAATAATCCCTGGCTCTAAGCCCCCCAGGAACACCAGCACAGGTTTACACAGATGTTTTTCCCCTCTCACACACCCCGCTTGGGTCAGAGCTCGAGACAAGACCTGTCAGACGCTGCCGCTCCTCACAGGGTCGATGCACTTCCCACCCCAAAACTAGATTAACCTCTCTGAGAGACTTCAGAGCAGTCCCTAAAGGTGACATAAATCCCTGCCTCTTGCGGGACGAGACAATAAAAACTTAAAAAGGTGAAGAACTTACATCGGGAAGTATTTTTCCTCAAATTCTGCTGTTCTACCTATGCTTTATACTTCTGGGGATGGAGAGGGCAAGATTCTCCACCCACCCCCACCCCCCGCTCTTTCACAGTGGTATTTATTTCTACATTATTTTTATTTCTTTCACTAAAAATCTTCAGACAGGCTTTTAGCAAAGAACTGAGCCAGACAAGAGAAATACCCTCGCTCAGACCATAAAAAAATGGAGAGGAAATTCTGCAAATTCTTTTGAGAGTCTTCAGTCAAGAAATCCTCCGTACAAGCTGCAGTAAAACTGGCCGTGTGTGTGTTTCACACACACCATGTAGGCAGAAAAAGCGTCAGATAATGGCAGTGTCCCTTCTATGGGGACCTAGAGGTGCTTCCAGGGGTCAGACACTCCAGAACCTGACCGAAATATTTTGGAAAAGAGCACTAAACTCACGTTCCTCTCCAGGCCCTGCATACACACCCGTCCCCCCAGCCTTTGGGATAACTGGTAAAAGTACAGTAAATAGAAAACAAAGGATGAATGGGAGTTTTCTATATGCTACACAGTTCTTTAAGCCTAGAAAAGGCTTTCTACCGCTTCCCATTCCCTCAGGCGGTCTTTGTCTGGTTTATATATATACACATGGACGTCTTGAAATGAGTGGTCGTCTGTGCTCTTTAGTAGCGGACAAGTTACTGAATTTAAATCCTCCTCTTGGATGCGAGCACCGGCTAATATCTGTTCCACGGCACTCAGCTGGGAGAGGAGCCCTAGGACAGGCAATGTTTGAACACAGTAAGTGGGGCAAGCCAGTGCCTTGAAGGATGTTTTGCTTTCTTTTCCTCAGTTTTTAACAGACTTACTTATTTCTCTTACATGCTTTCCCAAAGCAGCAGTGTCTCCCAACACTTTCTTTGGCAGTAAGCAGCGTGTTTTCCAGTGTAAGACGGGATGTGGTCCTTCGTGTCTGTGCCAAGCTTGATGCAAAAAGCGAGCTTGGAAAGACTTTCTACATGGTTTGTAATACTAATTCTACAAAAGAAAATTACAGAAATCACATTAGAAGTCAACTTTTGTGTCTTTTCAGCCAGCTTTAGACACGTAGGTCTGAAAATTGAACAATGCAGAGATCAATCAGGCAGCACAGAGTTTTGGGAACACACTTCATGTGCAAATGTGAAAACACTTGAGGGTGTAGAAAGTGTCATTTTGATTAATGAGGGCTAGAACATGCTATTTGTATATAGATGAGAATGTGCATACACCTCTCCGCAGGGCTCATTAAAAGAATAGGAAACAATCACATTTTAAAATATCAACACGATTTTAAAACGGACTTTGAGAATGGTAAAGGTACAGGCGGTTCTTTTGAGCTGATCTCATACAATACCTGGGGCGGTGAGGAAGAGACACACGTTTGTGTAACAGTACGAACCTTTCAGTATAAACTCTGTGACACAAAATCAACAAAATGAACCATTTGGTACGGTTCCTGGAGCTGCGCACCACGAAGGGCAGAACACAGGCCGTATCATAAGCATTACTCAGATTCCCCAAGCCTTCCACTGGTTTGATTTACCTCACGAAATAAAAATCACAGTCAGAAAGGAAATTGTAAGAAAAATATACACTTCTCTACGTGACTGGGAAACACCACCGTTAGGTGGTGAGGGGCAGGTGAGGAATCTTCTGCCTCTCCTATCTGCTTGGAATGGCTGGGCGGACAGTTGAGAGTAACAGCCGCCCACTGCTGCCCATGAAAGAGTAAATGCAGTTAAGCAAAAAAGATGAGGAAAAAGAAAGTTGATTTAGATCAAGAAGGCCATAATCTCTTTACTGAGAAGGCAATCATCTGCTTTCTGCTTGTATGACACATGAGAATCATAGTTTCAAGTTGTATCTTGGCATCTGAGTTTGGCAAACAGACCAAAAAGAATTAACTGCCCAAATTTGTTCTTCCCATACGCACTCACCTTCAAGGTAAGTTCCACGCTGACCGCGTGGTGAACCTCATCCACCCTCAACTCTGCTCAAACGTAATTAGGAAACATCTACACGCATGCAGGAAGTTCTGAGCCCTGATCCTACAATCCGTCTAAATAACAAATCAATTACTATTCTTTTATCCACTTGGTTTCTGGGTATTGCTATACTCGGGATGTCAACGTCCACCCTGGTTTTCAGTACCAGGCTGAGCTGCTCGGCTGACGGTCCAGGCCGCCTGCCCTGCAGCCGCCCGGCTTTCCGGTCAAAGCTGCCTCGCAGCACAGGCAGAAGGAGCTCGCAACAAAGGACCATTGAGGCACTGCTTCTATATCCCTCATATCTACATCCCTAGAATTCTTCCTGTCTGGATGCAGGCCTGAATGCAGGTCTGAGTTTTGGGCAAGCTCCGGATAAGGGCAGAGGGGAGAGCTGAGCGAGGCCATGAACAAAAGGTTATCAGCAGAACGGACAGTATGGACAAAGCCCACCTTGAGGTCCACAAGAGAGCACAAATACACAACTGAGATTTACGGACTGTAAAGAACTATGTTTCATTGCATGATATTTTCCATGTAAGGTCCTTAAGCAACCCATACTATTCCTAACAGCCCTCGTAGGTACAGCAATACTACAGTCATCATTCTTATAGAGAAACCAAAGTTGAGAATTATGATGAAAACCTTTGTTTTCATGCATTTTAGATATCCAGATGAAAAGACATGACCTTAGCTATAGTTGTCTAAAGTTCACAAAATTCCCACACAAGATATTTAATTCTTAAGAGCACTCCAGTCCCAAAGCTCTGCTTCCATGAATGCTGGCCATTTGGATCAAAGGGTCCAGAGAAACACGGAAGCATACACCTTCCTCTGACCCTTCAAAGCACTATCTGGTGACAGAGCTTTTCCACATGGGTGTTTTCATTCTGACCCGGCCGTGTACTCGTAACAGTGACTCTACCACTGCTACTTGGGAGTCTACCAAAACTATTAACCAGGAAGCTAGGACACGTGCATCCCTTAATGAATTGACAAATTGCTACGGAGACTGAGACCTGCTCCCATAGGCCATTGGGCAGAAGTTAGAATTTACCTTCTTGGAGTACATCCCCCTACAACCACCACGAGGAAAACCCACAGAAATTAGGAAATCAGCACTTGCATAAATGTTTCCTTAGTTCAAAGATTCTAAACAGAGGATAAAGATTCTGCATGCCCCATTTGAGAAATCAGGACGACATTCAGAAATATTTAACGTTACAAAAGTAGCTTGTTTTAAAATGTCAAAAGTCCATCTATCCAAAAGCAGAGCTACCCACAGTCTCAGATGTATTTCCAAAGCTTACTATATACTTCATATCCTATAACATAGTCAAGTCTCTTCCCGAAACCCATCAGATAAGGAAAAAAACCACTCAGACTATACACACACAATACTCTCAGGTAAGAAGAAAGCAGCTCAAGTCCCCTTTCGTTTTGCTCATGTATTATCTTCATCAGAGCTCCTGGTCTCAAGGACTGTCTGAAGTAACTGATTGCTCTGTGAAGTTGGTATTCAAGTCTTTCCTTCATGCAAAATTTAGTTGGACACAGACAGCCGTAAGTTTCTACCAACACAGAAACAAGACAGTCCAAGGTCTTTAGGGAAGGGTTTTTTCTTAAACACTGTAATGACTACTTGGCCTGTGCCAGCAGTAAACAAGGTAGGGACATCTCTGAGGACGCAACAGAATCAACTGATAAACAAAGGCAATAGTTATTACAGTACTGAAAACAATCCAAAACTCATTCTAGTTATCTATTCTGGGTTCTGTACAACCTAAAGGGCAAATTCCAGTGGTTAAGTTCCAACACAGAAACCTCTGTCCGAGGATGATCTCTGAGGAGGTAGTTCCTGTTTGGGAAGCCCGGAGAGGCCGTACCTCCACTGGCCGCTGCAGTCCAGTACAAAGAGGCATTTTCTTAGAACTTGCTTTGAAACTACATTAGACCCTTTCAAGTCATTACAATGCCACAAACCCCATCAGAACCTGACTGGCAGCTAGTTCACATCACAAGACTCTGGCATTGTGGTCTCCGCTTTGAAATCTAATAATGCACGTAATCATATTTTGCACTAGCTTTAATTTTCAAGTGGGATTACTACATAGCACTTCCCAGAGTACATTAGAGCAATCAAATGCAATTATAGGAAGGTCCATTTCAGGAGAGAAATCAAACACAAAATTTTCCGTAGGAAGAGATGGATATAGATTCTCGGACGATGGCTGTCACAGGAACACCTCAAACCAAGTCAGTATAGAAGACTGCTGACGCTGCGGTACATAATGTGCTTGTTTTGGAACAGGACAGTGACACTGATGAGTTTGGGGTGCAAGTGGGTCCTCATTAGCTCACTTAAGTCTCCTCAATGCATCAATATCATCTTAGCTTGATTTTGACCGAATCGTGAGTGATCCAACCCCCTGGATCATGAGGTCACTGTGTATTCGTTCTGTTACATCAGCTACTACACATGTGAAGGAAACTCAGATTAGATATTATTGATGCTTTTGATAATATTGGTACTTGTCCATTGAGCCAGTCAAGTGAGATAATAGGTCTTTATGGCCTCCCATGGGAAAAGTTTTGACTTTATAGTTAGCAAGAAGTGACTGTGATGATCTTTCTCTCCTATCTTTTTCTTCTAATGTGAATACGACATCCCAAAATAATTACTTGCGGAAAGCCACAAGACACATACTTTGGATCACAGGCAACTTGAGCGTGCAAAACCATAGCACATTAGCTGTTCTTTCAAATCCTGTCATGCGGAGCTAACGTGGGTAGATCTGTCACCCAGATTTCCCCACGATGTATTTCTGGAAATATAAGTAGTAATGTAGCTCTCATACACAGTGCCCAGAAATTTTTTAACTGAAACAAAGTGTTTTTTGTTTCAGAACTGCTGTCCTAAACTACTTAGTGGATAGTTTCCACGAGATTTCAAAATGTAACTATCAGACAAATGAAGAGGTAGGTCCAAAAAAGATCCTTCTCTTTGAAAAGACAGAATTTACCCTGCCTTCTGCCTTGCTTCTGGAAGAAAAATCCTGCATTTTCCAAAACTTGTGGAAACTGTATCAAAGATTGATTTATTCACATCTTCCCTATAAAAATACACTACTGCTGTTACCCATTACATTCCAGACATTCACCTTTGTTTTACAAGGCTTTTTTTATATATATAATATTCCAGAAATATTACATATATCTAAGAGTTTTACTGTTTCACAATCTTACCTTCTATGTTAAAAAAAAGTTCGGTGCTAATTACTACTTCTAAAAAGATTAAAAAACCTATTTAGTTGTTAGAAAAACATGTTTAGCAACATGCCTCAGAGAGCTAAAAAAAAAAATTTAAATTAATACATTTTTCATCATGTTAAAAAACCAAACAAAAAAAACCCCACAACTTTGTTTTCCCAGCCCTGGAATACTTACTCAAAGATACCACTTCAGCTTGATTAATATCTGTGTGGAATCTTTTTTGCTCAGACTGATTACCAACATCTGAAACTCCAGGAAACTCCATCTGAAGCTCTCAGGATGTGTCACATTTTTCTGTTCCCTGATTTGAAGGGCAGAGGGGAGGGGAGAGAGCCTCAAAGGTTTTCAATTATTGCCATTGCAAATTTCTGGGAATACTCTAGCAACTGTAAAGTCGTCTTCTTGAAAGCATTTTGTTTCAGTAAAATTACCTGCTAAGTATTCCAGGTATCAAACATGGCCTGTGTGAATTCAGAACATACAAAAAAGCCTGTGTTAGTTGCTTCGCTGCAATAATCTGGACAACAGGATTTAAGAGATATTCTACTAATTGCACCGTATTTTCTGGGTTTTCATCTCCAGCTTCTGCAGTGCTTGTTTCCTCAGCAAACCCAGTAAGTAGTTGTAATTTATTCAGCTTGCCCCACCTCTTCAAGATTTACAGTGATACATATCTTCAGCAATTTTCCCCAGGAGATCTTTTGTTTCTTCAACTTGAAAACATCCATTCACATCAAAAGGAAAGTCAGTACAGTTTATTATCCATTAGACAATTTGAATATGATTCTTCTACTAAAGGCTGTGACTGCAGGCAACCATCTGGGGTCTGGACACACAAAAGGCTGTTCGTAAGGGTGTACACACAAAAGCGCCATGGGGATATGGAAGTGTGTGCCATACAAAGACACCTGATTGTCTTTGGTTTTCTGGGGGTTTTCTGAGGGTGCCATAAGCATCTAATCAGAGAATTAAGCAGCAGGGAGGCAGCCCTCAGATGGCAGACGTCAGCTCCAGCAAGGGCAGATGGTGAACAAAGGTGGAAAGCACACAATACGCGTGGGCCAGCTTACACAGGAAAGCAGTTCCACTCCTCAATTAAAATGTGTTACAACTCTCGTGACATCTTACGTTGTGAAGTGAAAATGTATCATTTTCTTTATGGGACTGTCACAGCCACAGGGCCACTTCCCAGCAACTTACAGTACATGCAGACTCTCCGTTAATATTTTCTCTGAAGCATTACCTACCCTACCTGGGACGATGCACAGGGCTCACAAGAGAGATGCAATCTCTGTTAAGGAGAACAACACTGACTGCAGTAGAGATACTGATCTGGCACAATTGTAGTTGTTTGTCAAGGGGAACGCATCTCACCGGCTGTCTTTTAGAATAGAAACTCAAGGTCTGAGGAGACAAAGAAAACCATCTCATCATTTAACTCATCCAAAAAATGCACCTGAAAACCGCTATTCACTTATTTTTCAATCTGTTATGAGTAATTTAAAAATAGGATTCATAAAGTAACAAGTTGCCCTCCAACAGAGCTTTTTCTTATGGTAATGTATATGCAGTTTACGTGACGTCAGATATACTATGGCATACCTCCCACGGCTAACTAAACTCTGACAGACTAAGCGTACTGCTAGCCCATCTTGTACTTCTCCAAAATTTCCAAAAACAGAGGATAAATAGTTTCACATCGTATTTAAACAGCAAGGATATAGTGACTTTCCAGGCAACAAAGCCCAAATATTTAAATAAAGAGCAGGATGCCAGAAGGAAAACTGAAAAATCTAAAGATCATAGGTCAATACAAACGAGCATTGGTCTTCCGATATGACACAATCCTTGCTGAATTTGTAAAATACTTCAACTACTGCAGTTGCTGTTGTCTAGGAAAGGAGAATAAGTCCTTCCTTTTTCCTTTTGTAATATTTTCTCTCTTAAAAAATAGAATTAAATAAAAAAAAAAAACACAGAGGCACTTGCATAAGGGGATGCGCAAAACAATCTCCTAATTTAAAAAAAAATTACCACGGTCTGTCTTTCTTCCTATTCCTAGAGAGAGAGAGAGGAATATGTAAAAGTCTTGAAAGACTTTTCTTGTTTTGTGGAACATTGCCCAGGCGTGGACATGTTCAGCGTCTTTGGGAAGGTTGTCAGTTGTTCACTTCAGACTCTGAAAATTGATCCATGAACACATAGTGGCTCTTTGTGGATTAGCCCATCTGCCTCCCAGATGGGGGAAAAGGTAGTATCGTAGTAACAGCTGCTCCGACAAGTATAGCAGGTCACAGAAGAATAAGGATGAGGGGTAAAGCGAGGAGAGCTAATATTCAGGAAGCGTGTGAATTTTGAATGGGACCGAAATGAGCAAATATAGAATTGTGCCACTGCCATATCAGCACAGAGAAGACACAATGCAAGTTTAAAGATGTAAAAAAAGAAATCAAACGAGACTATGTTAATTTATCTAGGGAAAATTCAGGACTAATATAGAGTCCCCTTTGTTATCTGCAATTTTGGTGTAAAAGCCACTAAACCTTGAGACCCAGGATTTCTTTTGTATCTCTATCACAGCGGAGCTCCAGCCCTCAAAAATGAAAATGAAGTGTGCGTGCAGTTGGAAACGTGCTTTGTTTTTCCACCTTTGGAGTTACACACGAAGTCATAAATCAAATGGTCCTGTTCATATTGATGTCACTAAGAACTGGGCAGAATTTCCATTATAGCAACCTATTTTTCTTAGAAGTTAACGCTACCGTATATTTTGTCTCTCAGGTGAGTCTGCTTCCTAAATTTTAGCCTGCATTTACCTTGAGACAAACTCCAACATGCTACAAACACCATCCTACAAGCTAGTTAACAGCCCGAGTTTCCCTGAATTCACTGAGAGGAAAGGACATTTAATGGAAACTGTGGAGAGCGAGAGAGGAAAAATTAACATATTTCTGTGCTGGAAGTTAAACAAGGACTTCATAAACTCCAATTTTCTTCTTTTATGTTTTTTTTCCCCAGTTAATTGGATCAACACATTGCCTGCAACACAGCATTCCTACCTACAAGCTATGCACCTCTAATTGATTTCTTCCTGGATGCCATGATCCAAACATTTTAACAGGAGAACTGCTTGTTTGGAAGAAGTGCTGTCACGCACCTCACTCGGTGACGCCAGGAAGCGCAGCCAGTACGTGAAATCGGATATGCCAAGAACTCCTTTCCTTTGAAAGATTAACTGGTTTGTATCTAAAATAATAATTGTATAGTAGTATGCATTTCATAATGCTGAATTGCATGCATTTCAGCTGGTTTCACTTTTTTTAGAGAAAGCTACTTTTTTTTTTTTCTGTCTTTTAATCAGGAATCTATCAAAAGGCATCTTTAATGGAAACAAACTAGTCATTGTTTAGCTCTATTTAATAAAGTATATCCTCAGGGTATACTCCAAAATATATTATAAAATATCTTATGCATTCTATATACGTTATGAGATGGAACATTTAATATCTACATTTGCAGATTGTTCTGTCAAGAAAAATAGATATGTTTGAATGGTAACTTCTTCCCAATTCTGTCATACGACAGAAGAACAATTTGGCCAAGAAAGAAAAAGAAAATGTAACAGCAATCATATTTTGTTCACTGTCAGAGTTCAGAAAGTTAACTGATAATAATAGCACATTCAAGCAGTCAGACATGCCGGTGGTTTGCCAGAACAATAAAACCCGTCTTGAAGACACGCAAAATACTAAAACTCATCAGAATCACCTTCCAAAAAAGCAAACTCACTCGCTCTGCAACATATTTGCGGATAATTGATGCTACTTACAGGCTCCCTTTCTGTTTTCTTAGAAGCCTGTGAAGTACCATTTAGGAAAAAACTCAGCACCAAAAATGCTAACACGCTCCCAAACATTCGTTTGCTGTGTTTTGATCTAAAGAGAGCAAGTTACAATTCAGTGCCACAGAGGGTGCTGACTTACCTGCCATCATCCGACATACCCCTCTCAGCCAGCGAGGCCACGTTCATCTCTTACATTAGCTGCCCACCATATCATATGCTTGAAAAAGAAAACAGCAGATCTTTCAAAGCACATGTATACATCACTGATAGACACCTAAATATATATATACAGACATATAAACCTGCATTTTCCTGTTTTAAGCCCAACTTTTAGGACATTTTTGCCAGAAAGACATTTTCTTACCCCTTCTGTGCAGTCAGTTACATTCCTTATAAAAAAAAGACGGTCTCTTTCAGGTGTACAAAAAAAAGCAGGACTGAACATTTGATGAGAAAAGACGTGGGACCTAAAATGTTTAGTATGAAACACAGATGGAAAAACTATCCTCTTTGTTCAGAAAAAGAGAAGGAAGGATTGTCAGCTTGTCACCTCTCATTGTTTTCTGACAGTAGATAGAACACCATCAGCATGAGCCAAATCAAAATTATATATCCCGTATGTTACTGGAGATCATATGCTTAACTACTTTTGGCATAGATTTTTCACATGAAGAAAGCATTAAAGACAACTATTTCAATCATGGGTTAGGAAACTGAAGTTTAGCATTAAACCCTCTGGAAGGAGGGTTCAAATGAATTTTGTTCCCTCTCGTATCCTGCAGCAATCAGTCCAATCCCGAAGCACACGATTAGAGAATTTCTGCGACTTCTACATTTCAGATGATGCTCAGAGGTCTACTACCTAGGTACTTTATCACAAAATCAGCTCATGTTTCAATATGACTTGAAATAATCATGTTCAGCAGCATAACATTAGGCATCAGAGACAGTTTGAGGGATTGTCCCAGCAGCACATCCTCGGTATTTTTGGTACTGGCTGGGCATGAGCTTCCTGGAACATCCAGGTGCCTCCAGCAGGAGCGGGCACAGATGGACACTTGCTTCCGATGAGACACTAAGCTCCAGTGGGCTTCAGTAAGTCAGTGCGGCTCCTCCGTTCCACCGGCCCAGAGAAAGCGAAGCAGGGCGGAAAACCAACCCTGTCATCCTCGCTGCAAGTACCCCGTTGGGTGGCTGGTACTCGACAGAGCCCGGTGAGGCAGGTCAGAGGAGCATGAAACCGCATTCACCACCCACCTATTCCTAGGCGGGGAATGATCTTACATGGACAGCCTTTCCCTAAGCTACGCAGGAGGAAAGCAAAGCAAAGCAAAGCTTGAGCACACAGTCACAGGAGGCAATGGTGGAGGGCGTGGAGGAAGATTTTGCTGTGGTCTGTTAGTTTTAGAACTTAAGTGTTTCCTGTTAAAACCTGATACAACAGAGCAGGGGTGGGATATTCAATCCTTCCCTCCAGAAATAATTCAGGAACGTGGGCCTCTCTCCCCCAAATATTTTGCAGTGGGATGCTGAAGTGAACCATGACCACAGAGTGTCAGCCATCTCTGGGCAGCCATCCATGGAAGCAGAGCTGGGGATGGGAACAGGCTGCTCAAGAAGCTTTGTAATTGCATGCCAGTTAAATGGTAAGTCAGCAGCTCTATCATTAAACTGCAATAGTATTACTACAACGCAGAAAGCTCGATTCAGAGATGGAGTTAAATAGTACGTTGCCAAATTGTGTTCACGTTGGCGAATAAATGAATTCTAGTTCAAATTAAACTTCCCTTAATCATACCACAATATTACCACACGGTTAATTAGAGGCTTTTTTAAATTAAAAAAAAGTTATTTAATGGACAAGATAGCAGGCTTTTAGAAGTTATATATATGCAGCTAGTTATTTATTATATAGCTCTGATCTCCCATCCATATAAATTGCTGCTGCAGTTGCTATGCACTTCAAAAAGCTTTTAACTCGAGTTCTTTAGATCAACACAAAGAAATCAACTCTGACAAGATCCTTCACAATTTTCTTAAGTTAAAAAAAAGTCCCACATACAAGATGCATAAAGCTTTTTTCTTTTTTTTTTTTTAAACGAACATAAATCACACTTGTCAAAAATTGATTCAAAATCTAGAAGATGAAAGGAGGAAGATGCTACAGAAAAACTAAAACCAACAAAAAGCATGTTCAGTAGAGGAGGCGCTCGCCAAAGAACATTTATGTAAAGCGACCACTATAAACATGACTACATTGTTCAAGTGGTGAGCTTAGAATCATCTTTCACTTCAGCAAACTCCTAAGGCACTACCTCATTTTCTTCCAAGGAGTATGCTTCTGGATTTGGGTCTTTGCAGGGGGGTTGGATTTTCTTTGCTTTCGGCTTTTAAGGAGCAGGTGTTTGTTTTATTATTTAAATAACCGCTTGTTTGCTTTTGAAACATTTGAAATCTTGCTATTGAGACAGGGTTCCATGTGAATGCGTCTCTCTGGACTGCTAGGTAGTCACGCTCGACTTTGAATAAGGAACTTCTGAGAAGGTTCTCAGCTTTTTCCTAAAAGTGTATCCAGATCAATGGAAAAAATAAATACAATTCAACCAACACTTCAAAATGTTAGTTCAATTATATATATTTACAGATTTTCACTACAGCAAAAAAGTTTGTTCACTACACGAAAGAAGTGTTGATATTTCTCCTCATTTAAAAAAAAAAAATAATTATCCTAAGAACAAAAAGTGACACCCTCAAAAAATTCCAGCTGAGGAAAAGCCCAATTCAAATCTACAGACTTTTACCAACAAGATAACAGAAACATTTTTGATTACTTAATAAAGATAATCTCTTTATAAGATTACTACAATGAAGATGCTAAATATATCTATTAAAAATTAAATAATTTTAAGATCCCATTTATTATTAAGATCTGATTTAATTATATAACATTGAGACCATGAGACACGTAGCTTAAAATGTTGATGGGAAATAATTAAAAAACATTAAGTGTTTTTTATTATATTATAATTATAACATTATAACAATTTGAGCCGCAAGAAATAGAAAAATAGCCAAACCAGATACATAACAAGATCTCAACCATCATTTAGCCAAATAAGGCGTCAACTTTATTTTCATTACAAGATAGCAAAATGCAGGCTCTAGAAAATTACTATCTGGAGGAAGGAAGATTGATTGATAACATCAATTCATGCTGCTGACAACTGAACTTGTAATTTGAAGTAGTGTTGCTTTGAGAATATGGAAATTTAAATAAAATAAAATTTTAAAAATCGAGATGTGGTACAGGCACCTGAAATATGTTATGAAGCTGACTATAACTCAAATGTATTTTTAGGGCCCCTTAAGCCATTTCAAGTTAAACACAGCAGAACTGCAGATAGCTACATTTAGTACTACCTTGCCATAAAGGTATAGCTCAGGAAAGACGCTTGCAGAAAATGAGCTGATACGGAAATTCTATTATTGTTCATTTCTTAAAAAGCATAGGGACTAATACCTGTTAATTGTATTAGTAAGAAGCACTAAAACAATGACAGGCTTAACTAAGCTTCAGGACAATGTGCCAAAGTCTTAATTAATGTAAAACTCCGGCGGAATTACGTTTGGCGAATACCGAAGAGCGGCTGTAACAGTCGTGCAGTTCAGGCTCGGATCTGCCCCTCTTCCACCCACGCGTGTCAGCCAGCACCACTGCAGCTCTGCCGCCAGCCGAACACCTCGGCAAGGTCAGCAAGGGAGGGGACAGAGGAGGGAGAAACCTTCAGGGACGGCAAGTAACGTGTGCAGCCTCCCATCCCACAAACTATGAATCTCATGGAAAGTAATTTAGCTCAGGCTGAACGTTGCTCCTCCACACTTTTAAGGGCAAAACCCTTTTTAAGGACTAGTTCCAAGGGCAACAGACAACAAAGACATTTCCAGAAGTGTGTTCTCATTACTGCTGTGCTTCAAGCGAGCCAGGAAAGTCACTGCTGACCTTGAGCCAACAGAGAGGAGAAAGTCTTGTAAGGGAAAAACCATCTCAACAAAACAACCCGGAGGAAGCTCTCCCCGTTTCCTTTGCAGTCTGTCCCTCCAGGCCTCTCCTGCAAAAGCAGAGTTCTGCTCTAAATAAGGAAATTGTCCTGAAATCGGTTAAATGCACAATTAGCTTCTCTCTAGAAGAAAGTAATTCTCAATGTGCGAGTTAACTACAATTCTTTAAGCAACTTGCCACGTAGATTTTCTTATAGCAGAGCAAAAAGGATCAATTTACTAAAACTATTCAGTGTTCTAGTGAACCTACTCCGAAATAGATTAATTTTAGTAATATGCAGGAAAATGTTCTTCTTAGATTAGGATCTGTTACTTTATTTTTAAAAAATTAGATTAACGTGTGTTTTCACACATCTATCACACAACCATATATCCAGATTAAATGCTCTACTGGCGCCCTACTCAAGACTTCCCTCAAAATTTTCAAGTTTTGGTGAAAGTTTACAAAACTATTACGAACTATCAGGACAGGTATTTTTAAGACTATTTCCTTAATTACACCTAGATTTGTTTTATAAGTAGGCTCACTTTGAAATGAGTGGCAGATTTGCCACGAATATGAGGAACGTTTCTTTGCACAAGTATTGTTCTTTAAACGTTATGTAATGAAAATTCTACTATGCAGAAAACAGAAGTTAATCACAACTCACCGCACATGCGGCAACCGACAGCCATTGAATAAACAAAATCTACATTAAAGCACATCATTGAGATTAAAATCTTGTATGGAGCAACCTTTCCATATCAACAGGTTCTCAGATTGTCGTGATTCAGAGGCGCTAACAAGTGTATTTGTAAAATGAGATCATCAAAAGCTCTGAAAGTCTGAAGAAGCGTAACTGCCGAGGTGTGGTTGAAAGCCCAGAGCCCCCAGTGTTTGCGTGTGTTCAAAACCAGGACAGTCAGCCCTCCCCTCCTCCTACCCAGCGCTCGCCCACGAAAGACAGCGCACAATGGGCAACGGTGTGAATTTACAGCGTGCGACTTGACTTGATTTGTATGCCCCTGTACAGTCATACCCACGAGACCCGAAGGGGGACCGTCACAGGGCTTCCTGCAGATGTTTAACTTTATGTAGCTACGACAGGAGTCTCCTCTCCTCACAACCCCATACCAAGACACGTGTAGGGTGTCTCCTATATGGATATAGGCATGCTCCTCTAGAAAGCCATTAGAGTTATGTTATAATTATAGTTATGTTATAAATCACCTGCTGGGGGTACCTATGTCTTACTTTTAGCTATATAGGAATCCTCTGAGGCTCAATTAGGAGTCTAAAGATAGAAGCTCTGTATAACAGCATGAATACACTGCAATTTCACCCTCAACCTATGAAACGCTCATTTCCCCAAATAAATCGGAAAACGTCCCAAAATGCACCACCAGCTTTGCAGATACTAAGGAGCAGAAATCCATAACCCAGAGAGCTTTTTGCTTTAGTAATCCTTAATGTTTTTCACAGACACCGATTAAACTTGAATACTCAAAAATAGAACTATTTCCTGAGAGGCTGAAAAGACTTAAGTCACTACATGAAAGCCTTCAAATACTTAGATAGTCTCCCAAAATATGGTAAACTCATCCAGCTACTGTATTACATGACATTGCACAACTGAGAAAAACATGCCAAGTGGCTGTAATCCACGCTTAACAATTTGGGAAGTTCTTGTCCGAATTGCTGCCAGTTTTAGATTATTTACACATGATCAAGAATTTGGTTTGCTTTTTACTCCTTCCTGGTTAAAAAAAGGCTGCATTTCTCATTTTCAAACCATCACCACCGCAGTCACAAAGCTGTCACCTTGTATTTTTTAATTAACCACTAATAAGAATAGAAACTTGTGAATCAAAAGGTCATTATGATAATGGTTCATGAAATACCTTGACTTTTCAAAAAAGAAAGCAAAAAGAAAACAAGCTACATAACTATGGTGCTATTCAGCTAATCATTTTTTATTTTATTCTTGTAAAAATATCCAAATATAAAGATATAAACCAGCCAAGAAAGATATATTGGTCTCTAGCATAACTTGGTGATAAATGGACATCTATGGTAAATACTCTTGTTTATAAACACGCTTTCCCAGATTTTCTGCATTTGTTTCACCTCATTTGAACTGCCAGAGTAATGCTGAACAAATACTTATTTGCATCAAAGTAAAATGACACAACTCTGTCCTCGTCCTTGTTACTTCACACAGATTATGATCTTTATCACCTCTTATCACTTCACCATTGATTCTTAAAACTGCAAATTAGACTGCAACACTCATTGTACTGTCAAGATAACAAATTGTAACATCTGCCCTTAGCTTCACGCACAGGATCAGTGGAAGGACTAGCCATCTGCACAGGTCTTTAAACAATAAAGTATATGGAGACATATTATTCTTTACCACAACAAGTTCAACATTAAAAAATTTTCGACCTCATTTTTGAAAAGTTCAGAACTGCATCTTACTAGATGTCAAGGATTATTTCAATAGCAAAAAGTATTTCAGTTATGCAGTAACATGTAACCTGCAAATTCAGTTTGAGGGCTGATCTGAACATTGTACTGATAAAAAGTTTTTACTGATCAAAGAAATGTTCTCTGACATTGCGGTGAAATCCTCAAGAGCCAACAGCCGTGATTGTCTGCGTATACCCCAGTCTACACCAATTATTTCACTGGTATGAGGCAGCAACAGAGCGAGAAGCAGCAGGCTCATCTCTTGGAGCAATTCAAATTGTCCTACTACCCAACCCTAGGGAGGAGTGTTCAGCAGACACCGGACTCTGCTTATCCACGTACTCTACCATAAATTTCTCAAGAGCAAGACAACAAAACTCTTTCGTTATGCTGGCAGCACACTGAAATCGAGCTGTGTACGATCAAAACATGAGCCTTTTAGCCGTACCTTCTTGTTAGACCAAATCCTACAGCTGAGTGAAATCAAAACTCGCCCATCACAATGAAAAAAACCACCAAAAACCCCAAAGTCTCTGCTCTCTGCCTGCCACCAATGCCTTCTCTCTCCACCACCACCGATGCCTTCTGTACCTGGAGAAAAGCCAAAACTTCTAGAAAGTAGGTTTTAAAGGATCCCCCCCCCCCCTTAAAGTTTTTTTACTGCCAAAAATATGACAAAAAGGTTTTGCTTATCCACTATCACTCATGGAGGCGGGGCAGGGGGGAAGCCCGTCCTACAGTTTAACAGACTTTCCAAAAATTATGCCCTGGGAGGTTTCAAAATCCTCTAAGATCTTTCCGAAAATCAGATTAATACAATCTTGGAACACATATTTGAATGCCTTACTTATAAGTGTACAGTTATGGCATGTCACCTCTGCAGAAGAGCTGGAGATTTGTTGGGTGTCTCATTCATGTGTTACTATACCACTTATGACAGTGGGACATCCTTTTAAATTCCTTTAACTCTATGTTCACTACACTTAGAAAAGCAGATAGCTAATGTTAATGGTAACACTCTACTGCATAAGCTTCTGAAACATATTCTCTGCTATGGTTTCATTTGGGAGACATTTGGGGGTAAAAATTCTGAAACAAGCTTAGGAATTTGCATCCAAAATCTGCTTGATTTAACACAGCATCTCAAATCTGGGTTTGTTTTTTACTACAAAAATAGTTTTCATATTTACTTATCTTAGGAGGAGCATTCAATTTACTTAGAACAAAGACATCTGTGTTGCTGTGCTTCTAAAACAAAGCTTGACTTATAAAATGTGATTAAAATTTCTAAGTGCTAAGAACTACCCTTTGACTTCAAACTTTCTCATGCTTTTTTTTAAGATAGCCTGACACAAAGACTAGATTGTTATAACGTTTTCTTTTGAAACCCTCTTATGTGTAAAGCACCACGGAGATCTTTTTTCAGAGAGATGACAAGAAGTGAAATTGTAAAAGAAAGAGAAGGGACTTTAAGAAGAAAAGCAAAATATATCAAAATGGTTGGGTTTGGAGGTTTTGGGTTTTTTTGTGGTTTTTGGTTTGGTTTGGTTTTGTATCAACTAAGTGAAAATGGAGGTCAGTCTCAGCAAGTCTACAGTTTTATCTCGAATCCACTTCAACTGTACTAATCACGCAGATCTCAGCACCTAGACCAATTTAAGACCATGCACTGTTATTTGGGGGTAAACCATTATCACGCTTCACACGCATGGTGGAGGCCAAATCCCAAACACTCTGAGCACCAGCATGTACTAACATCCACACAAACGGGATTATAATCTCAGAAAAAAAACATAATTCTGAAGTGGCCTCCAAATATTCCCAATTGTAATTGCCTGGAAATGATACTGTTCTGCCACAGCATTTGTAGTGCAACACTGAAGAAACTCAGAGTTACCAGGTTTATGTTTGGCTTTTCCCCCACCCCCCACTCCTCTCCTTTCTGTCTTTGCATGTGAAAGACTTTCTATGCTTGAGAGAGCTTCAATGCCTGAATGTAGATAGTTATGGTACAGGTCAAAATAAGAGCATGTTCAGAGCTATCTTTTTTGACTAATAAGATCACAAAAGCAATTATTAATTCTCACTTTCACTGGAAGACAAGACTGAGGACAATCAATATAATTTAAAAATAGAGAACAAGTTTGCTATGTATTGCTCAGACTAGTCCTGTTCCACAGTGGTCGTTTTTACTTTTATACTTTAGTATATTCCATCTATACAGATTTCCCACCTCATATCCACGCAGTGCCAGGTAGGCAGAATCGACCTTGGAAAAACATGCAGTCAGCTGTGCTCAACATTCTCTGTTCCCCCTCTTCCCATACTAAACCTAAAGCAAACACACCAACGTATTCCCACCAAAACCATCTTACATGTTAAGAGTAGCCCAGTATTGATTGAGTACCTTACTGCTGTTCTTTTCAAGCCTGGATTTTCATCTGCAAAAATAATCTAAGAATGGGAGAATTCCCCCATGAACTTATCTCAGATCAGCAAGACCCATTTCTTCCCTTCCCCTTCTTCTGAGCGAGGTGGTTCAACACAAGCCCCACCCTGGCAGCCAGACAATAAAGCTGCAAATAACTTACTCTGATCAAAGCCCCATCTGCTTGGCAGCAGCAATTCAACTGCACTTGTGGTTTTTGTATGGCTGCAGCTTCTGACTTGAATGATCCTTTCATTTAGATGGAAGTTTAAACAAAATATGGTAATTAGCATCAACCACTGTGGCTTTCAGGGCTACTGTCTGCAAAGACATCTCTAATAAAAGGACTTTCCTGCTTTCCCATCTAATTACACAACGTTGTTGAACAATACAATTTAAATTTAAACCAGGCAGCTCTTTTTCTTTAAGTCAGTTAACAGACTTCCTGCCTTACACTACCTATCGGATGGTAGAGGCTATGATTAAAAAGAATAATTCCACCTCAAAACCATCTCACTGAATTTTGTTTCATCTTCCCCTGAGGAATATGGCTGAGGTTGGTAACATTTAGCACTGATCTTGCTAGTATAAAACTACCGACCTACCTTTTGCAAGGAAAGCAGGATTTAGCTTTGTACCACGACAGGGTGAAAAATCAGACCTTATGTAGCATTGCAGTTTTATGACATAATAAAAGATGCCAGCATGCAATGATGAATGTTTTTAATGAGACATCCAGAATGCTGTAGTCAATAAAAATCTTTATAGGCACAATCCTTAGCGATATAAACAAGATGAAAATTAGTTTACTTTAACCACTACCAGTTTTTGTTTAGGTACTATAATCCCTCATTACAATAAAAATCAATAGTGGAAAATTCAGTCTTACAAAAAAAGAGTATTTTTGGCAAATGGTATTTTACAGACACGGACTCGCATACTGGGCTGGACGTACCTGACCTTACAGGGAAGCCAGCGTGGGCCTGACTAGCACTGGGGTTGAAAGGGAAACCCCTGGGGTGTAACAGCAGGTGCTGTAGAAAACAGCCAGTGGCTCAGTGTCAAACACTTAGTAAACATTAGCCCACAAAAACTGATTGAATGGAAAGACTTAATCTGGCCCCATCATTGCTGATGAGCTGATAGGCAGGAATAAAATACTGTTTTAAAGCCTCTGGCTGGGGCAGGGATTTGGACACCTGAATTCCCTTAGGCTGCTCTGACAACTCCAATCTAAAGATTTATCCTAAAGACTTTTCTTACCACCTTCTATCTGCCAAGTGAAACAAAAAAGGCAGGCAGATCAAATACATCTGAGGGAGCCACATATTTTAGTAGTATGAGTTATAATTTGAGGGAACAGTTTTACTGTGTATATAGTAAGTCTGACATGTTTGTGAAACTCATTTTTAGAAATATAATTGGAAGAGAAAGCTCCAGATGGGTAAGCGCATCCTCCATTAGTTCCAAAACGACGAGAGTAACACAAGGCACCAAAAGAGGAAAACTTTCTGTTTAAATAACATCATCTACCGTACGTCCCCCAAACAGCTAAATCCTGAACAGATTGGGAACTGGAATACAGACAGACAGCATTCCTCACTTATATCCTGTTATAGACCTGAACAGTAAAGCAGAGCAAGTTAAAATAGAAACTCTGTGTTAAATCCAACTCGACAGTCCCAGCTTTAGCAACTGTTCCAAGGAAGTGGCCTCCCACCCAAACACCTTGGGCAGACCAGCTTGGAGGGCCCCCTTGTCCCGCCCTGCAGTACAGCTACTCTCATCAAGCAATTATTTCCTTCTCTTCTCGGCCCGAGCCACCATTGCCTCCCCCCGTCCCCAGAGCAGGAGGCTCCTCCAGGTTTGTTGCCCAGGAAGACGGTGTGTGGACCTTTCTCACCTGACACATAATAAGCAACTCATCTACCAATCCACCTAACCTAGCAGTGAAACACAAACACACACAAGCACTCTCCTGCTTTCCACTGAAAACAACCCAACCCAAAACAAAACGTATTGACAACTTTGGAGAGAAGTGGCAAAAAGAATGGAAACTGAAAATGCTACTCGCCAGGAAATTGCTTGAGAGACATTCGGCTGTCCCCTAGGCAAGGAGAGCTTACGGCAATCTTAAAACCTGCAGCAGACAAAAATAGGAATTCTCGCCACAAATTACTGCCTCTTCAGAATTATTTTGCCTGTGTCTTCTTGATAATATATTAAGCTACATTTAGAAATAGTCAATACAAGGTTCATGAATGATTAATAAGCTTTCATATTGTGTGATACTGATGGTTATCTCCACGTTAAGGGGAAAACATTTTACACAAGATACAATACGACATCCGATACCCATAAGGCTCTGAAACAGCAGAGACTTTTCAATTCCCCTTTAAACATCCGTGAGAATTCTGTAATTTCTTTGTATCTATTTATTTCCCTCACGTAACAGAACCTCTTGCATGGCACCTTTGTATTTGACAGGGAGAAGCTAGTAGTTTGTGTCTGGGTATAGTTTCCAAAGGTATTTTACAAAGTTATCATTTTGTTTAACTTGTGATCCAAATACATCTTTGAATTTAAAAAAAAAATCATTAAAAAGCAATCTTCTAAGGTTGTATTTCTTAGCAGGAAAGCTGCCACATATTGTGCCTTTAATTGTTGCAAGTAGAAAACTGCATTAACTTGAAAATTGTGTGTCATGTGCACAATACTGAAAAATGACCTTCTGCACAGAGGAAAGTACTTGCCAGTTGCGCAGCTACCGTTACGCCAGGATAAACCACAGGGGATTTCATTATTATACAGCAATTTTGTTTGGATTTTAACTTGAACCTTTCAGCAAAGAGTATTTGCTAAACTGAAAATATTGCTTCTAAGCAAAACTGAAATATCCCCAAAAAAGGAAAAACACCCACACTGCCACGGCTACAGCCACACGGGCTCAGAGCTCCGGCACAAGCGGAAACGCGCACACGTGCTATGTAACAGCTTCCACACGCACAGGGAGACCGATGCATCCCTAGGGAGGGACTCCCAGGGTGGGACTGGCAGCACCGGTCC
>NW_008824932.1:1743316-1803446 GCF_000699105.1 Pygoscelis adeliae
ACTCAACCTGTGCACGTGCGGCGGGCACTGCCCGCACATTTCAGCTGCTGCTTTAGGTCACAGGGGCTGTTGCTCTGACCAGACTGTCAAGTCTGGGAAAATCGAGAACCACTTTTTCCCTAGGGAGCTCTAGCATTATCAGAGATACATATTGAATTTAATACGAATTTGCTAGTCATGTTGCTTTGTAACCTCTTTTTTGCTTTTTCTTTTTCTTTATATCAGAACAAAATATCAAGCAAGGAAAATATTCAGCTTCTCAGAACTTAGTAGGCTGCTTCAGCAAGCCCTGACAATAACGCCACAGGTATCTTTGTAGAAAATGGCAGTGGTGCAGCACGGAAGGGGGTAGCCCATCTTCATCACACTAAAAGCACTACAATTAGACACCCTCAGTTCCAGCAATGACAACCTTAATAAATGTTGTTTGATATTCCTATCATTATCAATGCAGATGAATGATCTGTAGCTCCAATGGTAAAATTTTAAACACTAAAAAGGCATCAGGTGTGGACTGAATGGCACCATGTTAAAAAGAAATCTTTTCCTTCCATAAAAAAACAAAATGCCTTTTTGTACTTTAAAAGGCACTAAAAACTTAAATAGGAAAATGAAGGTGTGGAATGCAGGGCTTTTTTTATGGAAAGTGACCCACAAAAAACAAGACGCATATTGAGCTCACATTAGCAGGCCTGGGACTAAACGACGAGTCCTGAAGACCTACAGGTAACCATTTTGTAGTATTCATCCTCTTGAAAAAGACTTCTGGAACCAAGTGAGCATGCCAGCTGCTTAGCAACATCTCAGTTATCAGGTCTCAGTCTTCGCATCGTCACGAAAAAGAGTTTATGATCCTTAGGAGAGGAGATTCTCGTGAAATCAGGTTTCTGCTGACAAGCAGCCAGGATGGATTGGTACCCACCATAGGCATATGTACGTATTCAAGATTCTTTCAAACAGAGGAAGCTTTACTTTACAATTGCGATTTCTGAAACGTGTTCCCCCCACCCCAGATTAAGGTAACAACATCTTATCTAATACCAGTCTCCTACTGACAGACCAACTACTACCAGCCATTAATACACTCCCATCTACAACAGTCTGTGAGGTGACTCAATAGAAATTATAGGCAACAGCTTTCAAGGGAAAGGATGAACACACGCGCTGTAATAATTCTGCACAGAAGATATTTGTCTAGGGTACCATGTTTACATGAAAGGTAGTTGCAATTATGCAAAGCCACTATTACGATTATTTTTTCCCAATAAATGTCATTACTTGACAGCACTGTGTATCTTATTCCAGTACACACAGGTAGCATCTTGCTTTTAAAACCAAGCACAGAAACCTTTCAATAGAATGTAAATTTAGTTTTATAAAACGGTGAATAGGTTTTTTTTACAGTGGAAAGCAGAAACAGGCCTACCTTTCCCTCCCCTTCTTCATCAGTGCCATTCATTTATCAGTGCACCTACCGATCAAGCTGTCCCTCAAAGAACTTGTCAAAACTCACCACTACTTGTTAATACACGGACGACTGCATCCACCGGCTCATAGGCAGTGACTGGACCTGTTCAGACCTGGACAAGAATTGCACACTTTTTGTATTTATATTGATTACTCCATCCCTGCCTCCCGTTTGTCTCTCTTGTTATATTTCATCTTAGGAAGCTGGACCAGATGACCTGCAGAAGTTCCTTCCAACATAAATTATTCTACGATCCCATGAACTTTTGTACTGCAGGTTCGCTGGGGAAAAAGCACTTTGTACAGAGACCGGACCAAAAAAACTATGTGTTTTTTCACACTGTAAGAATAATAATTCTGGGTATGGCTATGAATATGTAGAATTATTAGTGGAAATGTTAGCAGTTTTCTGAATATGTAGATACACACATGAAAAGCCAGCTGTCACTTTCTATACAGAAAAGCACTCTCAGACTCAGTTTGCCTTCGTTTGCATTAACATATACATGGTTACAGTCCACCAGGTCTCCTGTGCTTGTTCTAACAATTGTATTAAGACTGGCAGGCCAAAATGGATTAGCACAGGTAGCAGGAATAGGCAGCGTTTCAATTTCATCAAGGGATAATAGATTTGTTTCTTGTAAAATGTCATTAAAACATCTTACGGGAAGATCTATTATCTATCCTAAAACATAAACATCACATTCAAAGCCATACCCAACTCTAGCCAATGCCAGTGTTGCATTATCATCTACAACACTCATCTGAAAGTGCATTACTGTGTGGTCTTCTCACCTTCAAAACATCTGCTTAACATTGGCAGAAAGATATTCCAGCAGTGAATTTAAAGGATTACTACAGTTTTCCGCAACTGAAGTCACTTGCCCTTGGCCTGATGCCTTACAACACAGCATAGGCACACAATAATCCTTCAGAAAAGCACTGCCTGTCACGTCTTATTATTTGAATATTGAAAGGCAGATAAGTATCCCACTTTAAAGAGACAGGGCTTAATCTGTAAACACTTCAAAGGGATCTCTAATGACTCGGCTTTAACTCATCTTTCCTCATTTTAACTGCAGCTTTGATGTTCTCCCTAATCTTCATCTAACCCTCCGCTCAAGAACACATAATCACACAAGAGTTTTTGAGAATATAACATGTACAACTGACATATCAAATAAAAGTCACAAGTAGGTTAGTCCTGGCAGTCTAGTTTACTTGAGAAGTAAATGAGGCCTCTGTGTGCCACACTTACTGCTGACAGACACTCCTCACGCATGGGACCGATACCATATCAACACCAAAAGAGGCGAAAACAAAGAAGCTTCATGGTATTTGGCCACACCTGGTGATGGTAACATAACCTGCAGGCGAGGGAAGCATTTGCCGATACTATTGACCAATGTTTCACCTTCACCATCAGGACTTTGTGAACTTGTCACAGGCAGGTATTTGTGTTTCCTCAAGAATCTATCCATGTCATTCTACTGAGAGATTTTAAATCAACAGTATATGCCCATAATGGGCGTTTCTAGCAGACTAGAGGTTTTGGGTTTTCTAATGCAAAGCAAGCCCCAAGTAAGCTAATTTCCATAATATCAGGACAGACATAGAAAGAGGATTACTTTTACTCCAAAGGTATTTCTTATAAACTGATGCTACCGCAGTTCTACGTGGAATGGAAAATTGCTGACTGTCACTCTCCAGAGAAGCTACTCACCAGTGTAAATAAATTTAATAAATGTTATTTCTGGATCATGTATTAAATATTCACCCTATAAAAAACAGCACACATATGCTAAGAGTGTAAGACTAAATACTAATTAGTACTACTAATAAGTAGTACTGTTAACTACTGACTACTAAGACTCTATATAGCAAGATAATATTCTAAAACATTACCATGATGTTTCATCTTAAGGAAATAAATTTCATATTTGTAAGCAAGGGTGAGTATCAGAGATGAAGGACTCAACAGCTGCTCCGTCCAAACAGTGAGTCTAAAGGGCAGAGCAAAAGACTAGCTGAACAACGGAGATTCTGCTTTGCCTCCGGCAGCGATCTTCCAGTGAATCATACATGTTATTTCACATCTGTGCGAGTGCTGACAATCCCCATTTCCCAAATGTTGAGAAAGCGTAGGACTCTTTGCAGAGGCATTAACCAGTTTCTTTTTCTGCCACTTAGTCTTAAGCAGTTTTTTCAGCCCTCAGAAATGTAAACATTTTCATAGTTGCACGCGAACTCCGCTACCAGTTACACCACAGATAAGAGCATCAAACCTAGAGTAGCTATGCAAGAGAAGATACCAAGCAAAGAATATCTTACCGCTGGTTAGCTCAGAAAGGCAAACATGGGATTTAGCTCTATGACAGCTCAGGCAGTAAAACAAATAGCATGCCAGCTCTGCAGAGCATAATCAGAGTACAATTAAAAGCAAATTACACAGCCGCCTACACACTGAAAACATGCTGTCAGTAAAATGCTCTCTATCGGCCAATCTCTGAGTATAGGATGGAAAAGTCTAAAAATAGTTTCAAGGCAGCGAGGCATCCAAGTCAGTGCAAGACTCACGTAATCCTTTTTTTTCATTCGATGTTTCATGTATAACCAATAAGCCCTACGTCAAGTCCCACTGCAGTGTAACACTGGTGTTTCCTACCATCTCCAGTGGGTGCATTATAATGCCTCCACTAATTTAAGAGACTTCATCTAAGCACTAAAGAGAGGTCACTTTTTAATTCCCCAGGGATTCAGATGGCTTTTGAAAGCGGTGGCAGTAAGTTGGCAAAAACCTTAAACAAAAAAAAGCAAGCTACGTCTTAATTGCACCTCCTGCAAAGAAGGAAAAAAAACAACACGGTATTTAAATCATATTTTTCTATCTAAAAAGTGAACGAAAGAAACTCCTTTGCGTCATGCAAGCAGAATGCAAATCAAAATGTAAAATACAAATTCCTGAAAGAGGTGAAGACCATTGATCATCTGCCCCATCTGCTATAGAAAAAAAGAAAACTACTGATTATGAGTACGGTACAAAACATAGACTGTAACGCTTACTAAGGCTCCATCAAGCTGTACAAACTCTTACCTTCCCCCTCCCAATCCCCAAATATGCAGCAGTAACTATGAGATGAGGAGCATTATGTTACAACACCTGTGGTACCAACTGCCCCACTCCTTGCTGACATCCTGGGTAAAATCTGTGCCACAGCAAAGCAGAAGTTTCCCTTGCTATTTCTAAACAGAAAATTATCAGAAAAAAGTTGTGTGACAAGATTTCTGCATTTTCACTTGTATAATTTATTTCTGCAGTTTAAAAATAACCTATGATTCCAAAATAGTTCAGATTATAAGTGAATGCAAATAATACGTAGGAAAATTTATTGCATCATTTCCTTTGCTCTGACAACTTCTGTCTCCGATTTTGTACAGGCTACATGAACTACAGTTCTTTCAAGAACTATATATAGGTATATAAGGTCCCATAACATACATTGAATTATACCTCGATTCTGACAGTTTTGAGATGTTGATTTCTGTTTCTACTCACACTGCACTATATGACTTTTCCTAAATTTTCACATAAGAGCATCAAACTAAAGACAACCCTATACATATGAAACATATTGTGGAACAGAATCCCGAACCATCGTAAAACGAACAGCACATTTTCACATTTTCAAATGATTTGCCAACCAGCTAAATTTTGCTGAAATAACCTGTCAAAAACAAACGTCATGGTTTAACCCAGCAGGCAGCTAAATACCACACAGTCGTTTGCTCACTCCCCCGCAGTGGGATGGGGGAGAGAATCGGGGAAAAAAGGTAAAACTCCCAGGTTGAAATAAAGACAGTTTAGTAGGTAAAGCAAAAGCCGCGCACGCAAGCAAAGCAAAACAAGGAATTCATTCACTGCTTCCCATGGGCAGGCAGGTGTTCAGCCATCCCCAGGAAAGCAGGGCTCCAGCACGGCCAACGGTGACTTGGGAAGACAAACGCCATCGCTCCGAACGTCCCCCCTTCCTCCTTCTTCCCCCAGTTTATATGCTGGGCATGACACCATATGGTGTGGGATATCCCTGTGGTCAGTCGGGGTCAGCTGTCCCGGCCGTGTCCCCTCCCAGCTTCTTGTGCCCCCCCAGCCTGCTCGCTGGTGGGGTGAGGAGCAGAAACGGCCTTGACTGTGTGTCAGCACTGCTCAGCAGTAACGAAAACACCCCTGTGTTATCAGCACTGTTTCCAGCACAAATCCAAAACACAGCCCCATACTAGTTACTGGGAAGAAAATTAACTCTACGCCAGCCAAAACCAGCACAACAAACAAAAACCAAAATAAACAAAGAATTCTCCACAATCTGCTTGAGAACACTGGGTAAAAAGAGAGATAAAAAAGCCACAACTCATTCACTAATTCACAACTACTACTTTATTCACTGAGTTACAATGGCATTTTAGTCTGAAAAGCGAATACTGGTGGTTCCCATTACACAGATTTCAAATATAGTATACCAAGCAGACGGCTGTAGGAGTTTGGATCATTTTCCTGTTTACTTCTTCCACTTGCTTGTTGTTTTTAAATTTGGACCAATTCCTACCCAAGCACAAACGTACAACTAGATAAGGGATTTTTAGCTGTGTATTTGCAGTCTGTGCTAGAGTCAGTGCATATATTTATGTCATATAGCAATTGGCATAAGCCTCAAAATAAACATTAGAAGTTGGGGGGTTTTTAAACTGTGTATACTCTATACTATGCCATACCTGGCATTTCTGTGAATTGCAAGTTCCTGTAAAATCTAAGACAGATAAAAAAGTAGAAAAAAAAGAATTAAAAAAATCTTTCGAATGAGTTAGTGCCTTGAAGGGCAGTTAATAAGACTGTCTAAGCACACAGCTAAACTGGTGGCATAACCTTCCTATACGAGACAAAGTTCTCAAATAGGGCAGCAGGGTCGGTTACCTACAGCGACAGTGATGGCAGCAGCTCCCATTTCTGTGCTGGGCTGCAAGGATGCATTGGGGGAGCAGCACCCCCGGACAGCTCACACGTGCCAAGGTGAGCCTGGCCAGGTCCAGCTCTGCACCACGCTCCTCCAGGGCTGGAAGCGATACTCAGCGAGCCCAGGAGCGCCTACTGCTTCCCCATCCCTTTGGAGGGGCCGCTCTAAGGTAGAGTCAGGAGATGCTGCTGACACCCTGTCCGGCGGCACAGAAATGGCCTGACAGACAGAAGCCATTTCGATGGGTGAAACACCTGCTCAAACAGTATCTTTAACAGTGCAGGAATGATGGAAATAAAGAACATGCAGCTACATGGGAATGCTAAAAACTCTTCTCACTTTTGACATATTAAGAAATCCAAATGAGGACCTGTCAGGCAACAGTATCTCTAACTGCTCCCAGGCTAAGAAAAAGTTTGAACATTTGCCTACTTCCTTGCTTATTCTTTAAACACAAGAAAATTCATGGGATTATTCAAACCAGGATGGTGATGAGTAACATGAATCGCGAGGTCCTGCTATAAAATTAGGAATCAGTTTAAGGCAGTTATTTTGGACAAAGGAAGAAGAGGGAGCTAGGGGAAAACTGGGTTCAACTGAAACTAAGCAAAATGTGACTGGATTTTTTTATATTAATTTTATATCTTAATAAAAAAAGAAGAGATCCTACTTTGTGGACTCTGAACCACGGCACAGACCGACCTTTGGATTGCAAACCTCAGAGAACTTAATTTCTACATGTTTGACTGCCTATGAATATCTACAAACTTTGGGTGAAAAAACCATTTCTTTTTAATTACAACTTAAGACTCTGCTTGGAGATTTTTAATTCATCCATTTTACATATCACTGAATGTGGCTGTGGAAATCAGAGTCACCTTGTGCAAGTTCTGAAGGTGAAAAAGCCACAAAGGGAAGAAAAACAGTTCTGTCAGCATCAGGGTATAATCAATAGCATCCCAGATTAGACAATCAGTGCCACAGTATATCATTCCCAATTTTTTAAAGAAACATTTTAAATTGAATTCTTAAATAATTTAAAGATATCTACTTCATATAAAAAAAGAGGCCATTAAGGAAGCGCTTTACAAGAGACCCACAACTTTCATCACCTTCAGCTGAACTGAGTTGAACTGAGCCTAAACTTTCATCATTTGTATAAACAAATTAAAAAGTCCATAGCATAAAAACAAAGATTTACAAGATTCCTTTAAAAATATACTTAAATAAATAAATGATGTCATGTAATTATATACCCACAATTTTTAAGCTGACCATGCACTGTTAAAAAAAAAGAGTGCGCTGTTGGCACAATTGCTGACTGGAGTTAATTTGTTTTCCCCTTCCATTGAATTTTTCATACACTAACATTACCTGAGTAATTCTACACAAATGAATTCCCAGTGGGACTCAAGCGCATAGATATTTACAGAATCCTTCCTTTCTGTTAATACTAGTTAAAATTAAGGCTGAAGCAACATGCTCTCATGTACCGCTGCTTTCACTAAAAGGCAAGACAGACATTAGATACTAAATTGAATTCAAAAGCCAAGCAGACCATCAGTCACACATATGGTTAATTTTGAATTTTCTTAATTTTTCAGTAGAAAACCCCGGAGGGTTGTATGCTATCAGAACTTAATAAAAAATAGTATAATAAAAATGGAGTAGTTTTTATACGTTACTTCAAAACTATCCTATAGAATGTAATAGGATTCTGTTGCATGAATGCATTTTCTTCAGAAAAGTTTAAAATTTCTAGGAGAGAAAAATACGTATTCTAAACTCATAAGACATTCCTACTAAATGCCAACCCCATTATAATGATTTCATTCAAAAAAGCAATTTCTGTAGGATTTCTCTGAAAGAAACCTGCGTAGGAATTAGTTTCCCATGTCTTAACTCATCATCTGACACACAATCAGTAAACCCATGAAGATAAAGGGATTAAGAAGGAAACTGAGAACATGCGTACCACCTAAATACAAACACTAGGAATATAAAAATTGGTATTGAAGGATGTACACATTAGTAGTTTCACTATTTCAAACATTATTCAGTTTTGTGGTATTTCCTGTTAACAATTACTGGAAAAATTCATAGTAACATCATATGTTTACCATAAAATTTATTCTCAAGTCCTCTCAGAAAGCAAGGAACCCCGTGTTCGCACTAACTGTCCATAATTATACACCTCTTTTACATGCATAAAGAAGCGCATGTGGCCACTACCGTTTTTGAAGTCCCTTTAAATGCAGTTGCAGATTGCACAGCTAACTGCAATTATGCATTCACAGTAATTAGGTTTCCCAAGTAATTCAACATGAAGATTTAAACTCTTTCGGGGAGAATTTGTATTTATTCTTGATGTCCGCAAAAGTATTATTGAAAACAATCTCAAACTTAGATTTGTCCCTAGTGTTTATTTCCAATTAATATATGGTTCCTAAGCATAAAAGGCTATTAAGACAGGTGTTAGAAAACGAAAAAAAGCATTGCTTTCTTTGAGTTCCTTCTGCATGGAAAATTCTGCAAGCAGCCCAACGCTGAGTAAACCGGGGGGTGCAGCTGGAACCAGTCCACGCTCTGCTTTAGTAACAGAGAAATTACCAAAGTGTTGGCCCTTTTTTCAGATAAACACCTGGACAAACTGGCCAGTGAGATTAATTTGGAAGTCATTATTCACCACTACAGACGCTACTTTGTTTGATGGAGAAAAGCATTATAAACAAGCAACAAGCTATGCGGCATGGCCTACCTGATTGTTAGGCTGGTGTTGTTAACCACCAAGCCATCCACCTGGCCAGTCCAGGAAAAGCATCTGAACATACACAGCTACTTACAGCTCAGTTTTCTACCCGGCCAGCAAGATTTCAGCTGCAGGGCTGCACTGTGTTTCATTACTTACCAACATCTTGAGCATCTCAGTTCCTGCAGCACAACATGTCACTGATGAGCTTCTTATAAAACTGCTTGTCACACAAATGACTAGCAGTAAAACAAAATAAAGAGTTTGTACACAAAAAAAGACAGTTTTTCCCTTACTTAAAGAATTCCTACCTTCCCCTCACCTATGTCTTTATTTTCTTTCCTTGGTTTATATATGTCATGACTTGAATTGCAACTAAAACTTTCTGGGAAGTTGGGAAGTAACAGTTGCAAACCCTGTGAGGGAATTCAAAATCTCCTTACATATTATCAAGACAAAATTCTGTACCTCTGAAAACATTCCATTAAACATATATATTTTCCTGTGACACATGAGCAGTCCATGGTAGCATTCCTTCAGTGACCAGCATGCAGCCAAACATAACTGCATACGGACAGCCAATTCTCTAACTGACCATACTGCAGCCACCGCTAGCAGCGATCTGCAGGTGTATCATGCTGAAAAAGGGATGAGTAATTAAGATGATTGGCTTTAACGCAGGTGGTTACACTTTTGCTACTTCACTTTATCACCCTGCAATATTAGAACTGTTGAAAGAACGTAATAAAGAAATACCAACTAACAAGCTCTGCCTCAGTACACCCAAACCACCTTATTCTGCTCCACGGGTCTTAATCTAAATAAGCCTAGCCTTAGCTTCTTCTTAAATTTCCTCCAACGTGCCCAGTCTAGGTCTGCAGCTTGTCTCTCCTCTGTGTTTTCTTGGCTTGGGCGTCTCAGCCACCTCTGAAGCCTGTCAACAAGAGCGTGGGAGGATTTCGTGGTTTAACCCTGGCAGGAGGCTGACACCTCTCCCAGTCTCTCCACTATCTGGATCAGACTAACAGGGAGGTGTGAATGCCTACAGCCTGTGTGTGGCCTGGTTAAAGCTCATTTCTTAACCCTTTCCTCCCCTGCTTCCTTTGCCAGTTCAGAGAGCAGAACCTACACTCTGCTAAATATATAGATAAAATATAGACAGACAGACAGATAGACAGACAGACAGACAGATAAATACCCACCACAGGGGCCACTGGCACAGCTGGTGAGGAGCATCACTGTCGTTTCCAGCCACAGGACAAAATGACTTCTCACAGAAGATGAAGATATACATGGACATAACTGTCTGTAGGATAAGACTGTAAATCCTTAGGGGCTCTCAAACTAGAGCAATCAATAAGAATTAATCTGCAGTTTACAAGAATTTAATTGTTCCTCCTGATTGTATCTGAGTCCATTTCACACAAAGGGTAGCTAGTGTGGTTTAACCTATAGTAAACTGCACATCAAAATGTTTAGGTAGAAATCCGGGGGAAAAAAAGTCTCTGTTTGCTCTCCTTTTAAAAAAAGTGAAAGAATGTCAGAAGTTGTACAGGAAAAACTACACATGAAAAAGAACAGCACATGAAAAAACATTTAAAAACTTTTTTACCCACTCCACATGTTTGCATGAATTTAAATTTTCAACATATTTGCTACCAGTAAAATTTGTACTGCTAACACATTGCCTTCTAGGAGGGAGAGCTCATCCTTTATTAAACTCTTTACTAATATGAATATTGCTGGAGGATTTCCATGGAGTGGCGATACGCACTCTGATAGTAAGTGGTATAAAGGGAGCAAGAACACTGCTTATAACCTAAAACTGCTTTCATTGGTTCTAGCCTTTTTTGGGATCAATGCCTATTAGAAAGAGAGAGCAGTATTGCTCTTTCACCAAGACCCACTATGCTCTCAAAAGTTTCCTGACCGCTTTCTTTACCACTACGAAAGTGAATTTTAAAATTTAAACATGGAGTGCAAATTAAATTAACAGTTTATGGGGGTTGGTTGGTTTGTTTTTCTTAACTGTCATCTTTTGATTCGCTGACAAGTTCTGGATGATGCAGTACTACCAAATCCAAGTGTTCAAAGATGATGAGTCAGGCCACAAATTCCATGAGATCTATAGAGAAACAGCCAAGCTGGACTTTTTATTTAACTTTTATTTTCTATCAACTGTTTTTTAATTAATGTTAAGGTCCACAAATTCTTATTAGCCTGGAGCTTTTTTTTTTTGTTTTTGCAGAAAAGTATGTAAATTCTTGAGGCTTGCAAGCAAACGAATGAGATATGAATTGCTGATACTGAGTTAAGGGGAAATAACTGAAGTGAAGAAACTGTCAAGATTGTGCCAAGATAAGAAATAAAGATATTATGAGCATAGAAAAAAGTAAGCCTTCCTCTATTATAAGCTAGTCTTGAAGTCTCACTCATCAATAAAAAAAAAAGAGGTTTAATATTTTACATCTCACTCAGACACATTGAGAGCTAGGATTTGCACAGTGCTCTCTATAGGTTTCCCTACCTTACTCTGGTTAGCTTAACTCCTACGATGTAATGGCAACTAGCAAAATCAGTGGGAATTCTGTCTTTGATATTAGGTTTCAAGAATTGCTTTTGCTGTATAGTTAAAAAAATTAAAGTGCTACTATCATCCCAGTTTTTAGACAGGGTAAAAAGAAAAAAAACAAACCAATAAACAAAACCGAACAAAAAAAACCCACCACAAGCCACCTTTCCCACCTTTTGTAGGCTTACAGAATATCTTGAAACTCTATATTAGTTCGTTTGTTGTTTTTTGGTGGTGTTTTGAGTTGTTGTGGGATGGTTTGGGGTTTTTTGTTTTGGTTTTTTTGGGGGGGAAGACTGGAGGCATATTAAAGAATATCTAAATGTGTTGCTCGTAAGTAATGAATTCTGTAAAACAAAGTACAAACATAAACCAATACCCATTGTCCACGGGTATTTTCTTAAAACCCAGGGGACGGCATTGATGACGGCTGCAACACACAGCCCTTGTCTGTCCACTGCAAAATCTGTTCTCTCACAGGAAGTTGTGTATAGGATCAGAATCTAAGTTACTTCAAACAAACCTACTAATATTACTGCCAATACCAGTCCGTACCAAGCTGAGAATGTGTCTCTTGCATGAACCGCACTATGCTTGCATGAATTTGTCAGAATGAGACGCCTCACTTAGCACAGTCACAAAACAGTGTCTTTCGAAGGGGATTGAAATCAATCCATTCACCACTGAGCTTTTAGGGGACCCACCCCAACCTGCCCTGTACTCACTAACAATGGAAGCGGTAAAGCAAGCCATTTACTAATGTACCTTATGATGCCTGTTTATAAAGGATGAAAGGAGAGAAGACACAAGAACCTAGCTAAATTCAGCTTGAGAGAAAAGATTCAGCACTAGTGCGTAACAGGAAGAGCTTCCGCAACGTACTGACTAGGCTGGCAAGCTCTGATATAATTAGAATGAGGAATAACTGCAGCGAACTGCTGACATACGCTGAATTTACTGGTGTCCACATTGCTTAATGGGCCATCACCAACACTGGTGGGGTTTTTCTGTTTGTTTTTAAGACAGACAACAATGCTGGAAAATGAAAGACCTCTAAAGGACAACCATTACATAAATATGAAACAGAAGAGGAGCTCTTCCATTAAGGTACCCTGATTTAGAAAGAGAGGATAAAGAACAACACAGGCAGATTTCTAGACGAATGGTGACACTAAGCTGATCATCTGGCAGAACCCATAACAGCTGATTAAGAAGAAAAGGGGAAAATGCGATTAAGCTGTACTATAGGTAACAGTTTCAAACTGCACTGTCATCTCTGAAACTCTCCAAAACGAGCTTTTCATAGGGTCTGACATAGCACATATATAAACACACTTTAACAGCAAGAAGCTAAAACAAGTGAATACAGGAGAAATAGAATGTATTCATTAAAAGTAACTTGAATTAGTGCAGAAGAGCCTCAGATTCAGGTCAAACTGAGCAGACTTCAATAAAAGGAGTCAAAGGTACTTAGTAGTTTAAGTACCCTGTCGATAGTTCAATACTGTTTTAGTTTCTTTGCTGAAAAAGCAACATAGAGAAGCTAAACCAGGCTAGCATGTGCTAAGAATTCAAAACAAACCAAACCACCCCAAACCACCCAAAACTCAAACACAGCTCTTCACATTTATCCTTAGAAATGCAAATGAGCATTGTCCTTGTTAACAGGTGCTAACTGGCAAGGTACCATGCTGCGCATTCAGATGAGCAGATGCCTTCAGGTATTTCTGGCGATAGCCTTAGGAAAAGTGTCACACGTTGAAAAAACAAAGATCAAATGCTCCTCAAAGCCGACTGTGAGACTTCAAAATGTAAAACCAGAGATGGGGTTGAGAAGTAACAACACCGTCAGTGAAACAGGACACGACCATTGTGCATAATTTGTATTACTATGCCTGTGATTTAACTGTGTGAGAGTTTGTGTACACACACAACTTTAATTTTCGAGACTCTCCTTTCAGCCACGCTAGATTCACCTGTTATTTTCAATCGAGGCTCCATTATTCTACCGTGTTGATATAAATTGGGAATAGCTTCATAGAAGCAAAGGGACAAACGGCCCAAGAGACTTCTTACGCGGGTATAGATTTTCTGAACTTTCGTCTGCTGTGGGTATTCTACGCTCCCCGTCACCATGCACCTCACGATCACCACAGTGAGGCAGGAGAAAGCTATTTTTGTTTCTCAGATGGGACACCTATTGGGATAAAACACAAAAATCCAGCAGAACAGGGACAAACACTCAGGTAAATGTATATGTTCAGGTAGGCAGAAGCATATATAAGACATGTAGGTATCTGTGGGCTGTAAGTACCTACAAGATGAACAAGCAGTTGTGCATGTAGGTGCCTATATGTATGAGTTGACCTAAGATCCTTTATAAACCCTGTCCTACTGAGTTTCCTGATACTGCAGAGAGCGTACCTGCATCAAGTAATAAAGAACAGTAAAAAGACACTTGAGCTACAAGTACTAACATGGAAAACAAAGCAGCACAGTCACATCAGCAGAGCTTAGTAAGTCACATACATTGCCACTGAGGCTACTTGTCTTTCAAAGAATGAAAAGTAGTATCTTTGTACGGCCCCATTGACCTGTGTGAACCTAAGAGGTGCTCGCGGCTAGCTCAGTCCTTTTTATAATGCTGCGTGCAGTACAATAGAGAAAGAACGACCAAAAGTATTTGATGGATCACAGAATTAGGTTTGCAGGTATCAAATCCCAGACTAGTACTCTGAGCAGATGTTCCTCCATTCCTTCAGGCTATATTCACC
The DNA here is from genome assembly GCF_000699105.1 of Pygoscelis adeliae. Taxonomy (NCBI): domain Eukaryota; kingdom Metazoa; phylum Chordata; class Aves; order Sphenisciformes; family Spheniscidae; genus Pygoscelis; species Pygoscelis adeliae. Next base: position 1,757,885 of record NW_008824932.1, read on the forward strand.
AGCTAGTTCAGTAACCCAGGCAAACTGAAATTCTGCCTGGCAGTGTAAATGAACATTTTATATACCATTTTGTCTGAAACTCCACAAGATTAAATTAATCCTGCCCTGGGGCAGGGAAGTAGATTAGATGACCTCGCAAAATCCTGTAGAGCCCTGTTTCCCATGATTCCACTATTGCTCGGGATTGCTGCCTACTGTTCCCAACCCGCCCCAGTGGCATTTGGATGACATCCTCATCTTTGTGCTTTAACCACCTTAAAATATTTTAAGCTGTTCAGTTTTTTTTCCAAAAGCAGTCAGATACCGATAGGGAGTATACAATCATCTACACGGTGTATCAATACCCATGTTTATGTAAAAAATGTTTTAACTTAATTTCATCCGCACTATCTCTTGCAAAATCTTCTGGGAAGGAAACACACATAAGTGGAACCCCTGTCCCAGTTTAGTCTGCAACCTCTCCCCATCTCGGCTTAGTTAAGAGGGCCCAGCTCACAAAATCTGCTTGCATTACTGTAAACAGCCTCAACTGGATGGTGCTCGGCAGAGGAACAGATGCTTTAAAAGGATAATGAAATAGAAGCCCAAGCCAGACGTATCTGACTTGGATTTGAGAGACTGGGCCTTACACCAGATCCTTCTCATTTGTTTTGCTCTTTCCTGTATCAGCCATTGGAAAGTGTTGAGTCATTCTCTGCTCGGGAAATTCATTATCCGCAGCTTGGTTCTAACGGGACTCATAGATAATTCATCTCTTGACAGTGAAATAGACATTGCAAGGGAAGGCAAGACACCCCAAGGTCAAATATTGCTTGGTGTTCGTGATGCACACAGCTCCATGTGATACTGCTGCTTTCTGCTCTCCTTGGTTAGCTTCACGAGAGATGACTAAGTCAAGGGAAAAATTTTCAGATTAATGGGACAACAATATAGCTACTAAATGATCTGAGAACTGTGCAGTTGGGGAATTGACATTTTAAAAGGTTATTGATTGTATAGTTAACATCGATAATCAATAAAATTTAGTTAACATTTATGTAGGCCTTAAATAGAGTACGAAATCTGACTGTGAACATCTGACTAATATTTCCACTAGGAATCAAATGACACATTTGAAGAGAGATGCTTTCCTACAATCCTAAAATGTGTAATAAATTTGAAGAAAAACCTCTGCTAGACCCATTTAGTAAACTGATCTTTCTGCAAACTGGTTTTACCCACTAATAAATTCCTTAGACACCACCCAAAGCAAGTACCAAGTCAGCATCACAGCATGGATTTGTCATTAATCACATTCATAAGTGACTGCCTTTTCTCTAGAAAGGCCAGTACCCATACTGCTCGGAGCACGCTATTTCACTCCTCAGCAGTGTAGCAAAACCAGCAAAAGAAGTACTCAGCAGGCGTTAGTTATAGGTGTTCGGGATATTCCAAAAAATGTCTTTTAGTCAGAATACGCTCATTGGAGGGGTGGGGGGAGGAGAAAGGGGAAAAAGAACCTTTTTCTTGGAACGTACCCATCTCAAAGAGGTTTTGTGGAAGAGATTTGTCATGACTGGGCTCTATTTTCCCATCGGAGTAGCCAATAGGCGAGTGGTTGGAGATTGCAGACGTGAATCGAGCAGGAAATCTAACCAGTGGTTACTGGCTATTTTGGACTATGTCGTTTCTTTGCTGGCGAGTTTGTTTTCAAGTGCTTGAAAGGTCTGTTTCACTTCTGTGGCAGAAAAGGAAACTTCACATTTTGCAGAAGAGAATCTGGATTTCTAATTAGGCTGTAATTGCATTCTTTCCTTTCCTACCTCACCCAGGCTCTAGGTGGGCTGTTTCGCAGACCACCCAACTGTGGAACCTCGCAGACCCAGAGTCCTTCCAACACCTCTCCACAGGCTTTCTGCGAAATAGCTGAGTTAACGCTCAAAGTATCGAAGTGCTCAGACCCTCAGCTTCCCCTCCTTTTACAGAAAGGTGAATGGATTCAGCTCTTCCCTGTAATTGAATGAGCTGAAGCGCAAGCTGAAAGGCGGAAAATGAGTTTGGGTACAACAGCAACAGGCAACCCAAACATTCGGAGAGCACTAAGGAATCATGAGCTAATCAGAAAAAGATTCATTTTTGTGTATGTTATCTGTAGATCTAATTAAACTAAGCAATAGTAGAAACTAACTGCCACATGAGTGGCAACACGGAAGTTACAAAGTAACTTTTTCTTTCAGTATAACACCAAAATTTCCCCAAAACAAGTTAAACCCTGCAAACCTGTTCTGTGTTATTTATAAATCATTCATTCGAATAAGGCAATCTCAGCAGAACCAAAATAGTCACACTGAAGAGCAGGGACAGTTCTGAGAAGGAGATGGATAGAGAAATGCACTGCCAAGATATCAGAAGATGGGAACATATTTATATTTTTCCAGAGGGACACATTGTTTCTCTAATAAAACCAATACTTTAAAGACACAAAACCTATTTCAGCCATAACAAGCACAGCGGTAAATGTATACATACACAGAAGTAAAACACAAGGAAAGCACTGACCTTCAGGTAATTACTTTGCCACAACATGTCTAGACTGCCCAAAATTACTTTAAACAACTGTCATAAAAACTACAGATTTTTTTTTTAAATACCAATTTTCCATACTAATTGTCCATATAAATGTTACGTTTTTCCTTTGGGCGAAGCAGTTTGTGAAGGGTTTACTGCTATCATGGTAACGAACTATCCAAGCACAATGATTCTGAAGAACCAGATTCGATCTCCTGTTCAAAAAGCTGTCATCCACACTGTAAAAAATGAAATATGACGCTGAGATAAATGAAGGCAGGGAGATGAAAAAGAACCTGTCAGCAGTAAAGTGATTCTTCACAGTTACTAATGCTCTTTCACTCTTCTAGCATTTCTACCATTGGCAGCTTACTGCTAAAGGGGCAAATAGACCCCCGAGACTACAAGGCGGCAGTTGCTCAAATCATTACAACAGAGTTTGGAAAGAAACCTTTTTCAGGTTTCTCCAAAGCTACCGATACTAATAACAAATAAAATTTTTCTAACAGTTACTAACAACACGGATCGTGCCCAAAGAGGTAAATGCCTTCTTAAGCTAACTCCAACTAATTCACTCTTAATCAATAATTTGCCTGCTTCCAGTGACTGCATCTGAGAGGAAAATGGTAATTTTATCACAGAAAGCAGAAGATAGCATCAATGAGGAATAAACATTAAAGATCTGCAAAAGAGACATTAAGATTGGTCTGAATGAAGCATGAATGGGAACATCTGTGTGTAAAAGCACCAGAAGGAACAACAGAAGAGGAGTCAGAACAGTGACATGTGCTGATGACCTGACTGACAGCAATCAAACTGGTAAGCACCAGAGCATGTTGTTTCCATCAAGACCAGGCGGACTATGTAATTTCTCTTCCTCTTACCCCAACAGAAGGTCATACTGCAGCCACAAAGTTACCACAAACCAGAGAAACAAAGAAAATGGGCAGCGTAAGATGCATGCAGGATAAAGTAAGCAAGACTGAGGCAAGCCTCATGCCATGACTGCTGACACCTAAAGGACATAAAAGACCTGTCCAAAACTCAGCTTATCACCACAATCCAAGTGAAACCCAAAAGATACAGTGAGGATTCAACACCCAGCAGCCTTGTCCTCTGGGCTGCACACAAGGATCCTGGCCAGACCCCTCAGGCACGCGTGGTTTGGTGCTGGAGTTCTCTCAATATCCTAAGAGGCTGAAAACAGACCCATTTTCGCCACACATCATGAGAAATACTGCGTGGTTATTTCCTGAGCTCACGAACTAGCTTTTCTCTGGGTATATGTCATCACAAGAGATGAACTTCCTCTGCCTCCACCCTCCTCAGAAAGTCCCTCTAAAAGTACCAGCAGATCATCACAAAAAAGTATTTGGTTTTCTGAAACGTGTTTACCTTCTCCTGGCTCAAGCCCTATGGTTGATTCCCAGCACACAACACTGAGTTGTATGAAGGAAGTGAATGCTGCTTAGTTTTTCTGCAGCTATACTTCTGCATGCTTTCCAACAGATAGGAACAAAGAGCTTTCCATCTCCTAGCAATTCAGATCACAAATACAAACTGTCAGTCATATATATAATTTTGATATTTCCTTGTCAGCAGTTAAAAAACAAATAAAACAAACCCCCCTTCCCTATAGAGGGAGAAAATGAAGGAAAATATGAGAATTAACAGTCACGCCGTAAAATAAAAATGCACCTTAACACTCAGTTAATAGTTCGGTACTCTTCTGACTCATTCAGCCACAGTTACTGGGTCACCGTTCTTACTAAAGAGAACCAATAATGTAAGTTACCATCCAATACAAGTAAAAGATGACACTTTGTTCACTTACCTGGAGCCAAAGCAAAAATATTTCTCTCATCTCTGTTAATACTGTTTTTTACGCTATAACAACTAAAGATAGTTTTGGCACATTTTCTCTTATTATTCACCAAAAGCGGTCCTTTATATTTCAGCCAGGATCCTTTATATTTCAGCCAGGATTATCCAGAGAATAATACCCTTTTATCCCTTTCCTCAAAACACACTTGTGCCCCAGGAAATTTAACTGCCTCTACCTAATCCCATGAAAGTCCTTTCTGAATCACTTGGGGATTGACCTCATGAATTTTTCATTGTTATTTCTTGGTGGGACTGTCAATCAGAGATGAAAAAGAGGAAAACAAAACACAGAGTGAAGTGGTTTGCTAGAAACATCACCTCAGCCAGCGCCAAAATTACATCAGATGGCATAAAGAAGAATCACTTTGAAGAAGCGGCATGGGAAAAAAGTGTCTATTTTGTATCCTTTTCTCTCTGTTTTCTAGGATCAATAGCTCATTTCCTTTTTGTGTTTTTTTTTCAGGCACACTCAGCGTTGCATTCTGTTTCCCAAATAACATCGTGGGCACTTCGCAGAAGTTTACAACAAAAACCCAGCATCAGTTGTGTTTTAATCAGTTTTCATCAAGTCATCCTCAAATCAAACACCACAAGATTTTTTTTTCTTTCACTTCTATGTAGTTACATTCACAGTCGTGACAGAAATATGGCAGGTCTGGCTCAGATCCCACAAGACGTCTGATCACTACTGACAAGTTAAATGCGAGCACAAAGAATGTTCTCCCACAAGCAGTCAAAGCACAAACACCGTACAACAATCCCCCCACCAGGCACAGAAGCTTGGTATAAGCAGCCTAGACCCAGTATTATTTAGGAGTCCCAGCCACATATCAAGACCCCGCATTTGCTTTGCAAACACGGATGTGAAGGCAACCCCTTTAAGTATAAAGAAAGGCAGAGGTGATGTAGCAGTCATATGACTTTTGTAGACCTTTTCAGCTGACCTTAAAATAACTTATTCTCTATGAAGTATGTTCTTTTCAGTTAAAGGCTTTAAAAAAATAAATCTTTTAGCATAAGTAAGGGAAAAAAAAAAGGTCATGAAAGAAAAGAACCAAGAGAAGTGCCCACAACTGAGAAACAGAAGGCACAGCGTGATCCTCACCCCTGAAAGCTACAGCCAAGCAGAAGGCACAGGATCTGGCATGCTCAGGTAAACACAGGCAGCAACACTGGTTTGAAGAACTGGATCTCTGCTCTTCCCAGACACAGGAAGACAGTTTAGATTCAGCTGCTTTCTGCATTTCTGTTAACACAATTCTCTACTGGTGAGCAAGGCCTTCACATCTTTGCAATGTAAGAATCAATCCCATCCAAGCTCAAAGATGCAAAGATGTCAAATATCATAGAATCATTAAGGTTGGAAAAGACCTCTAAGATCATCGAGTCCAACCGTCGACCCACCACCACCATGCCCACTAAACCATGTCCCTAAGCGCCGCATCTACCCGTCTTTTAAATACTTCCAGGGATGGTGACTCAACCACTTCCCCGGGCAGCCTCTTCCAATGTTTAACCACTCTTTCAGTAAAGAAATTTCATGAAGAAATATGGCTATATATGAGTAATAACTCATGTATTTTTAGAAATAGAGAAATCTGAACTCTGTTTCGTCCAATGTGTACATTCCCTTTCCATACTTTTGTTATTGCATTACTTTAAATTCATTTATGGTGTGTTATGGTTAATGTTTTCAATAGAGCTCCAAGACCTTTGAATACCCGCTTTCTTCAAAGCTGGTTCCTTGAACTCACAGGTTGGAGGCTCTTTATGTACAGCATTAGTAATCCCCTGTAGCTGCATGGACTCGGGGGCTGCTACAGAACCAGCATATAGGAAGGACCTACATATGCTGGAGGTTGCCTATTCCAATACAGTTCAGCAACCAGGGGACAGTCTCCCTCCCCCAACCATTCATGTGAGCACTTTGTTCTGGGAAAAGGCATTTTATTCTGGGAGAAGAGAAGTAAATTTTCATTTGGGAATAACTACTCTGCTGTGAGAGCAGATCAATTAGTCCGGAATAAAGGGTCAACATAGGAATGGGCCAAAACAATTCATGTCACAACAGTTGTGCCAGTCTGCCTGAGGAAAAAAAAAAACACAAACAAACAAAAAAAGGAAAAAAAACCCAAACCAAAACACTGTTGCGCAACTGTGTGTACAGGTTTCAGATTTCATTTTGCTGGCTAACAAGGTTTTTCTACACTGGATTTGAGCAAGATGACTGACCCTGAGCCATGTGGGTCTGAGTCTGCTCAGCCATTACAGAGAATTCAGAATATCCTTATACATGCGCATGAGAGGAGGGGTGGGATTTTCTTAAATCAGTAAGTCAAAGGTTTACTTCACAGAAGAATAAATAACTCGAAGCATATATAGCTCACACAAGGGGCTGTACCTGGGAGTCACAACACTGTTTGGGGGTATTCATGGAGCAACATGAAACTAGATTTCTTTTTTTGGGATGAACTTTGAGTTTGAGACTATATCTACCTAAATAAGTAACTCTAGCATAAAGATAAACAAGAGATTTCTGAGATGGAAAGGAGGACAGGTTTCCTCCAATATTAGTCCCTGTGCAGCATGACATTTGTGCAAGTCAGAGGCCAAGCCTCCACGGAGCCTTCCCGTTACCACTGCAGCTGCTCTGGGTCAAACAAGCGCTAAGAAATGTGGGTTTGTTTTCAATTGGTCAGTTTTTGTTTGGATACTTGGGTTTGTGTTGGCTGCTGGAGAATTAGTTGTTTTCAGGCTTTTTTGTTTGTTTTTAGTGGACTAGTAACTTGTCAAGTGTGCACTGCAAACAACCAAACTGAGGAGCTGTAAACACCACTCTCCCTGTTTTGTGACACATACACCCCCTTTTCTACTACCAGATGCACTGGTTTTCACTACAGAAAAGTGTAAATCTCAACTCTCTTTAGCTTAACTTTCCCAGTAGCAGCAGAATCGGGACAACTAAACAAAGGGTTAGTAGGAACTTGATGTTAAATACTGAACAGAGACATGTAATGCCTAAAATAGCATCAGCCACCTGAAGCCCTTTGAACAAACCTTACTGATGATAAGTAAACTGCAATTTATTTTCGTTTTTTCCTTTGGTATATAAAGGCAACAACAATAAGCTAGGTAAAGAAAAATCTGTTCACAACATGAATCTCATTTTGATGCTGTCCTTTCAGAAAAATAAATTTAAAAAAAATTAACTGGTCGGCTGGCCTGTGTAGAAAGTAAAATGTGTCCAAAGTATAAAAACTTGAAATACTGTCTCTATCTGCATTTATAACACTAAGGGATTAGCAGCTATGAAAGTAATAAGACATTTTACCAGGAACAGTCCCCCTTTCCTCCCCTTTTAACATTTTGGTGTCTGCTCAGAGCCCCAATTAATGCATGCAATTTGTTAGCTTTCACACATTGAGACTCACTTTTGTGGTCCCCACTTCACACTCCCACGTGTTGGTGTCCACACCATATGTATCTGCAGCGTGACACTGCTGACTCTCTCTTGTTCTAGTCCCCCTCGTGCCAGAAGCAGCAGGTTACCAGATCTGCGCCAGTGACCTGGTGAAGGAGAGAAGTAAGAAAGCAAGGGAAGAAAAATGCTGCTTGAAGACAGCAGCAGTTCTGCCCTGCGGGATAGCACTCAACACATGAGATTACTCTTGGTTGTACTTCTGCTATTGCCTTCCACCAATTCACGCTAACAGAAGCCCCAAAGCATTTAGTGGTTATATGTACGGTATAGCCATTGTATGGCAGGATAAGTGGTCTGTACACACTTAAATCCATCCTCATTCAGCACGTTTAACCCAAACGGAGACTAAAGGACATTCTTGAAGAGTGCATATAAATGCAAGCCTCGGTAGGTCCTATATCAATAGATGTTGCAGTGCATTCTACAAACAGCTGTCAAACCTCCCTTCTATTAAAATTTTGCATTCTTTTACCTCAAACAGGCCTTTACAGACATTCACAGAAAAAAAGAGAAATATCCCAGAACATATATTTTAACATATTCATACAATGAAAAAGGAGCCTCAAGTTGTAATGTGCTGTCAAACAGCAACCAATTCTGAGACAGGTGATTCGACATCTGATTAAGCAAGAAAGGATGAAGATAACTGGTCTTTAAGGCACAAAAAAGCAGAAAGCTCCCAAGACAGCAGTAGAGGGAGGAAAGTGCCTGCTAGACCTATTTTTAAAATAGGTACAATTTTAACTGCTTATTCTACTGAAGTGTCGCAGGGACAGCTTTGTTTTCAGAGACTTTAATTTTCAGACCAAGTGCTTCATACCTAATATATGTACATATTCCTGGCATATAAAAAAGGCTGGGTTTGCGTCTTTGTCAGAGCAATTGGGTGACTTGTCACAATAATCACCCTGGAAGAGACCTGAGGGACCTCAGGAAGTCTCTAGTCCAAACTCCTACTCAAAGTTGGGTCAGCTATGAGGTCAGATCAGGTTGCTCAAGGTTTATAGTTGGGTCTTGAAACCCTCAAAGGATGGAGACTGCATAATCTCTCTAAGCAACCTGTTCCACTGCCTCACTGTCCTCATATATTAAAAAAAAAAAAAAAAAAAAAAAGGATTTTATCCAATCTGAACCCGTTTTGTTTCAACTTATGTCTGTTGTCTCTCATCCTTTCACAGTGAAAAGCCTGGCACCTCATAAGGAATGGCATACTGTTTTTCCTAGAAGTCTGTGACTGCTTAGTAAAATATGTGAGAGATTTCCAGGAAAGTTCTTCAATCAAGAAGAGGAGCCATGAATAAAACGTACAGCATTTGTAAAAATATCTCAAAGAGTTCATTGTAAACTACATTTGCCTTACAGAAGGGCCAATTCCTTATTACTTCACGGTAAGCATAAACATTTTGTAAGACTGGAAAATATTAATTAGCTAAAAAACAGACAGAGTAAAGAGGTTTCAATTTCAAGGACAAAACAAAGCAAAATATGTTGATCATGGAAATTTCAAGATCAAAATTAGGCAGCTTAGCTGGTTGATTGTGACATAAACCACAATTTTCCAATCACTGCCTAATGCAAAAATGTCAGAGCTGAACTAAATTGCCTAGATTAGGATGTTTAACTTGACACGTTCATTCTAGCTGAAAGCCAAACAAATCTTTCCAACTGTCTAGAGTTTTCTTCATCCATTTTCTTTTTAAAAAAAGCTAATCAACTATTTTTCTAGCAATTCTACAATAAGAAAGAAGCAAAATTGCAAATGTATACAAATGTCCATAAAATACAATGATTATGTATTACTTTTTATACGCATAAAAACTATCAGATTTCTCACTATTTGCAATGGTGGCCTGAGTTGGCAAAAGGTTTCATATTTATCTGTAGGTAATTTAAACTGGTCACCTTCAATAGTCATAGGTAAATGTACTTTGGATAATTAGAGATGATCCTGAGTTCCTCATACAGCTTAGCAAAAGTCAATCCACTGTGGTAAATACCAATGAACTCAGTTTCTGGGGATCAGCAGCCCTCTGTGCTGCTGTCATAGCTAGAAAAGGATCAGACTGGGGGGGAAGAGACCAGAGAGAAATGGGCTTTCAGAATGCTGAAGCTGACACAGCAAAGAAATGCTGGGTATGTCATCCTTTCAACACAAGGACGTGCAGCCACACTACACTGTACAAACACCCCGTTAGAGTAGGAAGAGCAAATACCTGGGCAAATGCAATTAGGCTCCATCCAGTACCTACGTAGCCAGCTTAGGGCTACTGTGATCATCCCTGATTTACACTGCAACACTGACACATCTTAAAAACAGTCAGTATCCTACCTCACACTCAGGGCAGAAGAAACTGCTTCTTGCCTTCAAAATTTGCCTGATTTCAGTATTAGAAAAGGGTCAGCAGGTACCTGGAAGGAAATTGAAAAAAAAGGAGCCATTATAAAAGATCCTGTGTGCATTACAAATTGTGCTTACACAAGCATGTGATGCATTCTAATACATATACATTAGTAGAATGAAAGTGAGGCGACTTCTGAGAGAAAAGCTATTAAAGTCTTCTCAGGCGTAGCAACTCGGGCATTACTGAAGACTCTTCTCTCCAGCTCAGTCACGGAGGGTGTGCAGCTCACATGAGGCTCCATTACTGGCGCTCAATTTTTGTGGCTGTCTAGCAGTAAAATGCCCCATCCAGGACACAAGAATGCACCTCTGTGAGGAGGACAGAAGAGGGATTGAATGAGAAGAGCTGTCCTCATGTGTGAACGAGCAAAACAACGAGTATTCTCTGTCTCTTCTCACGTGTTTGATTGATAGAGAGTAACTGGATCCAGGCACTATGTTCTCTACCGGCTCCTCTACAAAGAGATCCCTTAAGTACAGGCAGGCAGCCACTGCTGAGAAAACAGCTAGGAATGGAGCAGAGCAGCCAGAATCTGATGAAGACCTAGAGGAGTCACACACAGATGCTTTGCTTTAGAAGAACATGTCCCACACCATGCCACCAGGATTTATGATTTGGGGATTAGAAAGTGTTTTGGGGAAAACTGCAATCGGAAATCAGGATTCTGCTTCCCTGATCTCATCCTAAAGACATTTTTACTGAAAGGGACAATCTATTTCCACCTGTGTCTTTGGAACCAAAAATATATATTCTTTTTTATGTTTAGCAAGTACAGCTTCACATTATATAGCCTCTATATCAAACTGTATCCTTTACATTAAACAATGAATTCTGTTACTAAACTCCTCTTTCTAGTAATATTTAAAATACTAACCACTAAATGTCCGTTGCTCCATGTCCTAGACCTGCTAGAGTAAGAAAGACTAAGTGCATCATATCGGACTGTAAATTACGTGAGTTCTAATTTGAGCTTGACATCATTCATCCCGTTGTTTCAATTTAATTATATTTAGCCTTCAATCCATCCCCAGCAGCCCTAATATTTCACCTTTTGTTAGTTTGTCTGCTTTACTCTGACTAGTGACTTACAAAAATAACTACACTTCAAAACATCACTTCAGAAAATCAACCCTAAAGCGGTGTTCACAACCCATCAACACTTCTGTGCAAAAGGAAAAATACCATGAGTCCCCAGCTGGCAACAGTAGTTGCTGAAAGCAATAACAGTAAAGAAAATGTGAAAACTCAGAAAAACACACATACAGATTTCAGTTCTGAACTGTTTAACAGCCTAGAATACGAATTTGACAGCAAATACTGTAGTTACTTGATTATAACCTAGATTCATACGCGTAAAGCTTTCTATTAAAAAAAAAAAAATCTTTTCAGATGGTATTTCCTCTAACAGATCTTAGGTAAAAGATGATACTTTTCCTTTAGTATTTTCAGCAAAATCAGTTGGAAGTAGTCTTTTAATGGTAAATGTATTTTATGGATATTTTATGGATATTTTTACTTTTAAGAAAATGTTTTAAAGACATGTAAATTATCCTCACTGAACAATAACCTTTTTGCTACTTTAGACTTCTAGAGATTAAATTGTAAAACCTCCAAAAATTACTCCGCGATTTGGAGGGAAAAACTTAAATTCCAAAATGGCATTAAGTTTCCCTGGATCATGGAATAATGCATCAAGCTTACGTATTTTGTGCAGGCAGCTTACACGTGATTGCATCTCTATGGTACAAACAATTAATTTGATACCTATACTTCTAGTATCTGCAAGCATTCACTAACCTAACTTATTTTCTATGTAAAAAAACCTTTCAATGGGTACACCTAGCTCTTCTAAACAGTATTGCCTAAAAAAAGTTTAATACTAATAACTTACATACAAGCAATTGTCCCTGGACTGGGCGTTGTATCATCAGAAGGCTCCAGCAAGTATAAACACCTCCAAAATCCCATTCTGCACTGACCAGCCTTGGCGGTTCCTCTAACTTTACCTCGTGAGCCTCGGCAGGACTTCCCTTCCCTAAAGCGAGGCTTTAGCCTGAGTCCCAGCTGCACCGCACCTCTTTGGACAGGAGTTGTAACGCCTGCTGGGAACAAATGATGCTTCAGCATTCCTCACTGGAATGCAGTATTTATCTAGCAAATAGGGATCCTACAGCTTAGGAGAGAGTCTAAATATGCATTCTTTCCTGAATTCAAATGATCAGCCCAAATATAAAGTAGAAAGTTCAGCACCCCAACTAGCAAACATTATTGCTGCTTTTTTGTTGTTGATTTTAAACAAGCCAAAAGTTTCTTATTCTTTCCCAAACTTACCAACAAATACAAAAGGATGCCACTATAAATTGTGAAGGACTCAACATTACACTAGTGGAAGTGTCATTTCTGTTTTGTTTGTCCGGTCTAACATGAAAATCCAGCTCAAAGCACCAACAGAAATGACTTTGTGTGAATAAACATATTTCGAAGGTAATCAGTAGGAAATACCATCTGATGATTATGTTTTGGATGTGTAAAAACTGGAACTTAACCAATTGAGAGTGCAGCTGAGATCCAACCTGCTATATTTCCCTCAAATCCAGATTTATCATTGCCTCCTATTGCGGAGTTCGGCTCAGCATCTTGCCCCAGGTTGAATGACACCCTCAGGGTCCAGCAGGACCAGAATAAATAATAAGTCCAGCAGGAAAAGAATAAAAGCTTTTTCTTTCAGCTAACCAATAAAGAGCAAGTCAACAGCACTCCAGGAACACCTATTAAAGCCTACCAGAGTCTAATAAAAACAGTTACTTAAATATTAAAGCCATTTCATTGCTAGTGGCTGGAACACGATAAAGCAGGCATTTCAACTGGTTCAAGCCTTTATCAAAGTTTAAAAAGAAAATTTGTGCTATTTATAGGCAGAAGCATAGAAGCACTGCGCTTGCCAGCCCATTTTATTGCTAACTTCAAAGAAAATTAATCTTTAAACCAATTATTTCTTAAATCCTGCAACTGAAACTGGTGTGTCACCCCCCTACATCAGCACTGCTGTAACCAGCCACTCAGACAGCCCAAAACAAACCATGGTCAGTCAGGACCATTAGTATCAACTATGGGGTCAGAGTTTATAAATTCTTTCAGGGTGTTAAAAACATCAGAAACACCATTTGTGTTTAGACAGCCGTAAAGGCACAACAGATTATGAACTTACAAGGCTTAACAGAAACAAAGGGTGCAAAGGGAAGCAAAAGGAAATGGGTAAAAATAAGAGACCTTAAACTTCTCACCGCTGAATTCAAGATAAAATAAAACCATTCCTAAAAATAAACTTGTCCTAAGTCCATAATTACACCAAAACTTTAAGATGTTTACTTTCCTTTAAGTTGAATTCTAACACTGACCACGAAAGTCAAGGTTCCTTTCATCCCTTCCTCCCCTCCTGTTGCACACCATTTCAACAAACAAGCAGCATATATTGTTCCAGTTCAGAGACAGCTTTTGTTGTGAAAGGCTTAGTTTCACTGTAACAGCTGTGGGTCGGAGAGGAAAAAATGCTCATTGCGCTGGGAATTTTGGCAGCCCCCAGCTAGAAACGTGCCACGTAGAACTTCATTTTGGACTGCCTGTGGTCGTCCTCACCGCCTGCTCTCTTCCCTTTCTCTGCTCACCTGTCTCAGAAATATTCCACACTCAATCAAGGTTTGCAAGTTGATCATCTTCACGTTCTGATTATTCATGAGTGCATAGTCAAATGCATTCAAGTGTGGGTTCTAATTCATTTCATTCCAGTCTGGGAGATTTTTGCTTTTTATTTCAAAGATGATTACATCTCTTATATTCACACTTGTTCATCTAGTTCTTCAAGGCATTTATGGATGCGCTGTATACTCTTGTTCAGCAAGTCACTTAAACGTGGTCTGTCTTTTGCTGACTGGGGAAGCAGTGCTAATTAACAGCTTTGTATCTCCTTTGATGAAATCCTTTTCATAACATCACATTAAGGAAATTATTAATACCCATGAATATACATCTGGGTTATTTTTCATGAGTAACTTAACAGGTTTAAGACGTGTATGTATGATCTAAGTGTCGTAAACCGATCATCCAGTAATCCCTGTCTTTCCTCAACATTCTCCTACAGCCACACCAGCAATTTTTATCACATCTAACATTTAGGTTCAACACACTTCCATGGCAGATTCATCCTTTTGTGTTCAATATACGGTGGATTTCTACAGTAGCACTGGCTGCAAACAGTTTTTCTATGTTAAAAAAAAAAGTTACAGAGAGATAAGTGCAAGTTTTGATAGTGTGCAGGATAGCATCAACCTGACATCAGAATTCCTCAGAGCAGCCCCAGAGAGCCCATACCACCGACAGCTTAACACCGTGAGAGTCTACAGGGCAAGTACATCAGGAGCACTGGAGTTACACACACTCTGAAGAGGTAGACGCTGGTCTTGACACTACTCAGAGAAATTCACGCCACCCAGCATGAGTATGCACCAGGAATTTTTTCACACAGATGGGAATGCTCTATCCTCTTTCCAATAACCAGGTTAAGGCATGCACAACTGAGAAGCAAGAGTTACTGGAATGTAGTGCCTGTTAAAAGAGACGGTCCGAGTACAATCCCAGTATGCACCGCAGTGGCTAACATCATTTAAAAAACCAGCTAAGTGTTGACCAAATGGTAAAAATCTTAAGTATATCTTTAAAATGCTTTGCTATGTAACAAACAATTGAAACTTTCATGTATTCTAAGAATCTTCCTCTGCAAATACAGAGATGGAAGAAACATGCAAACGAAAGCCCAAGAGTATGACAGCAATGCCCATTGCCAACGGCACAGCACTCACCATAGATCATCCTGTTCCCTTCTGCAGGCAAACTGTAATTAGGTGGCCAAAGGAAGAGAACAGAACAAAACGAGCTATGACACAGCACCGAGAAACAGCAGCTTTGCCCTTTCAGCATCCTGAGCAGCAACTTGCTGGAGCTCAGCTAAGGAACCATAAAATAGAGCCATCCATCTCATTTACTTATACCAAACTAAGATCAACTACATCACGCAATTCTTCTTACATTTTCCTCTTAATGATTTTTATAGACACTACTGAAATACTACTGTAAGCTAATATACTGTGGGATTTTACTACTAAACAAAAGATGGTTGATTATTTTTTCTAAAAAGCCAAAAGGTCACCTTGGTAGAGCAATTGGATTCCATTCAGCGTTTAAGTTCTCATCATTAGCTTATCTTTCTCCTTAAAGACTTCTCCCTGGTAAATTTCTGTTGAAGAATTGATTTTAAAGTGTATGACAATCCAAAACTCTCAACAAATGTAGCCTTACTGCTACTTACAAACTGGTTTAGCTTCTCTGGTTTCCTAACTGGTACCAGACAGAAGTAATTATAACTAAAATAAGCACTTTTGTTTGACTTTGCCGTCCCTGCAGTGGTCCCTACAGCTTAAAGAACCCTGTAAGACAAAGTAGTATATTTCATTGAGGAATAAAAAGGAAAACAATCATTGAAATTTGGCCCATTGTTTCTTGATATTACAGAAGTAGAGTGATTTTGGGACTAAAACTACCAAGCTCATCATCTTGAACTATTCCTTCTGCTGGAGGAAGAAGGAGGTAGCTTACTTCCAGAGCAGTATGAAATTTTTGCAAGACTGCTTCACATTGCATCATGGTGGATTTGCAAGCACATCTCCTGCCAGCACTACATGCCAACAGATACACAGCACAGTGCCTTGACCACACTACCAAGCTGCCTGCTCACCGTGCCCGGTTTTGGTTGTACAGAAGACACAGGTGCTTCTTTCCCGACCATTAAAGAGGTAGGTCCCAGCACTGTGCAGGTAAAGAAATTATTCTTTAGCTTGTGGGGCAGAGTCTTTAAAACTAGGAGTTCAAAGTAGCCATTAGTTTCTTCACCTGTTTCTAAGCAGGTACCAAAAAAGCAGGTACCAAACTCTGTTCGCAGAGTCAGTAAGTTTAGGCCAGCATGAGTACGCTTTTCCTCCCCACCTGGTTAGAAACCGAAGTGTTGCCAGCTCCCAATAACTGCAGGCGTCTCGCAAGATTAAGTGCCTTTCTTGAAGGGTGTGCTGCAGAACAAAGCATTTACATGACAATCCCAGCTTTTAAAGTAGGGCCTCTAGCTCTCATGACTGCCAAGATATGCTTTAAAAGTTGTAATGGCTCACAAAATAGAAGGCAACTGAAAAGAAGGTTTCTCATCTCATGATTTTTAAGTGAGCCTCATATTCTTTGGGTACCTGGTGATTTCAGTAGTGATAGTGTCAAGTTTAACAGGTTCCAAGTGTGCAAATCTCCTTCCTCTGCATATCCTGTCTATAAATGCTCTAAGATACTTCTAATTCTTTTAACAATAGGATACACATAGCATGAAGAATTACTTCAGTACTACTTCAAAAATCAGTACTTAAAACTTATTCTTCACTTTGCAGGAGAGCTGGAAGAAAAATAAATCTGAGCATGCTGTCCACTCAAATTATGCACTTCACAGCTCAACCTGCCAGCTTCTTTCTCCTGAGTCAGCAGGGAATTGAAGGAGACAAGACAGCTTCCCCCTAATAGCTTCAAGAAGTTAACTTGCCTAATTTGATATCCTACCAGTTCACAAGAATTGAGCCGAGAAAGTAGAGGGTTGGCAGGAGATCAACACTTTCTAATTTAAATGCTAACATTTCCAGGCTTTTTAACCCTCATTTTAGCAAGCTGATGGATTTCTTTATTCCCTTTCACTCTGTCAGTGGATCTTTTTAGAACAATCCCATTTGCCATTGGGATACAGGTGAGCGCGTGCATCAGGCGGTTTGAACGTGTTGCCTAAGGAACAGAAAGACAAAGGCAAAACAGCTCAAGAAAGACCTAGAGAAGAAACTTTGGAAAAAAGCATGAGGTATATATAAAGATCAGTGCTTTGCTGTAAAGGGGAATGCAATATTTGAACTGCAGAAAAAAGGGGTCTGTTTTGTACAGTACTTATTTTTCTACGGAGAAAAAAATTAAGCTTCATAAAAATAAAAAACATTTTAATGAACTGGCATGCTGTTCTGATCACGTAAAAAGTTACATGTGAACAGTCATTAGCATAATTCTAGAAGTGATCTAAATGTGATAAACCATTAGATTTGTTTACTAATTATAAGGGGACATGACATAGTGATTGCACACAAGGTATTCATAGGAACATTTCATTCATTTCTTAAGATACCAATGGCAAAGACTTTAAAAATGTGTTTCATTTGCAATGGGAAAAGGACAATCCAAACCCAAAGCAAAGTAGCCTTACATTTTCAAAATGAAAAAAAAATGACAAAACAAAAGCCAAAACATCCTCTTGGAACAGTGTTGATGATCCAGAAACAGAGAGCACCAGAAAAAAGTTAACTACACAGTTTAGACTACATTTCATATTCTTTTCATTACATTTACCATTATTTTGCCATTTATTTCCTAATAACCTTTCCTTAAATCCACCCAAAGTGACTGGAAGTTTCAATGAGCAAAGAAACAGGAATGGAGACTCAAGCGTTTGGATCACAGCCAGAAAAAGCAAAGCTGTGCCATATGTTAAACGCATAGGTACATGTCACTTCAGAACTGAAGTCAAACTTCCCCAGTGTCTGCAATTTCACTTTAAAAAGTGTGGGATGATACAAGAAGACATTTTAATACCAATTTCAGTAATTTTATAATATTATCTGAACAATGATTTTACTGCAAACAAATGACTCCACTCATAAGTGATGTACATAAATTTATGTCTGCTTATATAAAAAAGCAAGATCAATAGAAGCTCATCAATATAAGCTCAAAAATAAAAACAACATTCTGTGCTATAGGATAAAAAAAAGGAAGGCAGGAAAGTGAGGAGAACAAACAAGGGAAAAGAAAAACAGCAATTAAAAACCACTGCAGAAGTCTGCAAAATATACTAAGTCTCCAGAAGTGGGGAAAAAACCAGAAGTGCCAGAAGCTTCATATAATATTCTAAAAACCTTTGATGCTAATTTACATAAGGAACTTTGAAGGTAGTGGCAAAATAGCAGGTTATCGATGGGAAGCAGAGGTGTGGGAGCGTGCTGCACTGAAAACTGATAAAAAAGATCTCTGGCTATTCCTAGGCTGTTTGGACAGCGTATAATCAAGCAACTTTCCATCAACCTGGAAGGGAAAAAAGCCATTTCAGGGAAAACAGAAAAAAACCAAACCCAAACATATGCTTGCTAGCTACTATGCTAAACTTCAAATAATGCCACTGTGTAATTCTTTCACTAAAAGCAGATTAAGAAGTACAGTAGGTACTTGGTTACTTCAGAAGGACAATTCCGATTCCAGTAACGGTTGAATAAGGGCTTAGTTTTTTCCACTCAAAGAAAAGTCCAATGAAAAAGAAATACTGAAGATTTAATGAGGACATACATTATTGTTCATCTCTTATTCTGCTGCCATACAAATCCTCTATGAAATCTCAAATCATTAACAAATAGGAAAAGCAAATTACAAGAAGTTCACCCAAAGGTCAGCTGTCTGCACCCAGCCAAAGATGCAGAGCCAGTAAGAAAGTCTTCAGTGGAACCATATTCTGTGAAAGGATGCTGGTTTCGCATAGTCAGAGCGCTTTGGGAAAAACGCACCAATTTCGCCAAAAAAATTGTCAGCTCCAAAACCCAAAGGACAAAACTTCTGAGAACATCAAAATATTTCAGCATTCCATGAAGGAAACGTGGAAACGTTTTAGTTTAAGTAATGCAGTATTGATTTTGTGTTACATCATGATAGCATGGTTATCAAAAGAAAAACATTTTGATCGAGAACATTTTTGTCCTTTCATTCATGGAGAATTTGAAAATGAATCAACAATGATCTTAACCAAAAAGGAGGGAAATATTGAAGGCTTAAACCCTTCACAAAATACATCAGAACATGTAAACTGCAATAATATGTCTGATCTTCCCATAGAATTAAAACTGCTCTAGAAACACAGTATACTGCTACTATTACTGTTTGTGTATAGAATTTTTTTTTTGTTAAGGGGGAGTGAACTTCACAAATATTCTAAGTCAGCAGTATATTTCCAACTATTAGGATAAAATGGACCCACGCTAACCCACATTACTCCTCTTGCTCCATGAAGACATGATATTCATTGGATAAGTCCTTGCTATGGCTATGTAGATTTCCTTCATACTGATTGAGTACCAAATATACTTTGGATTTTGCATGCTAAGTGATTCCGAATGGCCTAACACAATTAATTCAAAATAAAGATATCCAAAGTTTTCTATTCCAAAACAATATTACCTGAAGCACATACACAATGAACAGGGAGTAAGAAATTCAGTTAGTATTTTAGTATATCATCCACGTTCACTCAGCTGTAACAACATGACATTATGAGATAGCCGGAAGAAATGTGAAAACTAGTTCGCTTAAGATGCGTATCTTCACCTAAGGTTTGAAAATAATTAGTGATCATTTTCAATAAAATTGGTATCATTCATCTTACGTAATATGGCTCTCACATAATATAGATTTAATAGTCTTATACAGACATACCTGAATAACTTGATGGATGTCATCCATATTTTTAGGGACCAGAGGATGGAGTTGTGGCGGTTTCTCTGAGAATAGATTAACTGTTGGAATTTGGTTGCAGTGAAAGGGTGCATACATCTTGGCTGCATTTTAGGTTGTGACAGGCAGCAATCTAACCCTGACAGAAGAGAGTTCAGCATGGATTTACTTTGTCAGGCCTACAAGGACTCACATGCCTTGTGGATGACCATATTTTGGAATGTGGATGTGCTTTATTATGAAATAACTCTTACAAGATCTCACTTCTCCCCAGCAAGCCACTCCGACCTGAATGTTTCTTACTTCAACCATGCTTCTCCATCGCCTCTTGTTCTCCACTCAACTTACTTGTCCTAGCAGCCTTACTCACCCCCCCCTTTCTCCCGCTGTTTTAAAATACCCAACTTATTTCACGCAGTCCCACAGAGAAAAAAGTTCAGTATTAAGCAAGAGTAGACTTGCAGACAACTAATGGAGAATGCAGATGGGAAGAGAACGGAATGAATGTCATTTTCAAAGATCCTCAGGAGGAGCAGTACTTCTAGGAAGAGCAGTGCGTCCATGCTGTCTGAGTGACTTCCCAATACACCAAAATCCCCTGTCCTAGAGGAAGGAGAAGGATCCCATCTGTGCTTGACATCATTTCCCATAACAGACTATCACAGCTATTCTCTTGATTAGCAAATACTATGTAGTGCTTTGCAACTACGTACATCAGCCCTTCCTGTGCATCAGAGACTTCCCACTGCAAAAGTAAAGCAGAAGCCCCTACACAGAGACTTAGACAGGGTAATGATGGTGCCACCCTGACTAGAAAGCAGTTTTCAAACTCTCTTTTCTTTGGCTACAGTCTCTTATCATGTCTCTGCCCAACTGCTGAACAAAAATCATATTTAGTCAGCAATGGTATAATCAGGTGTTTACATCACAGCATGAAGACACGAAAGAATCTGGAATGCCATATTTCGCAGTATCTATGGAATGAGATTTCACTTTATTTATTTTTAAGACTACATTCTACTGACCGAGCCATTTTCTGCATTCTAACACTCCCAGAGTGGTACTTCACCATTAGTTATAACGAATTCAACAGTAAAGCTTACTGAGGGAGAAGTTGCATATCAGACAGTATGCTAGCCCTTGCAGCCATCACTTTAATTTTTCATTTTGTTACCTAGCAGAACATACCTGGCATGTATGAATAAGAGCAATGTATTGCCCTTGCAAATATTTCTGTATCAGCTCCTACTAGTGACAAAACACTGTGGCTTTCTATGCAGTTTGCAAATGGAAGGAAGAACATTCATGTTCTCCGGGATTTTCTGATCGCTGAAAGTATAAAGATTCATCTGCAAGGAAAAATAAGATGAAGTAAACTGTAAATGATGCATCAAATACTCAATCACAAGTTCTGTTACTGGTGACCAGCATTTTCTTACATCAAGAAAAACAGTATGAAACTCAAGAAGTTACAGAAACTCCATTGACTGGGACGTAGCTTTTTTTTTCCATATCAAATCCAGAATGATGACAGGCCATTTCTATCAGTCTCTGAACCATCTTTTTTAGGCATGAAGACCAGAACTGAAAGTTATGTTCAGTTAATTTTGTACAGCTGTTTGTAGACAAGTGCAGGAATTCTGGAATTGCTGGGAAAAAACCTGACTGGCTGCTTTGTGCCTCTGGTGAGAGAGCTACAACGTGACTCAAGACTGAAAACAGGAGGAAATGGTGTTTTGTTTCCCTAGAATCAATCACTATGGATTGCCTGACAAAATTCTCTGGCACTGGAACAGAAGACAATAAAACAGATCTATTAACAAGCCTGGGAAGCACAGCTGGGGTATACCATTTTTCTCATGAAGGGAAAAGTTCTCCAAATCCCTTTCCTATAAGGTGTGAGAGGTTCACAGAACATTTCAAAGCTGCTAAAAAAAAAAAAAAAAAGTATGGAAGCAAAAATGGTTAACAGAATACAGAAAGAAAGGTAGGAAGGGAAAAATTAAGACCTCACATACATGCTAACCTGCCACCATAAATAGACAAAACCAATACATTTGAAATAGTGATATTGTTTGTAGCTTTTGTGGGAACTTATAATGATTTTATTTCACCTAGGTAGCACGTCAGTAAAATAGGGAGCTGAAATTGTAATAGTAAAAAAAAAATGAAAAGATGCCCCTGGACCTGCCAGGCGACAGAGGACAGAAGCACCTCCAGTTCTGCTGGTGTGGGCTAGTGAAGCTTTCCCATCCTTCTCCATGATCAGCAGCACGAGAGCAGAGCAGGCATTCATAACGTTCTCCCCTTCCCTCTGTCGCAGGCAATGTACACTGAGCTACGTGCCACAGAAATGCTGTCTGGCCTGCTATTTCCCACCCACTGGGGATGAACGTGCTTTGCAAGGCCATCTAAACGAGACAGTGAGAGATGGAAATTAAAGCTACCCTTTCCAGAGAAAACTTATGTGGAAAGTAAAGTCAAGTGGCATTTTCTGAGCTGAATATTCAGCAAGTAACAAAATTCAGCCACATACAGTTCCCACCAAAACAGCTGCCTCATGGTTATTCAACTGCAAGACAGAGTATGGCACTGAAGAGAGAAAAAAGGTAAAGTCTACTGTGCATAATTAAGGCCGTCTTCTGAAAAGAAGATGGGAGAGTGAAACACCTTCAAGAAACTGCCAAATCTGGGCATCAAAGAAAGTTTGCTGTTACTTCCATGCCAAGAGTACTGGAAAAGTCTCAGAAAGTGATTTGCTAGGTCCAGAGCAGAGAGAGATATAAGAAAACATATTTAAAAACAGCCAAAATGGTAAGTAGGTTTTACTATTCCTTAACAAGGTTTACTATTCCTTAACAAGTTATCAAACACCGCCAGATCTGAGGAATCGACTGCACAAACATTCTTAGCTCATGGGAAACATAAAATAAAAATACATCGGCTTCAATATCACGAGAAAAGTGTTGCCTCATGTATTTCCTCTGTCAGCTCTGGTTCTTCCCAAATGACTACAGTCTTTCATCATCAAACTCTTAACCAAAGGCCCTATGGACTGTTTGCCTTTGCAGACCTTTTACCGTGGCCCTGCAGGTACTAGCAGTCTGCAGACCAGAGTTTCCTAACTCTGGGTCTAGAAGCAGCGTGGAACCACTGATGAAATGAGCCACATGGTGAAAAAACAGCATCAAAACATTAAATCCCTTCTAGCTAAAACCTAAGAGCAGTATCTTACAAAAGTGAAAAATAGAAACACAGCATCATCCAGTAACAGTTAATATCTCTTAGGATCTACTGCTTTGGAAAACTTCATTGAAAAACACAAAACTAGATGAAGGCAAGATACATAATAAAGAAAAAAAAGAAAAAGGAGTTACCGATAAAAGAATCTTTACTAACACACATTGACAACGTCCAAAGATAGCAGCAGACCTGGGGCGTTAAGCCAGTTTCTTTTCCTAGGATGTTTTGAAGACTTATGAATTAGAGGCATGTACAATGGTAGAGAGACACAAAGTTATTACTTAAAGGCATAAAATTATTATTAACCAGCTAAGACTGTGCACATTGCATTAAACTTTCATCACCCTGTATGCGTCCACTCTGTTTCCATTATCCTGCATGCACTGAAATGTACATTAATCTTTGATGGTGTAATTACTCCAAGTTGTAATTAGTAACAGCTGCGACATTCAGACTGGAGTTCTATAAGCAATCAACTTCTCCCAGGGTTTAATAAGCAGAGTCTTTTTGTAGTTTTATGTTGTGTTCGTGAAACTCTTAAGGAAACTTCATGTGTTGGAATACAACCTCTCCTCCATCTTCTTTCTACAAAATTAAGGCTCCAGTACCTCTGTTTACAGAATGTTTTACAATTGCTATTTTCTGCGTGGTCCCAGTTGTCTCCCGCTGACTTTCACAAGTCTCTCTATAGGTGCAGCGAGCAGCCTACGAGTTGTGAACCGCGGAATCCAAGCCTACTCTCAGAGCCCTTTTGACTACGAGGAACAGCTGAAAATGCAAGCTTCCCACTGAACGCGCAGACAACATGAAACTGAAATATTCATAAAGAAACCATTTATTTAAATTCAAGTGTTGATTTTGAAGCTCAGACAACAACTGTTTGAATGTAACATGGGTAATTTCATTACATAGTATAAGCAAAACCATTCAATTAACTAGCCTATTCCAGAGTTCCAGCCATCTTCCATGTGACAATAGATCCACTGAACTCTATTCTACTGCCAAAACACCTTTTCTTTCCTCTGACAATTTCTGGAAAAAGCCTGTATACTTTCAGCATACTTAAAAAAAAATTAGTACAACACACACTTGTTTACTTTCTGATTTAAAATAAAAATTCTTCTGATTGATTGTATTTATTTCATTTTCCATTTGCGAGAGAAAATAAATAGCAATTCTTTTTTTAAATTAATTACCTGAAGCTGCTGGGAAAAACTAAAATAAATTATAAAATCCATCAAAATGCTACATTTGATTGTCAGAATCCATGTTTATAGCTACAGAATGTAATTGAGCTTTATGGCAGAATATACAATACAATATAAATATTACATTTATATTTAAAAAATAGGTCAAAAAGTGTTTGTCAAGTATAGCCTGATAATGGAATAATGTAAATTCACATCAGCTGTAATAACTGCCACAAAAATACACGAAATACTGCTGAAGACTGTAAAATGCACAACGTAATTCCGTATCTTTCTTACCAGTTAACTAACTTAACTCAAAATATAATTCATATATTGGGGTGGGAGGTAGGGGGAGGGGGAAGGCAGTGAAATTCAGACGTATCAGTGCCTTTGAGGACTTTTTATTTTTTAAACTAGGAAGTCTTGAGATTTAAAAAAAAAATAAATTAGAAAGTTTAAGTTTCCTTTGTTTAGAAAGCAGGAAGGCTTAATTCACTAAATCCTTAATCTGGAAAAAGAAAAATACTACTAAGCTGTATACTACTAAAATCAAAGATCACTAGGGAGCTCTCTTTCTTAAAGAATTCTTTTAAAAAGAAGATAAAACAGCAAACAATTAAAAATCTCAAAAATAAGTTATCAAACATCCCTCATCAAGAGCTGACGCATAAGACCAGAAGTCTGGAGCTCACCCATTCATCTCCTCAGGCATCCATACAATAAAAAAGGCTAGCAGCACTGCATACATATTCATAACAACCTTCTTGCTTTGCATTAGGGAACTTCATTCAAATTCATTATACTGAAATCAAAGCCAAATTCCCAGATTTTACGCTCATTTAGAGACTAAAAAAAAAAAGTCTTTAGGAGGCATTATAAGCAGTTCACAGATACCATGCTGATGAGGATTACGAAATAATTCAGATTTGTCATCGTAGATTATATCACATACAAACATGGATGAAGATGTAAAAGGCCAAAACCTCCCCACCGATCTTGCTAGGATGTTCCCAGGTCACCCTGCCTCCCTCCCACAACGTGTCATATCCTGGGATTGCGCCTAAGCCCAGACACAAAAACTGAGGACATCACTATCCAGCTATCACCTTGGAAAAACTATTCATTCACTAAATCAGTTGTCTGGTTAGTTTACTTCTATACCTGATATCCTGAACAACCTTTGCAAACACCGTGACACCAGTACCCAAATTTTGACAGTCGCGCAGGAGCTGTATTTGAACATCATCTGAGCAATGCGGTGCTCACAGTCATGGCTGAGCCACCCCTTCAATGCTTCAGCTAAGAGACAAAACTCGTTCTGCAACACTGGGTCTATTCAGCTACTTTCTATTATCAAACATCCCTTCCAGCTGGAAGGGAAGGTAGCTGGAGAGCTAACAGCAAGCTCAACTCCGAAATCCAACACAGTCAGGCTTCTGACAAGTCCTTGGAACTGTGCACAGCAGTGGAGCTGAAGGATGCTCTCTATCAGGTAACCACTGACAGCCTGCGGAGGGGAGAGGAGGGGCAGGTGCCTGGATAAACCGCCTCGGCAGAACACTGTTGATGACAACACGCTGTCGGGATACCAGAGTTTACAGTAACGCACTACAGGTCACCCCTGTGCGGTCCAGCGAAAGCGTTTCCCTTCCCGTTCCTTCTCGGTATCTAGATGCAGCCAACTTGTGAACTGAAGTGCCAGGCATAAGCAGATAACGCTACTTAGGCTTCATGGTCTGCTCACCTACCAATCAGTATGTATTGATAAAAAAAGTTACATACTGAGCTCTCGTGGTGGTGAAGGAAGGGAGGAAAAAAAGCAAGGAAAAAAAGCAAAGCATGAGCTTAGTGAATGTAAGTTTAAAAGAATGTCAAAACTCATTATGTAAGATCTTGTGATTTTCAGGCTAATATTACAATGGTTAAAACACTTGGTTGTGAAGCTACTGATGCTGAAAAATCACTGACTTTACATGCAGTAAGTGGCAAAACAGAAATTATACAATGTATTAGCGATGAGATAGCTTAACATCATGTATCAGAACATCAGGTTCCCTGGGTCCAGAGTTTTCTTTTAATTTAATATTCTTTCCATGCTTGCACAGCCAAAGAGCTTGTTGAAAACTGCTTTAATAAAATTACCCAAATACAGACTCAGCCTGTATTACAAATGGCTGAAAACAGAGATTAATAATGGAAACATTGGCAAAACCTGAACTATTTATCATAAACAGTAGTGTAATTACTCTGTGTAGGTAGCAGAAATGCATTTACTGACTTGCTGCAGATCCACGTAATACCTATTAACACCTTAGGACAGACGTTTCACATCCCAGTACCTCTTCCTTAGCTGTTTGCCCTCCACCGCTTTCCCCATCTTTCCTCCTTACCCCCCCAAAAGACAAAACCCACAACAAAAACAACCAACAGCAAGCAAATAAACTCAGCACAGCACTCAAGCCACGGATCTGTACTCCATTTGCAAGGATGTATTTATCCATCAAAAAGCAGATCCAAACCAGAGACACTCAATTTACATGACCCACTCAGAGCTCAGAAAAACTAAATATCCCGATGTCAGACAAAGGAGCCATGTTCTTTGAAAAACAGCCCAAATTGGATTTAAAAGACTAAACAGAGAGATGTAATTATTGAAGTGTGGACATGGATCTAATTGGCTGCAGATACAGAAGAGGGCCAATGCTACAAAAAGTTGTTCACAAAAATTAAGCTCTGCACAAAGTCTCATTTCTCCAGTGCTGAATCCTGCAGCTGTGAGACATCTTCGCTTTTGTTTACCACATGCTAGTTGCTTCTCTCAAAGCAAACATGAACTTCTCGGAGAAAGAAACCACTAGAAACACATACCGTGGGCCTGAACTAAAACCTGAATACTATTTCAACTCGGTCACATGCTGAAACTCAGCAAGGAAGAGGTTGGAGTCCAGAGCTTATCAGGTAAACTAAGCACCTATGCTAAGCATCTCTTTCGATATGTCACGGAAACGCTTTTTTCACTATCCACTTTTTCTTTTTTTTTTAAAACATTTCAGAGATGACACTGAGAACTGCCTTTATATCATATCTCTTCAAGGTAAATCAATTGCCAATGCATCAAGCTTAAGTTAAAAAAAAATTTAAAACTTCTAGGTTGAGTTTCTCTTCCATGTTAAACTGTCTCCTCTTCTCTAGAGAGGACTGATGAATAATCATTCTCAAATCCCAAATTCCATAAAATATGCAACAAAACTTCTAGAATTAATCCATTAACTACCTGAGGTTAATTTTAAACTTTGTTTTTATAAAATGCACCTTCCAGATTTACAGAAATAGAGCAGAGAAAAAAAAACAGGTCTCCTGTAAACTTACAGGAGAAACAAGAAAGCAAGATTATCTTTTTATCCTGCATGACAACATACAACTACAGGTCTGTAGTCATGGAATCTAGCAAATAGGTCCACCACTGCTGATCTCTCTGCAAGCCTAAGGTTTTCAATGAACTTCTCTCTTGACATCACCAGTACAAAGCTGTACTATATGATGTACATTTATGACTTGCGCCTGATTGAAAATGGAGAGATGCAGAGGCCAAAAAACCTACTGAACTGCCGGATGGCAGTATACCAGTGATCCTTCTTCTGGTAATAAGCCAAACGCAAAAGATTTGCAAAAGTCTACCTAGTTGAATCCATCCCACAGTAATTATGCTGTCTGATCTTCCATCCATTTCTTGAAGGAAACATGTTCATTCAGCTGGGAGTCTTTCAACTCTAATCCTCCTGAAGTCATAGGATCTACATCAACTCTAACAGCGCAAGGATTTTACCACCGATCCTCTGGAATACAGTATTTGACAGATTTTACT
Organism: Pygoscelis adeliae; assembly: GCF_000699105.1. NCBI lineage: Eukaryota > Metazoa > Chordata > Aves > Sphenisciformes > Spheniscidae > Pygoscelis > Pygoscelis adeliae. Next base: position 1,786,112 of record NW_008824932.1, read on the forward strand.
GCATAAAAACCTCTAAACTGGAGTATAATTACTAGACAGATAAAATACGGTAGCAGACATTTGTTTTCAGAAAAACTATAACCAACGCAAGCTATGCTGGCTGCATATATTTTTTTAATACTACTCAGTTGAGTTAAAGCAGACCCTAATGCTCTGATCAGCCTTGGTTTCCCCAAGCCAATTCATGCAGGCACAGAACTCAGAGTGGGACCAGGGGTGCAGGGGGAATTAAAACATTATGTCAATTATATACACACACAGAAAAGTCAGCTTCAATTTCCTAGAGCCAATGGTAAAGAAAAGGGAAAGATGTGCCCCAAGAATTTATCTTTCCTTGCTTTAAATCTCTTCATCATTCCATGTTAGAACCTTGTTTGTTCATTTTTTAAACTGGTATTTTGCCTGAAAAAGTGCTAGAGAATTTGACATAGCACAATTAGTATAATATTTTTTCCTAAGACTAGTACTAAAAACTAATACTAACAGGTTTTGGCTAACCTGGTGGTATTCCAACAGGTGAAGCACATGGAAAAGAAAGGTTAATTACAAACAGGATTTTGAGAATTCATCAAAACCTGTACAGGTCTAAAATCTAAATGGCAAGTCACTGAGATGAAGATTTTTATGACAGATTACGATAGGAAAAACCATCAGACTAGTAGCTCAGCTTTCAAACCCATTCTCTTTACCCTAAACCTAACTCTTCTTCTTCAATATCGCTTATTTCTATTTTGTATTTTTTCTGTTTTCTCCAAAACTCGGCTATTACATTGCCAATTGGCCAACAGCTCGTTCACAGACACTGATACTGATTTCTTTTTAAGCAGCTCTACCTTCTAAGAATGAAACTAATTGATTTTTTTCCTTGTCTCTAACTTGGTAAAAAAAGTTCACTTGGAATAACTAAATAAAACTTTCAGTCAAGATAAAAAGTACTTAGTAATGCAGCTGTAAAAGGTGAAGAGAATGAAGAAAGGCTTCAGCAACCAGTACAGCAACCAGAACCTTTTCTCCATCAAAGAACTGTATTGACTGTTCCCAGTCAGGCACTTTCTTTTGGGGAGGGGTGTCACTATATCAAAAAACCAAACCAAACAAAAGGAATGGGGGCAAAACAGGGCCCAAGCTTTATTCACTACCTTTGCTATAATTTGCTCTCCCATCGCTGGTGGCAATTAGCTCTTCATCACAGAAGAAAGTGGACTTGTCCCAATCCTCAGGAGAATGCAAATTTCTTCCTCCCAGCAAAGGCCTGCCATATTCTATAGCAACATGCTGCAGTACAAATGAGGCACATAAATTGTCATTTGTAAACAGCAGTTACTAAATCTTCCAGTGTTTTTTCTACAAAAAAAATGCTTTGATATTTCTTCAACTTTATACAACATCATTAAGCTGCCCCACCTAACACAAAGGCTTCATCTAATAGCTTTTAACACACCCAGAGATGCATGGGAGAATATATCTGGAGAGTGAAAAATTAGACGTAGTTTTCTCTAGGGTTTCTAAGCCTCAGGGTTAGAAATCCCACCAGTATTAGCACTGCACAAGTCAGCTTTCAGTCCCGCTGTTGCTACAACGCGTAACAAGAGTGCTTGGTACTGGCAGTATTGCCCTTTTTCCTGACAGTGGTATCTGGTTTGGTATCTGGTGCCATCACACTTCTGCCAAGCAATACCGAGAGTCAGCTCTTGCCTGTTGGTTTTCTGGTTGAGAAGCAGTCAGTGACAGAGTCTGGACATATTTTAAGTCTACCTTATGTATCTATCCCATAGCATGTTTACTAGACTCTGATAAGATGCAGGCAATCACTTCTGTTATGAATTTCAGCTCAACACTAAAAGTTTTATGGAACTACTTCACCTCAGGAACCGGGTTTAATGAGAAACTGAGGCCAGGTCCCAGCTCACACATTGCTCCCATACCTACCCTGTATAAACAAAAATCACCATAACAGGTCTTCCTGAAATACAAGTTAAAACTTAAAAGTTAAGCTTTGGTCCTAAACAAAGAGGCATATGCCTCAATTTACATACTGTAATTTGCTCCACTAACAGTGATTAATACAATTCATAGCAGAAAAAATAAGCACCCACATATATCTTTTGCAATGTGACAGCATGAATGTTTCAAAACTCCACAAAAATAAGTAAAAAGAGTATATAGTAGGTAGGCAAAAGCCAGCTGGTCACAGCAGACACTTTTTAGATCTAATGACTAACAAAAGAGAACAAAAATTAAACAGAAAAAGAAAATGAAGAAACAGAAAACATGAAAGTATTGTTAACATGCTCATTTGAAATACTGACTAAATGAGAAATTTTGAAGGTAAAATAGTCAAAATCATTAGCAACACTTAAAGTTATCCAATTATTTTAGAAAGATTTACTCTAATAACATTAACAATTAATAAGTGTGGTTACATAATTGAATTACTGTGAAATTAAGTTCCTTTGAAGACAGACAGAGAAGTAAAACTATTGTTTTCTAAAATTGGTCTTCTTATTGGAAAATGAATTCATTATAAGGCACAATCATATCTAGGCATCAAAGCAATATGGTTATTTATATAGTCGCAGTGTTGTTATTCATGGATGGAAAGCATTTAAGGCATTAGCTGTTATCACTAATAAACTTAAAACTGATTGTTCTGTTAGGAACAGCTGAATCAAAGCAGACGAAAAAGCAAAACTATATATATGCATGATTTAAAATTGTCTTGCTATTAAAGCACAGCTTTTAAATAAGCTACTACTACCCCAGAAAATGAGCAAGTTTGTCACTGATTGAGAACCTTGTCCCGGTATGTGATGACTGTGACACATTAGCAAACAAACTTCTCGATAGCCCAGTCTTTCAATACTGGCATGATCAAGCCATTGAATTTCTGCATTAATGTGTCACGCCTTGAACTCTGCATTGGCAGCACCACTGAGGATAACACCACCGATCTCCAACCCCTGCGTTTCCCAAGGCCATAGCTGCTGAAATTGTACTGAAATTGGTATATACGGAAAAATTACACCAAGTCGTACACTATTTTATATACACCACTAAAAAGCTAAGATTCCCATCAGTCAGAGAGTTATGCTGTTTAACTTAACACCTGACAGTTTACTAGTTTCGCACATTAAACTTATCATTGCCTCATTTTATAGTGCTGCCATTGAAACTGAACAGTTTAACTCCTTACCTAATTATTATTACCAAATTATACTTGGTATGGGGAGTCGCACAGCACCATTAATTACCTGATAATGCAGAAAGTAAAGATTTTAATGGAAACCACTACATCTGAACTGCTTTAGCCTCCTCCTTTGTCTCTTGCCCAGCAATAAATGCAGCATTTTCTGGACTACGCACCCATATAATCTTCATTTTCTTTCAAACAAATGTCAACTTAGAGTTATTACTTTTCTGAAATGCTTTTTATATAACACTTGGCACCTATCAGTGAGACAAAACCCCCATTTGCATATTTATTTTTCATGAAAGCAGCAGCTGAGATACAGCCCAGAATCTACCAACAAAGAGAGCGGCGAAAATTTACAGAACACCAGGCTCCCTTGTGTGGCTGCTACTACGGGTTGAGTTGCTCGAAGGTGCTGCTAATGCTCACCATAGCTGGGATGCTTTCAGTTGTAAAAATAATGTGTCAGGCCCCATGGAAAGAGGGCCCTATGCATATTGTGAGCATGACAGACCAGATACTGCCAAGAGATCACTCTATAGTTATAGTTGTGCCTCAGAGAGGCAAGTAAAAAGATTTTGGACTCTCCACAATATAACTGTGCCTTGAGATCCTTAGTATTTTTCATCTTTATATAAAATTTAAGTTTAAACAAAGAAATGCTTCAGAGGATTCAGCACTTCCATCTTAAATACCTTAAAGGTTTTTGTTTTTGAAGAAATTAAGGTACTGATTAAGCAGCGATTTATTCTATTTCCTTCTTTTGGAGTCAGCTAGAGATCTTAAAGTGTCCTTTAAAACGGATACATATGGCCATGAAAATAACCACTAAGGCAATTGTGGCTTTCAGAGAATTTTCTACAAGCATTATTTACAATTTGTTTTAATCAGCAGCGGCAGAGTTAGCATCTGCACCATAGCAATCTTAATCAGAAAATGCAACGCTTAATTCTGTCAGTATTCAGAATTCTCTCTCCTAAAAGCTCTTCAGTGTTTAGGTATCTTGGTACTGTAATTTAGTGTTCAACTGGCTGTAATTAATCAAGTCATGATGTAATAAAAACACACGGATGTTTCCATTCAAAATGTTCAAACAGCAAGTATATACTTAGCTAAGGAATCAAAATCTGCCTAGAAATGTTTACATACCCCACTTAACTTGCAGGACACGTGGCATTTTAAAATGTCAGTAAATTTACATTGGTGCAGGCAATGAACTTTCTTGCGCATCAAGCCATGCTGCTCTGACAACTGAGTACCTCTAGTACCAACAGCAACCTCACAAAATTGTACCTTTTCATTTAGAAAACATATTTGCTAAGATTCCAGATGGTTAAAAGTGCTAGAAATATGGGCACTAGGTTTGTCGATAAGAATAAACTCAACAGGGTGTTAGTTTATCATCCCACACTTTTACGGTTTCGCCCAGTCCTCCTTTACTAGCCCAAGCAAGCAGCTGCCATCCTCCCTCAGCTGACAGGCACACACACTGACACTGCAGTAGCAGACTGGCTACTAAGAGAGCGCATCTGCTAGCTAAAAAGAACCTTATTCACATCTTTGGCTTAAAATGTAGATATGCACTTTCATACTACCTAACTTTAAGCTCCTAACTAAAGTGGCTGAACATCGATTAGAAACAGAGATGCCTATAGAGCAATCCAGAACCACCAAAACGCTGAACCAGCTTCTGAAAGCATCTCTCTCTCCAGAGTCCAGCACAACTAAGATTTTAATTTAGGGGCCATAGTTCATTATGTAAAATTAGTGACAAATAGTAGTGATTCAAACCACCTAAAATTCATTTCCTAAACCAACCAAGGCCAGCTCTGTGCAGAATCATTTTGCCAGTATGACAGCACTAGCTTTTTTTGTTTGTTTGTTTAATTCTGACCATGTAATCACAGCCATGAAATCTTTTTATCTGCAACACCGTAGCCAGCAGAGTGCATACGCTTCCTCTCTCCAGCAAAATAAGCTGTATTGGCAAAAGGCAGAGTTTGGCTAATGTAATTACCACTACATCCGATGCTTCTGCATGCACAGACAAGATAGTCAGGGTTGAAAACTCTCCCCTCCCTTGACCACCACAGCTCTGCAAGAAAAAGTCCTGTAGCAAAGAGTTCACATTCGGTACCTAAAAAATTAAATCCTTCTTTCTGTTAGTGGCAGTTTGTTTCTGCTAGTAAAGTTGACAGATCTTGGTCTATTACGTTTAATTTTTACAATTACCTTAGGTATGGCTGGAGGGAGAGATGAACGGAAGATTTCTAGCCCCCACAGGCAACATTTTCATGTTTTGTGAGCCTTTGTTATCATTTGTCTATATTCCAACCTCTGTATGGCTTGACACTGGTGCATAGTTATTCCCAATTTAATGCCTTCTGTAAGTTTTACTAGCATGCCATTTTCTCCTTCCAGGTAAACCACAAGAGAGCTTATCAGTCCAGACCTAACACTGATCCCCGAGGTACCATTCCTGCCTCCCTACGTTCAATACTTTTCTTGCTATCATTACCCTCTTTTTTCCTGGTCAAACTACCGGTACAGTCAATGAGCAGCAACACAGCCACGCTACCCTGAAGGGTATGAGCGAATGGCTCTTAGAAGAATGCAGACCTCCAAAGAGAGTAATGGCGCACGTCTCAAAGTATTTCTTCAATGTCTGTAGCCCTGATGTCTCACCTTCCTAGCCCAGTTCTGACCAGAGTTTTACACTGACTTCAGAGTAAAACCAGAAATGATGAATTAAGCCCTTGGTGGAGTAAGCAGAAAATAATACAAATACAACAAAAAAGCATTTTCATTAGGATATACAACACAAATCTTTCTCTATGACCAAAACCCACTAGTTCAGCTGTTCCATTTATGCCAAACACATTCATACAACTCGGTAAATGCTGCTGTAAAGGTAAAGCAACCAGTGATCATTTTCTGCTGGAAGTATGAGCATATGCATCATCATACTCTTCCTAAAAGAGGGGAAGTCTGATGTAAGGTGACACTACACACATCTAGAAGGAAAAAAGAAAAAAAGAAAAAAGGTAATTAAATTTTTGGCCATCAGCCCAGTTAGCATTTACTCCAGGGAAGAAGAAGAAAAAAAATGGTGCATGAGATTACACCTGGCCTGAAAAGCAGAAACATCTGCTGAGCCATAAATTATTGGATTAGTTCTGCCCCAGGAAGCCAGCCTGGTATACATACCCTCTACAGACCAGTTTAACTGTGCACAGTGAGAAACAGAAAAAGTTGCGCTGAATTAATTTCCCATTAGAAACAAGGGGGGGAAAGAAAAATAAAGAAAAACTTGCTCAAATGCTGAGTGCAGGTTCCTTCCGCAAACTACAGCATAGCTTGCATTCGACACACCACACTTCTCTGAAACAGTTAAAAGGACAAGTTGTAAGGACAGTTTGCAGAGGCAGTTCAATTCGACAGTTCAAACGGTTCATCCATTTTGTGTTTGTTTTAACCAAAGGGGCTGATATACTGCTACTAATTTTTCCAACATTTCTTTAAGCCACTCTGTGGAAAAAAAACCCACCCCAAGTCACTGAATTCTTGCTGAATACTGTACTGTAATTGGGACTGCTTAACCAGGCCTTTTACATTTTTGCAGCCAAATTTGAAAAAACACACTTGGGAACCAAAGCGTCAAAAGGGCCTGGAGTAATCACCTGAACTTACATCTCTGGTCTCTTGTATCTGGAAAACCTTACACCAGAACTTGGTAATACAGCTCCTCACTGTGCCCTTTCACTGGGCTGACAGCACTTTATTACTGTTGTGGAAGAAACTGATTTTGAATTACTTACATAATTATTTATAATCATTTGGCAACCTATCCTGTCTCTTTATGACCACATATATGCAATTCAACAAAAGGAGAAAAGAGAAGATGGTTATGTCATGCCTTAATGATGTGTGTAGTGGACGCCTTGGATGCATTTATTTTACTGGACATAAAGTAAATTTTTATGGCACACTCCCAACTAATTTCACACAAATACAGTCGAGAACTTCAGATAGCAGCTAAGAGCAGCTCACTATCTTCACCTGCTTGCTGTGAACCAAAGGTATCTTGATTTCCTTCATAAATGGAAGAGACAGTTTAGAAGCGGTAAACTTTCATGTTTTAGTCTGGCTTGCTTGCATTTTGAAGGAACTAGATCAGCTTAATAATTTTTCTGTATAACAACTTAATATTAAGAAAAGCAAATAAATCCACAAAGGAGAAGATTAAGTCAACTAATAGCCTATATTTATGTTAAATGTGAATATTAAAGTACTTAATTTTAAAGTGACATAACAGTACTTTTCATCATGGAAATTCTTGAAGTTTATCAGACAGGCACTTGAATACTATGGCCATACTTAACTTGATGACTGATTTTACCATATCTACTTCATGCCACTGTATATTTACAACAAGGTATTTTTCTTGCTTCAGTATAATAAATGTATATGCACTAAGCAAAGCAGAAAAAGATACTGATGTAGTAATTGAAAAATTCTCGTAAGTTTTCACAGGACTTTGAAAGAAAAACAGGAGATTTGATGGACAAGTCTACAAATCACAAATACGTATTTGTTAACAAATGTTATAGAAGTAAGTAATTTTACAAAGCCTGTAATATTTGAGGCCAGATTGTCCCATTGGATAAGTAGTCTTTCCACACCCAACTGAGTATACACATCCTCAAGTCCTCCCCCAAGTGCTTGGGGTAAGAACTTCATTGGGAGCTTGAGGTTAAAACTGACAAAGAGAGGCCCAGAAGAAAGAAACAAGCCAGGCTCCACAGCAGGTATCCTTTGTGCCCTAAAAAAGGAAAGACCAAAATCATCAGGTAGTTTCTAAAACTCTGAGCAAGGTCCCCTCACCTCCTGTTCTTCAGAGTCTGCAGTCAACAGATTAACAGGAATGATACAATACAAAGAAGCAAGGAGCATACAGAACATAGTGTTGGGAAAAAGTGGTTGAACAAAGGAACATTTAAAAATTAAAGTAATCTGAGGCAGGTAACCAAAGAGAAGGAACTAATACAACATACTCTGAACATATTTTCTGCCCCAACGCACACATATAACTCACCATGATTATTGCTGTCTTACTATCAGCCCATTCACAGCAAAGCGTTAACAGCACATCTGTTTCATTAAAAATAAATGATCAAATATAGGGATTATAAAACTTTATACTTCCATGAAAATAACCGTTATTTTTAAAATGCACCTCAAGGTAACAGGAACTCGCCATATGCACTGCTTTCCTTTCTGCCGCAGGGAGCATGTACGGTAACTAAAAATTTGCTAGGTTAACAATCCTAACCAGAGCTAGCTTTAGTTTCACGCACGCACTAATTTCCAATAAACACACACTCGTTTCACTAAGGACGTTATTGTTTATCTGACAAAATAATACAACTTTGATATTTATTTTAAAAACGAATAATGGAGTCTTTTTCCAGCGCTGGGCCACAGACAGCTCAGAATTATTACGTATTTGATTCCCTAACTTCTGTTGAATGAACTTAACTGAATGAACTGCATGAACTTAGCATGAACTTACACAGCAGTCTTACCAGAGTCAGCAGACTGGATTACTTATCTCTTTCAGACTACTTAAAGGAACCAGGCTCACCAGCAACCATAGGAACGTCTAACACCTGAGGCTCAGTCAGTTCATTAGGAATGTTCAGTTTAAGATGCTTATCAGAAGACATGAAGAAAAGGAAGCTTTGTGAGGAACAAAAGAACATGACCAAAAAATACAGACCCCCTTCTCTTTCTCTTCTGCTGCAGAAACCCCACAGCTCACCGAACTCTGGTAACTCTGAATGCATCCGTGATCGTCTGATAGCTCTGAAACAGAGAAAGGCGTAAAGATGACAGAGTTTACATTGTCCATTTTACACATTTTTCTAGATACGTACAAATGATTTTAGAGTCCACAGTTGGGGAAATTAATTCTGGTTTTACAACTCTGTGCCAAAACCTTTTTGAAGGTTATACAAGCACATTCAGAAGTCTGCATTCCAGATGTTCCAGGTTCCTAAGTGCCACTTTCACAAGTAACTTTGGTACTTCATCCCCAAGTCCCCCTGATTTTCAGAAGCCTTTTAAGGTGTTTTTGGAAGCGTTTCAAATTAACCACAGACAATCACTGTTGCAATTACTGCCTCTTCACTTTTCCTCCTTGTTCAAAAGAAAACCTTGCACGAGGACTTGGCTTGCAAGATCAATACTACAAGATTTGAATGGAAGAATTTTTTAATATATTAATTTGCAAATTAGCTGTACTGCAACTTCCACTGGAGTGGCAAAATAAATGCATTCTTAGAACATTTCTGTTTCAGTATAGTTTGTTGCCAATCTGGATGATATGAGAGGAAAAAAAATGACATCACTAAACAACCACACAAGAGACATGAAAGTGTGATTAAACATCTTATTTCCCCACCTGAAGTGACACAATATTCTATTCTAACATACACTGAACTGAATTTTAAAGAAGTGGGGATAAGACATCTTTGATATAGACCAACCTCTTCTCTAAAACCAAGTGGTATCGTGCAGCAGTAAGAAGAGATCAGGAACTCTGTTGAGAGCAGGTGCTAACACGTCCCTCCCTCTATTCCACTCCACTGACAAGAGCTTACGGATTCTTTGGCACTGACAACCTGTAATTGAGCTGACAAGCAGAGAAAAGAAGTCAGGTAAGACTAATGTCTCTATTTAACAGCAGTCTAAAGTAGCATTTGCATCTGAAGTTGGGCATTCTTTCCAGAAAAAAAATAGAGACAATTACTTATTTTTTAAACATGAGAATTAGTCTTACTAAAAATAGTTTTAATGGGTGGTAAGAAACAGAGTCAAACCCAGGGCGGGATACTGCGTATATTCACAGTATTTAAAGTAGCAAATGTTTTTCATGATGAAAATATCTGTAAAAGAAATGAAATGGTAATGTACTTTTCCAACTCTCATCCTAGCTCACCAGCAGAGACCCCACAGGATGCCGGCAAGACATCCTCACCTTTATGAAATAACCTTTTCAGTAAAAACCATACGTATCTGCTATCCCAAAGTATTATGTCATCTGATTATGTCAAATAATTACATTCCAATGTTAATCAGCAGACATCAAGCTGCAAAGTCTGCAGGAAAATGTTTTATTCCTCTCCATAAACTATATCCTATCCGTAGAAGAACTATGAATATTTCATGATCTACAGTTTTCAGAAGTGAATGCTTTATTTGCATTAACTATGATTTCATTAACTATTTTCATTAACTATAGAAAACCAAGGATTTTCTATATTCTGCTTTCCAAAGGTCTTTTAAATCTGAACGCTCAGATATTTCCGCAGTAAATAAATGCATTGTAATCATCTAAATGCACCGGGAGGTAATTTGTTTGAACCCCCAAACCTTCATATATTTTGATCTGTGAATATTAACTCATAATTCTTACATCTCTTGCACTTAATAGACAAGATTTTAGTAGCTTTATTCACATACACGAATAACTTGGTGCACAAATAACTTATTGTGCAGGTAGCCCCCCTGATATAAACGGATACATGATATTACTACTGTCTTGATTACAACAAAATTTATATGTGCTTAACTCCACATCCACATGCTCTGAGCAATCCCTTGTGGATAAAGACACCAGAGCCAGTAAGGCCATCTCGGTGTGCGTAATTGCAAGCACATACCAGTTTTTGAAGAATCTAACTTTTAAGAGGAGTAACGGTATCGGAATGGCACTATTTCACAAAAGCACATGCTTCGCAGACATACCCTGGCAGAACAAAAGACAAATTTTGAAAGCTTCTGTAATAAACATGACATAGGTGCTCTGTGCATGTACACACCAAACACGTTTGTATCTAAATAAAGGATACATAGATGCATATATCCATGTCTAGTTAACATGGCCATTCAAAGAACACTTCAGTAACAAAGTACAGCATAAAAAATAAATAAATAAGAAATTACAGGTTGAAAGTTGCACATGCAGCCCACTGACAGCACAATTAGCTGTGGAGGGAAATTACACTTGCTCACATAGTCATAAATAGCCAGCACCGTGTTGAAGAAAAGCACCTGGAACTTGACAATTCCCAGTCAGTTTGTTTTCTTCCAGTTATTATCTAAACAGAGATACTTGCACCACCAAGGGACGATATCTTAAACAAAACATTAAAGCCAGATACAGATATTTAGCCTTTGACTTAACTTATTCTCAGTTTGTTTCAATTTCTTATTAAAAAACCCCCAAAACATCCACTTGCATAGAAAGTCAGAGGAAGGAAAAAAAGGACTATGGTATTTCTCTGGGATGGCAGTGCACACAGCTAATCTTCTTCTGCACGTATCACCTCTGCTTTCAACAGAACAAATAACCAGATAAAGCGTCAAACTTGTTTCAGCTGTCCAGGTGAGATATGGGGAAGGAAGAAGAAACTATGAAATTACCCGGGAAGAGTCAATAACATGTTATTTGACTTTAACGGCAGAAGGAAACATCATTCAAGCTGTAATTGAATTAATGCAGCATTTTAGATAAACCCAATTTGCATAGGATTTGCTGTCGCGGGAACCTCTACCCTGCAATATTAAACCCAGTCTCCCTTGACCCTATTTTTGAACTGCTGATCAGGCTCCCTGCGTGAACAGACAGCAGTCTCATTCCTTGTCCCATCGACTTCTACGCACAGTCTCCAGGCACCAAGCAAACATACAGTACGCATACACCAAAAAGTTACAACGGTTCTTAAAGGAAGGACAGACTTATCTACGCTATTTTTGCAAAAGGGACAAGAAATAAGCACCGACTAGGCTAGTTAAGTAGCAGAAAGACTTGTTAACAGGATTGACATAGGATTGTCTGACTTGTTAATAAAAAATAAAAAAGGAACAGTAAGAAAGGTCTGAGGGACAAAGGAAGCTAACGCTCTCGAGCACATGCAATGAACTGGGAAATGAATGAGAAACAGATGAAAGAATATATTAAAAATCATAGCTACTTCATATCTGTAGCATCTGATTTCTGACACTAGTCGTTACTTATGTAAAAATGTGACTAGACAAAAAGGACAGCTTTCACTTGAAGTACATTTGTCCACTAAATGCCCTGTGACAGACCTGAGAGAGTCCTCATGAAGACATACCTATTGCTTCTTTCTGTCTGCTGCTCTACCATAGCCAACATGGGAGATGAGCTGACATCTCAAACCGCACTAAAATCACACAACCGCACTCAAATCCTGCGAGTGACCAGGGCACCCATGGGGTTACCCTTCTCAAGATTCCTCAAAAGTAGGCTCACTGCAAACTGGACCTGTGTAAGAGGAGGCCCCACAGAGGAGAACAAAGGATTTACATAGTAAAGAACAGACTGCCAGCATGCCACGCGGAATCTGCCCTGAAGAAGGAGAATAACTTCTACCATGTTTGCAACTCGGGGTTGACAACAAAGACAGGCTTGTAAAACAGTCATGGTAAGTTGCAAACGTAAAAAATTCACATTAATTCCATCTGAGTACTGCTTTTTAATCAGCAGGGAGCTTGCTTTGTAAGAGCAATTTATACATATTTTAGATAATCTTTGTTTTGGTCAGGATTTAAGAAGTCTCTCTGGAAATCTCCCATCTTTCCCCAGACTTCATTCTTCCAGGAGAAGCAATTACATACAAAGAAACAACCTACGATGAATTAACCACCTTTTAAAAATCCATTCTCTACTTATAAGGAAGCATTCAGCTATTTCTAAAGTGGATATTATTCTCAGCCAACAAAATAAAAATTAAGGGTATCAGTTAAACACCACTCTACCTCACCTTCAGATTGCAGGTTATCATCTTTCCTTCTGCGGGGCCCTGATCCCTTGAGAATGCTTTACAGCCTCTTGGCTATCCAAGGATCATCACTTTAACATCTAATTATCATTGTGAGCAGCCACCGTAAATATCAGCAAACTTCAACAAAGCTTCCAGAGGGCAATATGCAACACAGCACAGCCAGTTTATATTAAGGTTAATTGGGCTTTCAGGAACTCATAATATTTGCTAAAATAAAACACCACTGTAGTCCAATAAAGTGATTTTGTTCCTTTGTCTCAAAGCTGAAAGACTGAAAAAGCTAGCTTCCTTCAAGGGCAAAAGGGAAGCATCTAGGGCGTATTTGGCCATAACTGGTGAGTGCCACACATACTTTGTTCAACAGATGTTTAAAACACACTTGCAGACTATAAAGCTGATTATTCACTAGTACTTTGTGACCAGACCATTTCTCAGCAGAGTTCTAAAGGGCAGTTTTATAAATAGAAGATTCTTACCAAGAAATTGCACTTTGGGGTTTAAGAGGCATATAATAGAGCATGCCAAAAAAGTCAAAAGACATTCAACTAACACTACAAGACTCCTGGAACGCACCAGCACAGGTGTCTAGAATAATTTAGGAAACGTCTGCTGTAATCTTTGTTTTGTGCTATAGCTTAACGCAGTAGCTACACCAGAGCTTTGAAAGGTCAAAAAATGAAATGAAGACTTACCAGCTTAATGCTGCTTTGAGAAGAAGGAATGTTTAAATGAAGTTGGAACAGGCCTAATTTTTCCTGTAAGCCCATGTAACGAAAGGGTCCACTCACATACATCGTTGGAGTGGCTCTGAAGTCATCTCTCCTTTACCGCAGTGATGAAGATGGCAAGCCCAAAGATGAACACGGTCGCTGTTCACACCATTGGCTATTAGTCCAGCTGTAGCTCAGGCTCGGTATACCCACAGTATGCTTAGTAAGAGCAGAGTGAATACTTGCTATTACTATAGTGGTCAGATCACACGTATAAGCAGCTGTGCCCTTGTCAGCATCAAAGCATACCCAAAACACTTCACAGAAACCAAGCAAGGGAAGTCAACTTGCCTCCCTTCCAAAGAGAGAGTGAGACAGGACCCAACTGCAGGCATAGGCCATACTTAACTGGTATCGCAGACACAGTTAGATCTGTGTACGTTTTAACAGAGCCTGCCTCACAGAAAAGGGACCTCAGATGGAAATTCTCTTAAGAATTCACTTGAGAAGATCAAGAGTAACTTCGCTGAAAGGACATAATTCACATGACTTACAAGACAAGTATAAAAGAAATGAGAACCATGCCCAGTAAAATGTTTGAAATCACGGCCTTGAACACAAGTAATATTTATCTCAGGAAGCAAACCCACTACATATAATTGGAACACTTGCTGAGTTATATTGCCCCTATTCCAAGTACAATCAACTGTCCTTTACACTTACTATTGCCTACATAACTCTGTCTTATGGCTGCTTAACACATGGTCAATGAACAGGCTTTGAGATGGAGACTCTAAGGAAGTTGCTAGAAGCTTTACCAGAGGTTTTAACAGGGGTCAGCCTTTTCACCATCAGAATCTGCAGGTTTGTCTAGATTGACAAACTTACAACATTTTTGATTAGGCAAAACCACTTGATGGTGAGCTTGTTAAATCCCAATATGGTTGCTCACATTTAGAATTGAAGTAGCTTGCACTTTTAAAATTAATACAAACCAAAGGGTCAGAGCTTTAATTTAGACTAATTAAGAGCGAATTTAAAGCAATTCAGTTAAATCACCCAGACCCCCTGGATGGATGCATCCTGTTCCAAACTGACCCTCCCAGAAACAAGCTCTGAACTACTGGAGAGATCTTTCTCTCACCTACTTCAGCATCTGGAAGGGGCATTCAGAACTGCACGTAAAGTGTGTCTGTGGAGATTAAGAAATGGTCTTGGTCTAAAATCAGGGATTATGTATCTCTAATGCTGAAGAAGTCCCAAAGGCAAATGGATGTAGCACTGTTATTTTAAAAGTTGATAATTCATGAATGTTCAAAGTCTGAATCAAATACTTTATTCCAATGGAAAGCTGAAATACTTTGCTTTACCCTGGTTTAATGTGGGAGTTTAATTTATTTTATCAGCAATTGGAAAACTCATACAATAAACTAAGCCTACATGATAAACCTGACCTTATAAACTAACGCAAAGGACACAAGCACAAGGAAAAGCAAAATGGTAATCGAAATAAAGAGAGTTTTATGGCCTGATGCCACCTAACCTGCCACTTTGATTAGTCAGTCCAAATTCTTCTAAGACCAGTTAACATTTAGAAAACATCAGTCCCAGGCTTGCATCTGGAAAATAAGTTAGTCTTAGTTTAGGAAATTCACTACCTATCCTTATGAAATTACGGCAGCAAGAAAGTAGAATTTGCAGCCTCATGTGCTAAAAAGAGCTAGAAACTAGCAGTGCAATACAGTACTGTTCGGGGGGGGGGTGGTTAATATATTGTGCAACTACAAAATTGCTCACATGAGAACGCTGCAAAATTACAGAACAGCAACAGAATTCCTGCCTACTTCTCTACTGCTTTTTTTCTTTTCAGTAAATAATAGTTGCGCCATAATGAATATGGGCTGTAAAACATTCTTGTTGAGCGCACAGTTAAGTCCAGCTCTCTCCTCGTCAGGTTTGATCCTGCTGCCACGACGAAGATTGACGAAACTCGCTTTTCATTTGACAAGCTCAGAATCAAAACACAAGCGTGACCCAAACATTGAGCTTCTCTACAAATTCTTCTGTGACAGCATTTAACTTCTAAAGCCCTCCAGAATTAAAGAAGGATTAAATGCCGCTAATGTCAAATGCGGATGTAAGCAGAAGTCTGAATAAGTCTTCAGTGACACCGGCCTCTTTGTCCTAATGGTACAAAGGCACCTAAACTATTATAAGGCACCATTTAAGGAAGACCCCCTAATTTTGATTTATTAAAAGAGATGCTTACTGAAATACATGATTCTCACATTTACTTCCACAGAATAGTAAGTCGTATGTAGGTTTTCATACACTCATGTTAAAATAAACATTACATTCTCTCCACAAACGAATCATATTCTGACACACCTGGTGTCACCGTCAACTATTCACTGCAATGGGCACATGGACCCTCACCCACAGGGAAGGAGAAAGGCAAAAATCCAAAGGATTTATTTCTTTGCACCACAAAACCCTCTCCAGAGAGGGGAGAGGGTTCAACGGTTCAAGAGTCATCTGGGCTCTAAGGGCAAGATCAGGCAACTCCACGTGGAGGCCTCTGCTTCTTCCAGATCCTCTGAGATCTCACAGGTATCGGATTTGTGACAAAAGGAAAATGAAAACCAGGATTATTGATTAAGATGCATCTGCAACACACTGGAGACAAATGTTTGCTTTTATCCTGTGTATTCTCTTTAAAGGCCTTTGTGTTCTGTGTCTTGAAAAACAACATAAAAGTACAAGTTTAAGATATTTAACTTCCTTGTCCAGCACTCAAAAAAAGCTAAGGAGATGACAGATGAAAGAAAATTATGAATCGAACTGTACATCCCTTCAGTACGCTACAGGAAGGGCCGGGCTGCGCTGGGTGGCAACAGCAGCACGTGTAACGCTATGTGAAAAAGGGGGTGGCAAAAATACCACTTTGCCACAAGCGTGAACGAACACTAAAACACCACCCCAGAGAGATGCTATCGCTGGCGGCCATGGGGACGGAGGTCACCTGTGATACTGTGAGGCGATGCTACACAACCTCCTCATTAGCGTTATTTAAATAACTCGCTTCAGCGCTCATTACTTCCTCGGGCAGTCCCGCGCTTGCTGAAGGATGCTTCCACATTGCTCCAGCTGTGGCCTTACCGTTTCCAGACTTGATTACCATCAGGACATAAAACCAGTGACCCTCCTCAGCCACTCTGGATACTGTAGATACGGTTATTAAATATGTGGAACATAACATCAGCAATAAAAGCCAAACAGGAAGAAAATAAATCAGATAATGTTGATAAAGTGCAGTTTAAAAAAAGGTAGTTAAACAGGCAGTATCAAATGTCTCCGTCCCAGGTTTTGAAAGCACCGAGCACACAACTGGCCTGACTTGGGAAGAGAAAAATTTCTGATTTTATCCCCCCAGTGACAGAGCGGGAACAACTGCCATCCCAGCCGGAGGAACGAGTCACGCCGGGGCATTTACCTGTGGCAAGTCGGGCAACTGCTTTAGGCGCCGGCAGCAAAGCGGCCAGCGACACTCGGGGCACGACCTG
>NW_008824932.1:1804550-1808318 GCF_000699105.1 Pygoscelis adeliae
GCCCGAGGGTGGAGCGATGTTACCGCTGCTGCCCACCGGCTCTTCCTCGGAGCTGTCACGGCTCAGCACACGGAGACGGGCATCGTTTCATCCCAAATAAGCATTTTCCTCTCGGATCGGGCACAAATTTTTCAGCTTCTCTGAATTTCACCTCCTTGCTAAAGTTTCCCTTCTTACGAAACGGGGAATAGCGTAAGGTGACACTTAAGACTTCTACAAACTTTTTTTAAAAGTTTGTAAAGTTTTTAATTATGGACCGTAGAGGGTTTTACTGAACACTTTGTCGCAGATGAGCGTGAAAAGGCGTTCCTCTTGTAGGCGGAAGCAGAAGGGGCGCAGGTATGGGAGTAGGTATCTAGGAGAACGGAATGGCTCGGCATCTTGTAGGAAGTTTTTAAGCTTGTAAATCTGAGTTACGAACAGCTGTCCGCCTCGTAACTTACCCTCTCAGGTGTAAGACAAAAATCAAGTAATACACAAATCAAAGAGCTACCCAAATACCACTAAGGAAACGTGGTGCACGCTGAAGGGAAGCAGATGCGGGTCACGGACTTTTTCTATACACCTATTATTAACCTGCGTAAGTTATTCCTGATTTTTGAATAAACACTCGGAGCTTGCATCCTCAACTGTTACAAAAAAGTTCTGTTTTCAAAAGTGCGAGGAGTCCGTGCATAGGCGTGTGCGTCCATGCCAGCGTCCAGCAGGCACCGCGTGAGAGCTGTGTGCTGTTCAGCAGCATGAATACGAGGTGGGGGGCTACGCCAGGCTCCCAGCTCCCCGCTGAGGCAACGGGGAGGAAGGAGGACCTTCCTCCAAGGAAGGGCTCCCTTCCCTCCAAGGGTGGGTTCACCCCACCTTGTGCAGACACGGCGGGCCGCTGCGTTGCCTGCGTGGGAGAGCGGGACAACTGCCCTACATTAGATAGGTATCTTTTCAGTAGTTAATGCTCGGTGAAATTAATCCGTTGTTTACATGCTGCAGCATGGAGATACGCAGGTAAAATATCGAAACCACTTCACCCCAACTCTGTAGTGACATTTGATGCTTGAAGTTTGGGGTTTGATTTCAGTTCTCCTGGATAATGAATTATGCGAGGACTAAGTGGGTTGTGCGCATTCCAAATTAGGCACAATAAAACCACTGCATATTGCCATGGGAGTTACACCTTTTACACATAAACTACTTCGTTGATTTACAGTTGTTGAGATTTTTAGTGTTTGTGTATCCTACCGCAATAAATCCTGGTCGATTTGGTATTATACATCCAACGGTACTGTCCTGGAAAGTAGCAATGAGTTACATCCAATCAGTTTTATTAGAACATCATAAAAATCACCCAAAATAGCTTTTATACATATAAATAATGTTGTGCTTTTGACTTTGAAAATGCTGTGATGCTTCATAGCAGGACTACAGTGAGGGGAAGGGGGGATTTGATGTTTGGAAAGTGTGACTATATCTGGTGTTTCAAATGGTAATAAGTTATTCTAATTCTGATGAATCATGACATACCAGAACCTAAGAATTTCACTGATCAAAGGCTGAATATTCCTGTCCTGAACCTCACCCATCTGAAGGGGAAACTCCGTATTTGGAATAAAAAACCAAAATAAAATACCTCATTTATTTTTATTAACACGCAATGATGGCTTGAAACTTTCACTAGTCTGAAACGCTAACGGTACTGTGTTAGAAGTGGCCCAGAGGGCAGTGAGTAGTGTAAGTGGCAAAGTATTCACAAAAAAGGCAAATAATATTGAACTTTGCCTTTTTCTTTTTTCTTTTTTAAGATCTTCTTAGCATTTAAAAGAATCAAATATTCTGATTCCTGATGAATTTTGCATAGTCCAAGTGAGGAAGCAGGATACATTTCTTAGCAAGCCACTTCATAGGGGAGTTAAGACAGAAAATTTGCTCATAATTTCATTTTAAGAAATGTCATGGGGATGCCATAGATTTAGAAGCCAAGCACTGCATATCCAATTCAGATTAGTACACAACACATGTACGATTACAGAATTTAAAAGTTTACAGTTCTGTATTAAAGTCAATCAACTTTAAGATGTATTTTAGTTGCCACTCATTACGTGATAATGTATTTTAAACAGAACTCAACTTTGTTAGTGGAGCCTTGTCTAGCCTAGAGATTCATTTAAAGAGCTAACGCATAGCTAATAGCTATTACAGTTTCCTTTCACTGGCAGCTGTGTAGAAGTATCCTCTCAAAAATTACAGTTTCGTGATGTACAAATCAAATAAAAGTTGATAAAAAGCAACCGTGTATACCTGCATTAGGAAACAGAAGCCTTCAAATATCACGAATGAATAAATGTATGCATAATTTTGCCTGTTATTCAAAGAATAATTAGGCATACTAGCATAAGAGTAATCACCAAAAATAATATAGTTAGCACATCAAAAAAGTTATAAAGGCACTGTGTGATTAATAGCATAACTGATATGCTTTGTAAGAAAATTTATTTTGGAGAATAAAAAGAGATGTGTATATTTTCTACACAGGCAAAATGCGTTTGGCCCTTCATTAACCTGAGCTGAGCAGGAGACAAGCCAGATTGGGGGCTGGGGAGGAAGAGTAACAAAATCTTGCAAAACCAATTTGTTGCACTGAAAATGAATAGAAATAACAGCCTTGCAATCACAATAATAATTTCTTTCAAAAGGAGAGTAATAACCTGTTTAATTTCCCAGTTCTAGAAAATGCTCATGTCACTGTAGTTTCTGCATATAATAAAAAAACCCCCAACTGTAAGTTTAGCACAGTATTCCTTTGCCACATGAAAGGTACGATAAAGACTGTTTCTTGAACCTAAGCGAAATTTTGTTAGTAAAAAACTTTAATCTTTAAAGTACTGATAAGCCTTCTCGCAAATCATACCACTGTTTGTTACTGATTTTGCGTAATAAATCTATTACTTCTCCATTACTCCCTTAGTAAATAGAAAGGGTATTAGGAGACCAGATCATCCCCGGTAGCACATGCTTTTTGTCCAAGTCATTAAAAGCAGCAGAGAGCCTTCTGAAGTCAACTCCGATGGCGTTACTGATCCGTTTGTCTTGATCTATATTTACATGATCATCACTAAAAATCAAGCTTATGCATATGACTAATGTAAGAGGTAAAAACCTGAAATCTCTTTCCAATCAAAGTAATATTATTGTGGATATTTTAATGTATGATTCTTAGAAAAGCTAAATATTTGTTTTCCAACACCAGAAACTACTTCCTGCAAAGTTTCTTTAAAGTGTTTTAACGAAATCGGAGATGTGGCAAAAAAGTAGGAAAAAAGCCTCCTATAAAGTATTGGTTTTTTACAAATCTCTGACAGCTTAAGGTTTTGCGCATTTTAACCAAGGAAGGAAATAATTCACATTCCTCCAGTTTTCATCTGTGCTTTCCAGCATGGCCATATGTATTCACAGTCAGTAAATCCCCCGAAAAGAAGCTCCGTGCAGTTTACCACAATAACCTTGTCTTGTGCATATGACTTATAAACATACATTAACACATTTCTGCTGCTGCCATCCATTTTATTACCGCCATTAAGAGCAGAGCAGGTAGAGCTGCCTTCTGTTAAGGTTTTCAAATACTTCTATTGTAACGCACTATTTTTTCACTTGAGTATAACTTGCTAAATTTCTAAGAGAGGGGGCCAGAGTTGTAAATCCTTAGGGGACTTAGGAACATAGATAAAAATCGAACCCGCAGTGAGTTTAAAGGAATAGCTTTTTAATTTTCAAATGCAT
>NW_008824932.1:1808330-1822610 GCF_000699105.1 Pygoscelis adeliae
TTTCCCTGTGTCGTATCGAAACCTGAAGAGGTAAGTTCTGTTCCTTGCCAAGTTTCCTGTTTGGTGCCGAACAAATTTTAATTTACTGCCAAATCATATACACTGTCTTGTCGCGAGCAGTTAGCTTTTTCACAAAATGCGTATCGAGCTGAAATGAGAAAATAAACGTTAGTCAATGAGCATTTGAGTGAACGAATAGAGTTTTATCACTATGCTTTTTTCGATTTAGCAACTACCCTGTGATTACACAAATCTCACCTTGCAGCTCCTGACTTGCACACAATCAATGTGTATTGCCACACAACACCCAAGAAAAGGCAGCCTTTCGCATGGTTTGCCAGAACCAATAAATGGCTAGTGTTAGTTGCGTAGCGGGGAGAATTCATGCTTTTGAATGGATTAATCTTCCAGCTATCCCCGATGTCCTTAAAAATCTAGGATTGTATAATATAATCCAGCGTATTCAATACTTTCTAAAAAATGTTGACCTCAGCAGAGGGGTTCAAGTCAGATTTTAAAAAGACAGTTAATCCACCAGTTTATATTCTTCCTATTATTTGTCTTTATTTTGTGCTAATTTCCTATTCATGCTGTCTTTAAATACAAATATAAAATAAACCTTAATGTCAAAACCATGAATACAAAGCAGACCATGAAATGTCAGGACCAATAAGAGTTCCTAGTATGCCTGTACGCTAGTGGAGATAATTTTGGTGCTGCTGAACATGCAAATATTTTAAAGGAATTTGGAAATGAAGGGGAGACAGCTTGCAGTGGTAAATTGCCGATTAAAAGTTCAGCCTCTCTCCGGCACCGCTGCATTTTACCAGTGGGTGAGGATGGTCGTGCCCTCTCAAGTCAGCCACGGTACGGCTCTGCCGGTTTAGATTGCCATGAGATAGGTGCACCCTGAGCTGTCAGTGAGCGATCATTAAAAACGTTGTGAAATAATTAAATGACATGTTTAATGAATATGCAAATGTCAGCCAGGAAGATAACTCACCTTCATTTACTGGTTTAAGCAAAAGAATAAATTACTGAAAATAGAGGCAGGAGTCAGCCACCTGTAAATTCACTTAGAAAGGAGAGAGCAGGAGGTGAAAGCGTTCCGTTCGCTACCTCATTATAGGACGCAATGCCCAGGGCACCTTACCTGCAGCCAAGTCCATTCCTTTATCTGTGAGATAAGACAACCTCTGTGTCCTGGCTGCGTACGGGGAACGGTTCAGCTCCGTCCGTGTTCTTCCACAGAGAACCTTTTGTGGGTTCAGAGATCTCCCAGGCGTGAAGCTGCAAGGCGTGTAGGCTGGGGAGTGGGGAGGCTGAGGGCTCGACAAAGGCATACCTTACACCGATCCCGCGGGACAATTTTGAGTTTGGCTGCATTTGTACCAGAAGAGGTTTCTAAGGAGAGTTTGAATGTCCTTCAACCAGACCCCAGACAAGGGGGACCCCAGTGACTACCGGTAAACCCATGCTGGATTTAATCACGCTAGTCGAGCACAAGCTACAAACCTATGCAGACCCATGAACGCCATCCACAGGCGCCAGTACACTGAAGCCTGGACAGCTGTTGGCTGACTTAATTAAACCCTTCAGTGGCTTTTTTGCTGTATGGACTTTCCCTTTTTCTGTCTGAGGCCTGAGACGACTTTGGGGCTGTTGGTGGGGGCAGGACCAACGAGTTCATCCGCTCCAACCCTCTGAGAAATTAAGAGAATGCAAGATATGTAATTTGCTCCTTCTCATGTTAGATTCAGCCAAAATTACCTTTTTTTTTTTTTTTTTGCGAGGAAACACTGAAGGCAGAGTTAGGCTCTGCCTGCAGGGAGTAACACCACAGGCAGAGGGCTCGTGTTGAGATGTTTCACCAGGAAATTTGAAACAGATCCTGTCATGGAGAGTGATTTAATTATCTTGATATCATTATGTTACACAATCATAAATGAAGCCAAATCTGAAAATAGCAAAGTAATATTGTTCAGGTACGGAACAATCAGGTATAAACTGAAGATAAGTTTCCAAACAGCTTGTAAACTAGATTATCTGAATGGAAAGTAAAGCCTGTGTGGTAACCATCACTGGATTATAATAAAATGGCCTAAACCCTGAGAATGTGGGATCTATGATTTCACCTGTTAATTGCTTTTCCCACAAGGCGGCTCGTGTCTAGTTGGAGTAAACTGGACATTAATATTGATGGATAAGAATTAGGTGACTATGTAACACTTTGCAATTTTTCAATTCACATCAGAAACAACTGAGCCCTCTAATTCAACAGGTATATTTTCTTCTGTCTCTCCTTTCTTGACCTATACTTCTTTTTTCCAAATCCCAGTGCTTGCCATATAAATAATCAAGAGCAAACATGACAACATGCATTTTAGAGCAGTCTGAATCAGGGTAATAGCCGTAGTTGGCATTAGATAGGCTTCAACTGCTGAGGAAAAGATGGATCGTTGCCATGAATAAACGGCAACCAAACTCCAACACAACATCCCAGCGTTAATGTAATACGCACAAATTTAGCTTGTCACACCCATATTTGTTATACTCTCCATTTCCATATACCGGAGTAGTAAGCCCAGCTTTCGAAGCAAAAGCAGGCCCAGCTGAAATGTTTTAGCTGTCTTTTGTACAACTAAGAAAAGCAGAACTACTAAGCAAAGTTGAAACACGTAACTTTGGACCAGCTTTGTGTCGTGAAATAGTACCGGCAATCAGAATTTATGAATAAGCTATTGAAATAATGTTCCTTCAAATGACGAAAGTATATTGTTTGTATGGGATGGAAGTTACGGGAGGAGGAATATATAGTATAATTAGAAAAAACAGTGGAGCAGAACAGAATAGTCTGCTGACAAACCTGTAGGCTGGGAAGCACACACCAGAGAAACGTTTGGATTACGGAGCAGTAACACCAACAGCATCTCTGCAGCACAGTTGCCTATTCTCGAGAAATGAGATTAAGAAAATTGATTTGCTCAAACGCATAGTTAATAAAATACCTGATGCCTCTAGTGAAATCTTCCCGGTAGATTCTTCACAGAGTAATCAGCTAACTTCCATTTTCCTCCAGTAAGGAGAATCATTCAGATAATAAACATTAACTTAGAATTAAGATAAAATAAGTAAGATAACAGTACATATTTTGAATAGCTTGTGAATGACTCAATATTTAACATTAACATTAAAAGTAGAATGCTTAACTATTAATTACGCTTCCTCTACCATCCTACAACATTTTAGCTGTATGGTTTCAACAGCTCGGACCGGTACAGGTAGCTCTGTGCAAGAGCGGGCATCCATGGTCAGGGCTTCACGGTGAGGTGTCATGCTCAAATTATGTCTATTTTTAGAAAATTAGATTCCAAGTATAAAATTTCATCTGAAGCTGAAGCTTGGCTTGTAAAGCCTTGTAACATAGGGGCAACTTTTTAATAGTTCTAAAAAATACCTCCTGTGAAAAGTGCTGAATTTTAAACACAATTTCACTTTTCAAGTGAAATCCACTCCTGAATCATTCCCAATATAGGAAGCTAAGTCCACAAAAAAGATGAAGATGTGAGGAATATTTTAACTCTTAACCAAACTCACGTTATAACTTTACCAGTTTGTGGCAAACTCTCGAAAAATGCAACAGATGTTCATGGTGGAGGGACAGGCAGTCCAAGTACAGCGGTGAGTAAGTGTACATCTCACCCTCTTTTCAGACCTGAAAGGAATTGTTCCATTATTTTTTTCCTCTTGCAAGTCAATGGAGAGAACTGAAAAGCTCAAAATTAATTATTTCCTTCCTACTGTGCAAGTGCTAAGTTAGGAAGTACACATCATCCTGAGAAGCAGAGAAACATAATTTAATGATGGTTCTTTGGAGAGAAGTTTCTTAATGAGGAAGTGAGCACAGAAACTGAGCCGCTGCTCAAATCGTGAATGAAATCCGAGATTTCATTTTTATTGTATATCATCTTTATTGATGGCTATCCACAACCAGGTGCTGACTTCAACTTTTTCTAATCTCATCACAGGAGGAGAAAATAATCATAACCAAGCCTTAACTTCTTTTTTTTACTTGGTAGTCAGTCATGGAAAACACCCTGTCATTCAATTTCTTCAGTGAAGCTAATAAAATAGAGATTTTTCCTTTCTCAGGCAGTACAGATGATCAGAAAGAGACCAACAATACAGAAAATGCCCTCAGCAAAATGGGGCTGGAGAAATTCTGTTCCCAATTTCTGACAAACTACACACTGAATTTGTCATTTCATTCCAAACCTCTCCAGTCATAAAGTATTTTTCAGTACTTTATCGGAAAGCTGTTAATTAAAAAAAAAAAAAAAAGGTTAAATGGACAAGGCATACGGAATGATATAAAATTCATGCTGATTTTTAAAATGAGTTTCCATTAATTTGTTAGTTTTCTGTGAATTACTGGGTTTTATCCTGTTTGGGGTTTTGTTTGGTTTTTTCCCCCCAAGCTGATCTTTTCTTTTGCCAGCAACCGAATGCGAGAAGATGCTTCGACTGGCACTGGGTTGCTGCGATAGCTTTCAGCACGGTGCCAGCTTAACGCAGAAACTGGCTTCCACGTGGCTGGATATTCTAACAATTCTCCTCTTGCAAATCTTGCCCTTCGGGTCCTGGGGGCAATCCAGGCTGGACTGCCCAACAGGCACCGGCCACACAGCAACTGACCCGACCCACGAAATTCCACGGTATCTTCATATTAGACGACGTCTGTCTGGAAAAGAAGGAGAAGCTACCTGTGAAAGCAGGTAGCCACAGTTACATACCACTTTTATGGTTCTGCAGCCTACTCAGCACCTGTTGGGACCGATCCTTCACGAGCGATTTTAAAACGTATTACAATACAGAAAATGCCCTCAGCAAAATGGGGCTGGAGAAATTCTATTCCCAATTTCTGACAAACTACACACTGAATTTGTCATTTCATTCCAAACCTCTCCAGTCATAAAGTATTTTTCAGTACTTTATCGGAAAGCTGTTAATTTAAAAAAAAAAAAAAAAAGGTTAAATGGACAAGGCATACGGAATGATATAAAATTCATGCTGATTTTTAAAATGAGTTTCCATTAATTTGTTAGTTTTCTGTGAATTACTGGGTTTTATCCTGTTTGGGGTTTTGTTTGGTTTTTTCCCCCCAAGCTGATCTTTTCTTTTGCCAGCAACCGAATGCGAGAAGATGCTTCGACTGGCACTGGGTTGCTGCGATAGCTTTCAGCACGGTGCCAGCTTAACGCAGAAACTGGCTTCCACGTGGCTGGATATTCTAACAATTCTCCTCTTGCAAATCTTGCCCTTCGGGTCCTGGGGGCAATCCAGGCTGGACTGCCCAACAGGCACCGGCCACACAGCAACTGACCCGACCCACGAAATTCCACGGTATCTTCATATTAGACGACGTCTGTCTGGAAAAGAAGGAGAAGCTACCCGTGAAAGCAGGTAGCCACAGTTACATACCACTTTTATGGTTCTGCAGCCTACTCAGCACCTGTTGGGACCGATCCTTCACGAGCGATTTTAAAACGTATTACACTGGACAGTAACAAGCACTCAATACAGGTAATTATTTCCGCTCTGCTTTCGGAAGGTAACTATAGGTTCTGTAGCAGCGCCTTTCCCAGGTTATTAATATCAGCAAGAGAAAGCTGATTACATAGACATCTCTCCTTTCATGCTGAACTCCCCGCTTCATCTCTGTTTTGTTAAATACAGCCTTTGATTACATGGAAAAGTGATTATCAAAAGTGTCACAGGCACGCTAAAAATAATTTCTCAGCACACAATAGATGGGTAGGTAGGTTAATTTGCCTAGTCAGGATCTCGCCTGCTTTTCATCTTGAGTGCAGAGCTACTTAATTTGAAATGCGTGTTTCCTTCCCTTCCATTGCAGGTTTCACCTGAAAAATCGTGTCACAGTTGCATTTGTAATAAAGATAGGCACGAAGCTTTGCACATCTTTAATTAGCTCTCCTTCCAAATTCAGCTGGTTAAAAAGCATGAGGAAAACGTGAATGTGTCCTGGTCTGACTTTGGCTGAACGGTATCGGTGCTTTTGGAGCGACAGAAGTTTCACCGCGCTGAGAGTGGCAGCTCGGCTGAGCTCGTGTACGCGCTTCACACATCCATAATGATTCCCGTTGACACTCTGCAAGCAGCCAGATCAAACACGGCATTTGTTTTACTCTTTTCCAGTACAAACACTCACTGCTAACTTCATGGTGCGCGCCAGACGTATGCCAACCAGGGAAAGGACATAAGCCCATTAAATTCCTACATTAACGTGACCGCGTGATCTGTTTGCTTGAACTCCCAATAAACCAAACAAAGCAACTTAAAGCACGTCCAACTACAATTCCTGGCAAAAGTCTCTGGGATGCAGGGATATAATGGTGTTAATTCAGCTGAGAGACAAGGACAGAACGTGATTGTGCTGGGTTGGAAAATTGGAATCACAAAGACTTTTCTTTCTGGTTTTGTTTGAGAAAGAGAGGTTAAAAAGATGTATTTGCTCTACTAGATTGCCTAGGTAATTGTCCTTGTCCAATCCCATGTTAAAAATATATGCAGAAATGTAAGAGTTACTAATTACCTAAACCCCCTGAATAATTAGATTCAAGAAAACGAAGCGACTGATGCTTAAGTAGGTTTAACAGGTAGAGTGGACATTCTGAATCATTTGGCTAATTAAGAATGCATCCGAAGAAGAATAAACCTCAGTTCAAAGTATTCAAACTGTTGCCTGGCAGGCACCCAGCAACACTATGCACTGGATGGTTAACCAGTACATTTGTGTGTGTGCGTGCGTGCGTGTGTGTGAACAAACAACATCTAATTGCCAGTTGATGAAATATTTATTCTTCCTTTAAAACTGGACATAGCGACGGCAGTTGTGAAGCAGACACTGTTGAATTCAGAGCCGTTTAAATGGCAACTGCCATACCTACGACTTGAAAAATAACGCGTGAACTTTCATATTACCCCAGTGAATACTAATAGCCCCTTTCTCAGGTCCAACAGTGGAAGAGAACGTCGGAACAAACCAATTAACTGTCTTTGGAGGAAAGCGAGGGGGTGGATTCTCACCCTTACTGCCCGAGGGTCAGTTTAAACACCACCAGAAGCAAGGCTGGTACCTGGTGAAACAGCCAGAAGAGACGGCAGAGAGAGTATTTGTTTTGTTACTGGGAGGGCTTGCCTGTGGGACCGGTGCACCTTCTGGAAATCGGTTGGTTCCTTGCATCTGTGAGGAAAGCACCGGCCCATACAACCAGAACAGCAGACGCTACGAGTTCCCGTTGTTCCTTTTGGATGCGAAGCGTGATCCGCATGTGTGCCACCTGCAGACGCAAAGGGCAAGAGTCCACCCGCGCCTAGAAGGGCAGGCTCTTGCAAAAATATCCTTCCCCTGCAGGGGCAAGAATATCCAAAGGACGGAGGTGGCTTGCACCTGCCCTGGCAGTCAAAATGGGCACGTGCCTCTCCTCAGCAGGCGTTTGGGGTCGGCTTTCAAGTCTACTCCGAGGCTTAAATTCACACCTTTGAAGTAAGACACCAGACATGCTCTAGGCTGAATTTGCTTTCAGATTCGATTACTGCAATGTACTTCACAAAAGGTGTTGATACCTTCTTGTCAAACCTTACGCATCGTGTCGATAGGTCATTTCGTAGGTTGGGTATTTTTCTGGGAGGAAATCAAATTGATATTCCTTTGTCTACACCGGCTATCTGTTAAGAATGAAAAAAAAACCTAGGGTGTTAATTTTAACCTAAAAACACTAAATGGCCTGAAAGCTACCCACTTCTGCTGAAGATGTCGGCACTTGCGTCCACACACACAAAATGAGGATGAAAACAGATTTTTCTTAATCAATCATTAGCTTTGTCACTTCCTCTTCCATTGATCTATAACAGTGCTCATTTATAAACTTCCATGCTGCTGAATCTATTTCCTTGCTCCGGCCCTCTAGTGAGAGAGCAGAATGATTTCGCGTATTTTCTTCAGCTGAATCACTAATTTATACGTACGCTGGGCAAAAGGTGGCTACAGGAATAGCATACTTTCAGCAGCAGTTTTCAAAGATGCTGAAGGGGAGTTCGAACTGATCCTTAAAAAAAGGCTTCTGTTGAAGAACGGGTGGGCAAACCACCTCCAGAGAAATACATACACGTAAAAGAAAATGGTTACTCATTTACATGAGCATATTAAAGAAGGAAAGATTCTGATCCCTACGTGAGGGTCCACAAATTCTTGTACAGAAACTAAGCTGGGGAAAGCAAAATTTTCATGGTACCATAACCCTGTTCTGCCTGATTTGTGTTCACTGCTACGCGTTAGCCAAGATTTCGCCTTACCCAGATATCTATAATCATTAGAAAAATTCCAGGATGAGGCTTTCTCCCTATAAGTGATTTATAGTATTTATATGCTAATTGAGAAAACTGAACATAAATTTGAATAATAATAATAAAATTAAATAGCATTTCCGCTATTAAACTATTGACTGTGGGCAGCAATTCACTGTTTACTTAGAACTCACCAGATTTTACTTTGGAAATATTAGTTTTGGTAATTGAAGGACTTTTTTTTTTTACTACTACAACAAAATATATTAAGCAGTATCTATTAAATTGATAATTTAAAAAAAATCATTTAAACTCTGGTTCTAGATATGTGAAGATTATTCCAAGAAGCAGATTTGCACTGAGTTTATGTAAGTAATGTCACAAAGTACTCTCAGAGGGTCAAGTCAAGTCAGGTGCCCAGTCCCCTGCGGAGATTCACTGACCTAAGCCCTGGTATCACAGAACCTCACGGGGAAACTGAAGTGTGACTGTGTGTAAGGAGATACTTGCACAGCAGTGACACAAACAGTCCGAGCGCCAGCACCTTGGCTGGGTGATGCACTTTAAGAATTCACACGCTTCTGAGTTCACCGCTGCTCCGTCCTCCGTTCTCCCGGCGAGGCCTCCCAGGCCTCAGAGCAACCTGAGAAATAAAGGGAATATCAGTTGAGTGCAACCCGCCCCCAAGCATTTCATCAGGCAAAACCGTGCTAGTAATGCCAACGGAAACACTCCCGATAACTTTAATAAGGTCAGCATCTCACCCCAACGTATACTTGCTTTAAGAGCTGTCTGGTGGCAAATTATTTTTTGGTATTTCTGGCATTTCTCCTGCTGTTTCTCGTCCAGAACTACTATGCAGTGTTCTGTTTCACTCTACCTGCTTGTTCCTGCCTTTTGTCAGAGAAACGCTCTGGTTTTGCGGTACGGAAGGAATCTGGAGCTTCAAGGTCTCCAAATCTTTAATGAGCAATTCATTCTGGACTTCTTTCTCCTATAAATGACTAAACAGCTTTAGGATTCAAATATGTATACATTAAGATGCCAGTTTACCAGAGTATTCCCTAATATTTACTGTTTTGCAAATATTTCTGTCAGTAACATCACTCTCGTTCAGTGAGGTAGTTAAACCCATACCCAGGAGCGCTGAGTCCGTGTCTCAAACCCTGGGAGAGGCAAATACAAAAACAGCAACAGAAAAAACCCACTGAACAGCTTACAGGTAACTGTCAGCTGAGGTGTTTGTCCAGCTCTACTCGGCTTCTGCCTTGATGGAGCTCAGAGACGCAGGAGCTTGTCCTACAGACTTTGAGGAGACGGTCGCAGCCAGCAGCCCAGCACAGCCACTGCCCCACAGCGTCCTTCGTAGGCTCCTGGTGGGCAGTTCTCACCTCATACCCCACGGGCATCTTGCGACAGCGTCTGCCCAAAGACAGGGCGGAACTATATAAAAAGAGAAACTGAATTAGCGTACGATTTGGGCAAGGAATCATAATGCGAATTCTTAGAGGTCAGGAAGCATGGCGAACCTAGAGAAGGGCGCAACTTCAATTAAATTTATAATGCAGGTTAACAGTGTAGCACAGAAAAATCTGAGCTAACTTTAAACAAGCCTTATCAATGGTTTTAGGTCCATTCCAAAGGAAGCATTTTAAGAAGGTAAGATACCTTGAAATTAAAGCTCTAAGCATCCACTGCAAGTTCTCCAAACTGCTGTTTCCAGCTTTATCAGGTACAGAAAAAATGTTAATACATGCCAGATGAGAAATGCTAGTCAAATCAATCAAAAGATAGGTCTAAAGCAGACAAATCCATGGGGCCAATTCTTGACGTTCAGCTGAAGTGGCTGTGCTGGTTTTGGCTGGCGTAGAGTTAATTTTCTTCCCAGTAGCTGGTATGGGGCTGTGTTTTGGATTTGTGCTGGAAACAGTGCTGATAACACGGGGATGTTTTCGTTACTGCTGAGCAGTGCTGACACACAGTCAAGGCCGTTTCTGCTCCTCACCCCACCCCACCAGTGAGCAGGCTGGGGGGGGGCACAAGAAGTTGGGAGGGGACACGGCCGGGACCTGCCTGCCCATGGGAAGCAGTGAATGAATTCCTTGTTTTGCTTTGCTTGCGTGCGCGGCTTTTGCTTTCCCAATTAAACTGTCTTTATCTCAACCCACGAGTTTTCTCGCTTTTACCCTTCCGATTCTCTCCCCCATCCCACCAGGGGTGAGTGAGTGAGCAGCTGGGTGGGGCTTGGTTGCCGGCTGGGGTTAAACCACAACAGTGGCCCATATAGTCTAGGTCTCCAAAATGCCTGATATTCTCTTTCACCAAAACATCGGGTCTTGAAATGAGTCCAAAGGGTGCCACAGCTGAACCAGAACTGTCTTCATTACGGCTTCTCTCAAAATCCATAGTTAGCAGACTCTGAGACAATACCTGAACCAGATGAGAAATCCGTCTCATCTATTAAAAAAAAGGGTGAGGTGAAGCTTTCTATAGCGTTCCTATCTCTCTATCGCTTGTCGGAGGTGTTGCTTCATCATGAGACCTGAAGTACTATTGGACTACCGCATTGTTTGTGACAGGGTACTGATTATCACTTCTGGGAGTCTTGGAGCACTTAATGGCCTGCCATTCAGCCTCTACCACTGGCTTGGACCATTTCTATACTCTCTGACTGTATGAAATTGTCACATACTGTCATGCCAGCACTTGGATCTGATTTCCACTTCAAGGAAATATTTTTATGATGTAACGTGACAGAAATGGTGTTGCCATTTTCTGGAACAGGCATCACTGAAGCTATGCTCCCTGTACGGACACAGCCGAGGTGCCTCCTTCTATCGCTCCGTCACTCTCCTTTTTGTGTCTTTATTGTTGTTATAGTAGTTACAAATTTTCTATATGTCATTCAACAAAATTCTTCACAGAAGCCAAAGATACATGTTTTCCTGAAGAAATCAGTGAAAGAGAAACTAAGGCTATATCTCTGTAGTATCCACCTGACAACTGGACCAGAGATGAAGCAATAGTATG
The DNA here is from genome assembly GCF_000699105.1 of Pygoscelis adeliae. Lineage (NCBI taxonomy): Eukaryota > Metazoa > Chordata > Aves > Sphenisciformes > Spheniscidae > Pygoscelis > Pygoscelis adeliae. Next base: position 1,819,728 of record NW_008824932.1, read on the forward strand.
AAATATTTCCTGACCGCAAGTTTTGAGCAATCACTTCACTAGAAATCTCTAGTTTGGCTAACTACGTTTCCTGACGTTGTCTATAAACAAGCCTGTCCCAGGAGAGGCTCAGTGCCATCTTCGCAGACCTCAGCAGCAACATGACGCCACTAGAAGACATCACAAGTTATGTGATGGACTTCCACAGGCAGGCACAGCTGTGATTTACCCAATCCACTCACACAGGGGATAAGCGGAAAGGATAACACGCACTTTTAATATCTAGTTCCCAAGTGCCAGACCTAAGCCATGACGTATGTCTGTGCTCAGCATCTGTCCAAACCATATGGATGTGAGGCAAGTTGGGCTATAGGGTGCTCTCTGGGGCTCATCCTCAAAAGGCTGTTCAGCTGGGAGCGGTGTACCGAGCAGCTGCCCAACTGTCCGAAGTGGAGTGTATACAAAACCTGAAGTTTTCATGAATGCCAAAAGTCTTGACACAGTTATTTCCCTAGTCCTTTCCTCCCTTCACTATTCACCCCCAAAACATTTAGGAAAGAAATTAAGGTATTAAGTATTATAGTTTATATATTTACTAAATACGCATAATTTAATAAGAAGGTGTAATAGTGAAAACAGCTGACTTCAACTGAACTGACGCATGCTTCCTCCGAGGCAACTTGTAGGGGTTCCTCAGCTACTCATGTCGCACAGTTTGGCTCCGTTCATAGATCCCACTTCTCTAGAGATGGGGGACACATTAAATGCATTTGATCATCAAGTTTTAAGTACCATTTCAAAAAATTGGGCAGTGCTCTGAGGGTATCATAAAAGAAAGCTCCTGGAGTGACGTAGCTGTTGCTGAACAGCTTTCAGAACAAGAAGAATTTGCTGCTTCTGTTCTTTGGCTTCTCAGAGCACAGCACGCTGCTTTAGTTCTTGAACGCCAACAAGAGGAAACCCAAAATTACTATATAAAAGCCTGCAGAGTGGATACACATGATCATGAAAGTGTTTAGTTTTTCAAAGTGGGGCTTTTTAAAGATGCCAGTTTAAGAAACTGAACTCTGCAACCTGTTATGGCGCGGAGCACTGAAATAGAACAGGGAGGCACTGAAGCGTGAGCAGGGAGGCTGCTGAAGGTGACCTTAAGGAAAACTGGAAAGGGCTGAATCACTAAGCAGGGAACCTCGTTATCGGTGCACTTCTTTGTGCTGTACCAGGCACATTTTCAACAGACTACTGAACGAGACCACCACAGGAAAATTACGGTAGAGAAACACACAATTACTTGGTAAATGACCACATTTTCTAAGTAATCACATGCCAGCGGCAATACCGTGAACATAGCTGGCTCTTTCCAGGCTGTTGCAGGCAACAGACCTATTTCTTAAAGGGGAGCAGGAGATGCAAACGCTTCAGTTCGATACAGAGGCGAAGCCACTTTCTAAGACAAGGGAAAAAGCAACAGGGTCGTTTTGTAACATTATTTTCTATGTTTGTTCTGCTTTTCTGTGGTGTCATCTGACAGCACGAGTCTGACAGCATCGGAGCAAAGCAGAGCTCCGGAAAATGAAACGCAGACATCGAGGTGCATCAGACTAGCCAGTCTACAGATGTTACGCTGGGTGACAAAGCGGCGCTCTCAGATCTATCTGCAGTAGTGCACATCCAAGCCCAGATCTCATCTCCAAATTTATTCCGTCACTGACACTGGAACTTTCAAAGGAGCAAGCACTTCTCTCGCCATATGCTTTCAGTTCTTCTCTGGTGGGGATGCTCATGTGCAATTGGGACACTTTACAGGGCTGTAAAAGTATAAAGATGTCTTCAAGTTGAAAAATAATACCATTATTTAAAATTACACCATTTTAAATATCCCTTTATATCAAAAAAAGGAATAATGTTAGCCAGCATTAATATGTCCCCCATTAAGAACATCTTTCATTAATGAGATTGGATCTCTCATCATCGGATATATTTTAAAAATCATTTAAGGAGGAGGTGGGAAGACAGTTACAAAAATCGCAGCAGAGCGAGCGCGGCAGGAGACAGGCTTTCTGTTTACTCCTTCAGTCACCAACTAAATGGGACCTCAGCCATTGCCGTGGTACAAATTATAATAACCCACTGCAGAAAGACAAAATAGTACTTATCCCCTGGTGTGAGTCCTAGCTTACTATATGTTGTTAGAAATGCCTCTTTCACTGCGGAAGTGTTAGTATTTACTTTTTTCCCCATTATCTCTCTATAAAAGTAGAGAGCTGAGCCCACATCTAGTACGACTGGCATATATAAACTTACTGACCAAGATTTGTAGACGGACAGAATATTTTTTAGCATAAATCTAGTGAGGTTATGAGAACTTACGCATAAGTTGCATGGGGAATCAGAAAACAGAAATCAGAATCCCTCTTGACAACAATAACCGTGATGAACTTGTTCTCACCACGCTATTTGCATGTTCATTACATGCTACTGATTGCTGTTCATATGTACCTGTGGTGTGAAAGGACGAGGAGATGGATATTGAAAATCTGCCTAATGCTTTGATGAATCCAGCCGGAAACCTTAATGGCTATTAAGCCATCCATAATGTGCTATCATTGAGGAAATCAGAGGGTGAATTTCTCTCTCCCTCATGCAGTTGAGAAGGGGATTCTTGGAGATGAACTAGTTTATGCTCAACCAAACCCGAAAGAACTACAAGTATGTATTTCTGTAAAAGGATTGCTGTGGTACTGTTTCTATACAGTGTGATTTTCTCAATAGCAAGCCTGATTCTGGAATATTCTTCAAATGCATAAAAACATGCAAACAAATGTGTGTGAACTCCTCCCCTCAAATGATAGCATAGCCGCCTTTCAGACAGTAAGGCGGGTTATTTTTGAGGGAACATTAGCT
>NW_008824932.1:1822636-1883049 GCF_000699105.1 Pygoscelis adeliae
AAAGTGCTAAATTTCCAGTCCAAGACTGACGCAGGACAGACGCGGCCATTCACAGGCATCAGGTTCCTTCCTTTCTCCTCTTTTCTCCTCGAAAACATATGCAGGGCTGCCATTCTCAGATTAGCACAGCTATTTTGTTTCCATAACTTTGCAAAAGCTTTCTCATTTTCAACTGTGGGAACCAAAGCAAAGAGCTGTACTTGTCATTTATTTGCAGATTTTTGCATAACAAGTGCTTTCTGCATTATTTCAGCTGTTACTCAAGATTAATCATTGTTAAACCTGATGAACATTTAGGGAAATTTCCCCTAATGCCGTGAAGATGGGCAGAAATTTGGGGGGTGGGTGGGCGGAACAGGACGACAACAAAAAAAAAAGTGCAACTCCTTGATAGTCTCAAGACACAGCTTTTCTGACTAAATGCTCAAAAAGCAGTTAAGGAATCAAGTTACCATTAAAGCCAATAAACTACAAACTTGGAAAACAAAGTTTCTTCCAGTGACAGACGTTTGTTGTTATCATGCCAACGGCACCATCTTACTGATGCATTTAATTACTGCAACATCCAGCTCCATGGGATAGCTACTGGAGTAGTGAGTCTTATGGCCCTAAGTAACCTATAGAGACATCTAAACATCCAGTGCTCCCCAGTCGCAATGCACAGTGATGCAGGTTTTCTTTGTGAGCAGCAGAGCTAATGAAGCTTGCTTTCCTACACATTCGTCTCCCACGACCGATTGAGAGCTTTAACTGGAGCTCTGTCTGAGATCTCACTCCCTGGTGGCTTCTCCGGTGCCTACTAATGTGCAAACTCAAGCTGTGGTGTCCCCCTCTAGAAGGGCACTTCATTGAGATTCTTTGCCCAAACACCATCTATTTTGAAGAAACTTGTTTGACTATAATTTTTACTGTTGCCTCAGACAAATTTGACTGAAATTACCCAACAGGGTGGGAAACAAATTGGTAGAGGTTATTTGAGAGACACAGGACAGACACTGTCAAGAATAATGGGAATTCATTAGTCTTTTTTCCTTCAGAAGCCAGGCTAAGAACAGCGGAAAGCAGGACAATTCCTCTAGCATAATGGACAGCAATATCCAACGTGCACTATTTCATTTTCTCTTGATTTTCTCTTAGCAAAATACTGCCAGCTTGACTGTCTCCGTCAGTTCTACAACAAAATGAACACAAACATCCAGACATTAGCCAGCGGCTCTGTATAGCCATGGGACTTTGTTGTATAACTTTGTTGTATGACAAAGTCCCATGCTTTCCAAGATACCACTTGTAATGTTGATTACTATTAACACACACTCTCTTCCAATTATTTGTCAGATTAAAAGATTGCCTGCCTCTGTTTAGACAAGAATGTTGGTGGCTTTATCATCACTTCCCTGACATCACTGTTATTCAGGCCCATGAAATGTACATTTATGCAGTTTACTATTTGCGTTGCTGAAACCAGTGCCTCCGTATGTGCCTAAATATAAGGATACTGCTTGAAGATAAATGCTCTTTTTTTAACCCAGCTGCTCAAGTCAGCCTTATGCTTTGGCTGCACAGACACCTCCCCCTCTCCCAGTGAATGAGGAAGACTTAGGGGGCACCTGGAACAAGAGTGTCCCAGGAAGGATGCCTCTGGCTATCTAACAGATCAGCCGGCAAGTTTTGAGGGCAAGAAAACGAAACCCTTTAAGGGTTTGATTTTTCTCCTTTCTGAGGTCACGACGTGCTTGCCATTTGTCAGCGGCAATGAAAAAAAAAAAAAAAAAGGAGAGAAGTAAAAACATCCTGTGGAGGGATCATACAGTTCACGTGCTGGAAAGCAGCATTGCTCTGCCACTCCCCACTTACCTTGTAAATTGGGCCTAGTAACGAAGTGGCCAGTTTTCAGAGTTCTTTAATATGCAGTTTAATGCTTAAACTCAATGCTAGTCATCAACCAATGGAGACCAGAGGTCCCATCCTAGTCTGCAAAGATCATATGAAATAAAGGAAAATCTTAATCCTTACAGACGCTTCTGCCTTAGATTCCTAACCCCTGCTCGAACCTAACGCCAGCCACTGATAAAGCCGTGTCACCAGTAGGGAAGGAAGACAGGACAGGGACCCTGCTGACTCCAGCTGTTGCTCTCAATCTCTGAACCAAATAGAACTGAGAAAAAAAGTAGCAAAAAGTTTCAGAAAAGGACTGAAAACAACTTTCAGTCAACCTGAGCTGGAAACAAAAGCTCGTCGCCACTCCTTTCAAAGACCAATGGTGCTGACACCAGCCCTCATCCTGGGTCTCCAAGCCCATCTAAGACTGGGCTCATTGTTCCTTCACTTTTAAAAGCCAAACCCTAACCTAAACCCCATCCATCCACGTTCCCAGGTGATCAATATCTACAGTGAAACTGTGACACAAGGCATAGGCTCAATACCCTGGCTTAGTTACACTAGAGGAACACAAAAGATTCAACCGCAACCTAGGAGATTCTACCCTTTTTTTCCTAAATCCTGGCCCTTACAGCAGCCCTAGCAACTACCCAGACAACCAACATCTGCCTGAAATTCAATGTAGACCTGGCACCATCCCCTAAATTTAGGGAAGAGCATAATCCAGTGCAACTGAAGTTCTTAATAATGCTTTTGCAGAAAAAAAAAAACCCAGCCCTGACCAAACCCCAGACCTAAATCTAAACGTAAGGTAGGAGCTATCATGGCATCATCTACTCATCCTAGCACAGAACTCTGCACACAATCTAGCCAGAATCCTGTGCCACGTGTCTCTCTGCTCAGTGAAACTGCAACCCCAACAACAAAAAGCCAGCTCGTACCAGAGGAAACGTTAAGTGTAAGTTATGGGTCCTTGCTGGTACAGACAAGTTAAAAGCCTTTGAGACGCAGAGAATGCAACACAGGCTGCAGATGCTCAGTCCTTTTCTGAAAGCCCATTCTAAGCTCCAGCCTTAAACCGAAGCAAAGACATTATCTGGGCTACATGTTCATGAAAGAATGCACACAGAAATGAAACATGCTGACATCTTCCCTGCAAAAATGCTCTCTGTGTGATGCACTGTCATTCCAAAGATATAACTCCCATTCAGTTCAGAAGGAGTTTTCAATCTGTACAAATGTATTTTTCTTGGCTAAGACAACGCGCAAGCTTTGTAAGTGAAAATGAATGTGGATAATTCTAAAGAGTAAGATCACCACGGTTATTTTAACATAAAAAGAACTTGAAAATGGTGCCAAACTTCTCAATCACTGGAAATCCGGAGAATAAAAAAAAATCTGTTATGTTAATTAGATAACATATGCCCTTAGTTTTAGCATAAACCTCTTTCATCGCCATCCACTGCAGTATTGTCAAACAGAATAGTTTTAAAGTAGCACCATCTGCGTTATCAGCAGGGAAATAGCCATTTGCAAGTTTTCACAGCACCTTAATGGACCCACTCTGCTCTTGACCTTGACACTTTAGTCTATGCCACCATCCTAAACTTGGCTCATGTCGGTTTTGGATTATGCTTCAAATTGCATTCAGTCAACTAAAACCACAAGTGTGTTATCTTTCAATTTTAAGTGATAGCGCTTCAGCGCATAAATATGTATCAGATCTTCCGTAAAAAATCCCTGCTTGGCACAAGCAAACAACTCCCAGAAAGCAAGGCTGCCTGAAGAAAGGACTAATTAAGAAACCAGAGAACAAACTGTCCACGCAGCTCTCTTCTGAAGGAGCACTCCCTTACAAATCTTTGCACAAGAGAACTAAGCTATACTGTTTATCGTCACGAGACTGAACACCTATACACACGTTAAGAAGGCTACCGTGGGGAGATCTACACCTGCACTAACTCGTTACGTTACCGTAACGGTTTTAGCAGAGGTTCCCACGTGGTGGTCAGAAGCCCGTTGGTCCCTGCAGAGAATGGACGGTCCGTGACACCGAATCTCTTTGTACTATCTACCCGTTAGCAGACACCAAGGGAGAGCTGGAAACCAGGCCAAACGCTCCTCCACGTAAGCAACCGCAGCGGAGCAGATGCGCTGGGAGGTCCCAACGGGACAATTTCTTACAACGCAAGCCACGCTGTTAAACAATTTGAAACTGCCCGCAGTAGCACGATCCGAGGCTCTCACGCTAACTTGTTATAAATGACACGGACAGCGGGTAAATTTACCTTTAAGAACAGCACGCATTATCGTGTTACCTGGAGACAGACTGTCATATCCGGCAAACCCTACAGCACAGATTTTAAACTAAAGGTGTCAAGGGTGCAAGGGGGTTTGGTGCAAAGCCTACAGCTATTTCTGCCTTACATTGTCTTCCAAGGCTGCGCCAGGGAGACGCTCGGCAAAACAGAAAGCCAAGAGAACGGAAGAGATGAGTCTAATGTGTTGCTTATAGGGCATTTTGTGAACTAACAGGAAAATGCCCTCCCTCCCCAAACATTAGTTGTTATATTTACCTGGTAACATACCTATCAATATCCCGTCCCTGACTTAGGTTCTACTGTCCTCTGGATTTTTTAAGACCATGATCAATACTTGGCTGTATTTTACAATAAAAACACGCAGTTTACAAAATAAAATTCTTGTATTTCTCTCTGCAATGATTTCTGAAGTTCTTTTTAAAGCATGTTTTATTTTCTGCATTTTCACACTGGCTTCTTCTATACAGATGGCGGGCACCACCCGCCGACCGATGCCCAGCCAGTCCCCGAGCAGCAGCCCCCCCGGCCAGCTTTCCCCAGTTTATGTACTGAGCGTGACGTCCCGTGGTATGGAATGTCCCTTTGGCCAGTTTGGGTCAGCTGTCCTGGCTGTGCCCCCTCCTGGCTTCTCACTGGCAGGGCATGGGAAGCTGGAAAGTCCCTGACTAGTGTAAGCACTGCTCAGCAACAACTAAAACATCGGTGTGTTATCAACATTGTTCTCATGCTAAATCCAAACCACAGCACTGTACCAGCTACTAGGAGGAAAATTAACTCTATCCCAGCCGAAACCAGGACAAATGGTGTGAATTTTTGCCCTTAAGAATTAGCGTGCGTGCAAACAATCTAGCGATTGTGCTGGCTTTGCAGTTGGGAGGGAGGCAGACAGATGGGACACAGTTATGCAGTAAAATGAATGGAAGATAGATTGTCATTCTTCATTACAAATTTAGATGCGTCTGTCAGTTTAAATCACAACTCGGCATGGGGAGTATGTTCACAGCAGCTTCTCAGGGACACCGTTAGTACAGTACTGCTCGCACTGACAGGAAATGCCTTGTTATATTCGTAGCTACTTTTGAGCAGTTACTGACCCAGATGATGGGTTCCAGCCCAAAGACGGCATCGCTGAGCCGTACCGCGGTACCGCTCACAGTATTATTTCGTTAGTCACCATCCAGGACAGAGCACCAGCTCAGGGAAACAGATGCTACGAGCTGGAATAATGGCGAGAAAACGGTGCCAGGCACTGTGTCGGTCACCAGAAGTGACACCATCTCATCGGCACATTTCTGTAATTTTATCTTGGCTTCTTGACTGTCCTCACTCTTATTTCTTCCTGCAGCAAGTAGAGTATCTGAGCTGCAGCAGAACCACCTTGGGACGGCTCTGACTTGAGAATGATTTTGCTGCAGCTCCTCTAAAAATTATTTCTAGTCTTTCTTAAGCCTTCTGAAGGGTGGTTAAACGGGGACTTACTGCATGGTGCGCAGACTGCGTAACATCCACTGTACAGAGACTTTTTGATTCATTCACCAGCTTGTTAGATATTGACATGACAGCTGCAACAGAAAGGGTGTCATGGAGATGCAGAGGAAGAAGATGGCAGTTAAACTCTGACAAATGACCTGAAAGGACCCAAAGGGAATTTGTCTCATCTTTCACATACACTAGATTGCTGTCCTCTCTCCCCAGGTTACACTTCGGTGGTTTTAGGGAGTACATCTACACATCCATGCCGATACAAGCGTCGGTGAGGATGCAGTTGTTCTACTGAGCCGAATTTCCCAATTGCTTAGCCCTACAGGTCACCTCAACTTCCACAAGCTTCATTAAGATCAGAACTCACACAGAACCTCATAATGCCAGGAACCCAAGTAGAATGAAGACCATATGCAGGCGCTGATCAGTCCCTCCCGACCTGATGCCTGCAGGACCGTGGCTAAAGATAGCAACCACGCACATGGAAGTTCAGCTATCTCTGAAAGCAGCTAAACATTTTTACCGCTTCAAGTATTTTCTATTGTTTTTCTCTATTAAAAAGCCTCTGTGGTTCCAGCTGAGAAGTTGGCTCAGGATGTTGGATGTGGAGACTTGAGAACAAGAGATCAAGACTCCAAGTCTGTGCCGCGCTGCCAGGAGACTTTTATAATGATTTAGGATTGTACTCAGGCTACTCAACACCAAGTTCCTCTCCTGGGTGCTGTGATTGCTTTTGTAATGCCCCTAAAGAGCCAGAATTCAACAGGCCATCTGAATCACCATCGTGACACCATGGTTTTGAGGCCTGAGCAAGGCACAAGCAGGTGATGTGTATATGGCCTTTAAGGTTGCCCATGATACACAGTGAAAGTTTCGTATAAAAGTTAACTTACCATTTAAATGTCTGTGACTGGTTTTGTTTTTTTTATCCTTTTGTACCACAACAAACCACAACAGAGCATCCACATTGGAGGCCAAGGACTATTAGGAACATGATTTACAAATTGTACATAGTGTGAGGTCAAACATATTGTGTAAATAAATTGTTCAGAAGTCATAAAACAGGGGTAAATCCAAAACCCAGTGAAACCAACCCAAAAAACCCCTACTCTTGCCTTCATTAAGCCTGGGATTTAGCTCATAATCTGATATTCCCTGCCGCACTTTAGAGTGCTGCTGGATCACTACAATGTGTGAAGTCAGCTGAGACCTGAAGGCATCTCCCTGTCTACAGAAATTCAGCAATAAGTAGTCTCTTTTCTCCCCTATCCCTAATGAAATTTAGGATTTAGAGGAGGCTCTCACACATCCATTTGCTGAAACGTATCTGCTAAATCCAAGCTTCTAATACAGCTTTGCCAGCTTCTGTTTTCAAATTCTTTAACCATCACCAAAACCCGCAACTCTCCCTCTCTTAGTTCCATTTTCCAGGATGGCTTTAAAGACATTTATTTCTATAGCCTGTTTTCTGCTTCATTAAGTTTAGCCAATAAGAATGCAGCTGTGAGAGATTAGAGATGTCTCGGGGTACAATAGTTCAATGCCTCAATCACTTCTCGGACTGACCAGTTCCATGCACTAAGATTGTCAGGGTCACTATGGAGATACAGCAAAAGCTCTGCCAAAAATCCGACAGATTGATTATTTACACGTTTTTAGAAATGCATTGTCATGAGGCCTCAGTTTGAAGACCTCAAACCTTGACTCGAAGCCCAAAGGGACCTCCTGCTGGCTTTACTTCTCCACAGAACAAATACAAATGCTTCATATTTGTGGAAACAGCTCTATCTCAATAAATTCAGGTTTGCTTTAGCCAAACTGTGGTATTACTTCCAAATGGTAATTGCAAGCTGTCTCTGCACTAAGCATATGTAAGAGTTCGCTACCTGTTTTGATGAAAACTGAAATTTCTCCTATCTTCCCCCTGGGTAATCTGCCCTTGTTTACAACCGTTGTGCTGTTGTGCCCTGTTGCCACTGAAATATTGCACGAGAAGCCTGTAAACATACGCCTTACAGATGTTTCCTTCTCATCTGTGATCTCCAGAGAGCCTGTGAGCTTAACGCAGGGGCTAGTCAGTACCTGGATGCAAGACTCGGAGGACAAATCCGGTGTGCAGTGACAATTAAAGCTGGGAATCTGGTCAACGAGGGCTTCTTGAATTCTTTCACGGAACGGCTTGGCTGGCAAGCTTCACCGCAGTGCCTCGTGGGGTACCCATCAGTCACCCTCGCTGGGGTACCCACCCTCGATGGGGTACCCATCGAGATCCCAGCGCAACAAGCGATTGCGTGGGAACACGTGCCGTCAGGAAACCAAGTCTCTAACGGTATTTAATCCAACAAATACTCTGTCCATTTTGAGGAAAGCACGATTTAGCACTGAAACAGCTGAAACAGTAGGATAGCACTATTTACTAAATAACCTGGTAACATTCTGGGTTTTCCTTCTCAGTCTCTGAACCAGACTGAAATACACTTTGTTTGCAAGAGCTGAAATCATAGCTCCAGATGGGATAGCTATGAGCAGCTGTATCCAAAAAAGAAACTTGTACTAAAAGATGCTCATTTTCAGATATTGCAACAAGGAGACGTAAATATTTTGTGTGAATTTACATTACGATCAAACCGAAGAATCACCCAGGGGATCCTACCCACGCCGACATCGACAGCAAGTTTCCCGCTGACTTAAATGGATAGAATGCCAGTTTTTATTTAGTAGTGGTATACAGAAAAATTGCACTTAGTGGGCGGGAGGGGTATTGTGGGGTGCTCTGTGTTAGGTTTTTAAACTGCCTGCTTTACCCTGATACCTGAACACCTCTGAGCCACACCTGAGTTCTAGTGTGTTTAAGAAAAGGCTTTTTGCCAGCAATCTTACAGGACCTGTAATGGTTTACAACAGCAGCGAGCTGAAGGCAAGGCAAGCAACCCAGCGACCTTCTTATTTTGTATCACTACATTCAACGCCTTGCAGAGACAAGGAGTCACACATTCATTTTGGTTTCTGGATTCTCATACATTAATAAAAATTTTTTAATGTCTTTTGTTTGAAAAGCGTGATTAAACCCAATTTAAAGTGTATTTACTTCTAGATTCAGCAGCAAAGAGATAAGCCATTTTTCCAAATTTGCTGATGAAGAGAGGGAACAGACATTTAGTTTCACAAAAGAAAATACAGTGCAAATCAAACAACTCAAGCAGAAAAATAATTTATCAGCTTATCCTCCTAATGAGAAAAGAAAGAGATGGAAGTGCACATTTTTGGCAGTGTAACAACATTAGCTAGAGAACATTAAGTAATTAGTTGGCAGTGGTGAGCCTTTGATTCAACTTCTTTGCTATGAATGAGTTTTGCATTGCAAAGCATGTTTGTAAAACTTAACAGCGTTTTCATACCATAAATTTTTTTCTTATGTTAAGTATCACAAAATCAGCTGGGCCCACTGGACTTTAATGCTGTTGCACACTGGTAAAATAAAAGGGGAGATTTTTCAAAGACAAATGGAAGTTAAACATCCAGCTCCTGACTTTCAGGACGACTTTCAATGGGAACCAATATTTAACTACTATTTATCTAGGAGAAAGAAAGTGTAACATGTACAGTGAAGCACAGCTAAAAGATACCCTCCTGCAGATGTGGTAGCTCTTGCCGTATACCTCAGGAGGTGGTCAGGCCGTTCTGTCTGGACCACTGAAACACGTTGTTACTCCAAATCCCTTCTCAGCTGCTTGACCCATCCCCTTGCTTTTGCTGCAGCATGAGACCACATATAATCATACTCTATGTTTTCCTGACAAAACAATCAATTTAAAAAATCCACTCTACTAAAAACATAATCTAGATTATTCTGAATGATTTGTGTTAGAAAGCAGCTTCGTCTAGACATACGTGCCAGCGCACCTAAGAGGAAAACTGCCTCCGATAGGGAACGGTAACCAGCAGATGGACCATGCTGGAAAATAATCTCTTCAAGCTGGCCCAGGAAGAAGCACACCCAAATACAGCTTTATTTTTGCACAGCTGCTTCCAGACCAGTGGAAGGGTCAGCTCCAGGAACATCTATTCCAGAGCACTCAGAGCTGCGTGCAGAGTCATCAAACACAACCTCCAAAAACTAGAGAGCTGGAGAACTTGAGACACTCGTGCAAGAAAAAGAAATCCCTGTTCCCTTCAATCTACCGTTCATGCCCCTTCATTACTGTGAAGGGCACAACAACCCCTATGACAAGTCAATATCAAAGCTGAATTCACAACTCCCCTTCACAACAGAATGCTTGATGCAACAAAATTTATGCTTTTTTGTACTTACCTGGGTCTACTTCTATTTTCATTTCAGAACCATTTGATTTTTGTGAGGTGATTTTAAAAAAGCCTGCTTTTCATTTTACGTTGTGGTGACAGATCTTTACATTATGACACAAGAAACCAAAACTCTTTCCAAAAGTTCTATTAATAAAAATCCTTCCAAGTAATTCAGCTGATCAGATAGCTTCACTAAGATTTAGGAGGAAAGCCAGCCTTCCAATTATGATTTGGAAGCAGGCCTATAAATGGTCTAAATACCAACAAATCCAGCTGTTCCCCCTATCCCTGGAAGTCCATCCCACGAAGCTGTCAAATTGTACCACCTCAAGACCAGGCATAATGTCTTTCAAATACCCGATTGCTTCTCACTCTCAAGTACCTCAACCACATACCAATTCCATCTTCCTGCACAGCACATGTCCTTAAAATAGTGTCTGGCCTAGAGAAACATAACGGGGAAGTGTGCTGAGAGCTGATGACATGTATTGCTTGAGACAAAAGCCAGCCCTGTTCTGAAATGTACTACTTTGAGACAACAAAGATTGTGATACATTCCCGTTGTACTCACTTATAACAGACCCTGAAGCGATTCTTGGTTGTATCAAAAACATCCCTCTGTCTTTGTCTCAGAATAGGGGCAAAACGCAAAAGGTTTTCATCTGCAAAATCTCAACTGAATTATAAAAAAAGGAAAATCCCTACTGAAAGCAGTCCAGCACTAGAATCACAGAACCTGTCATTTATTTTTGTTCTCTTTCAATGATAAACTAACTTCATATCATGAACATGAAAATAAACTCAAAGCACGAGTATGGCAATTAGATTTCACAGGGAAATGTTCATAAACTGTTAAACATCAAATCATTCACCTCAGTTGCACAGGATTCCCCAAATCCCAAAGATAATTCAAACAAAATTCTAATAATAAAAAGGAAAATTAACTATGAATTGGCTCATTTAAGTCTATAATTTGACTGCTATGCATCTGTAATATTTTTCCCATTGGGTCACGTTAGTTTGATGGTTTCACTTACGCAAGATAGAAGAGATGCAAGTTATTTTGAGCACATCAGTTGCAGATTTTGGAGTTCATAACTGGATTTCTGCATCCTTTGCGCCTATTCAAGGTCAGGCTGGACAGGGCTCTGAGCAACCTGATCCAGTTGAAGATGTCCCTGCCCACGGCAGGGGGGTTGGACTAGATGACCTTTAGAGGTCCCTTCCAATCCAAACTATTCTATGATTCTATGATTCTACTACTACTACGTTGTCAAAGGCAGCATGTTCTCCATAATAAAACGTTAAAAACTAGCATGAAAAATAAGGGAATAAGCAGTTTATATTGAGAAGGTCGAAGAGTGTCTAAAACAGTTCTAGAAAGTCAACTGTGTGATGAAAGGAGAGGAAGAGAGAGGTTCTGGCCAAGCTCAAACCTCCCAACTCAAGCGACTTGCTCAAAGTGTTCATGGTAGAGCCCCGAGCTGCTCCCGCTGAGCACCACAGCAAACCCCTTCAACACATCTTCTGTACAGTCCCCGCCTGACACAGAACGGCAGCAGCAGCCATGGCATCTTCTATTTCCCTGAAAGGTGGGGCGTATCAGCTTTCGTCTTGGCCACACTGAAGGACCCATTGCTCAGCTCCCCTCTCCTAAAATGCACAAGCAGCTGTGACACAAGAGTGGTGCCAACCATCAGGTCACAAGATAATAGCTTAAGAGACAGAGGAAGCTGGCATAAATTAAGTTATGCTTACGTGGCTCTAATCTAAAGGCTTTTTGAGCCCAAGATGTGTAATCCCATTTGAATGTAACAAATTCTCACCTAGGTGAGTCCAGGAAACCAGTCTAAGTTTAGAAACAGGAGTATAATGTCTACAGAAGGCCCTTCTGAAATTAGTAGGAAGCTATTCCTGTCAAAGGGAAAAGTAAGAGACAGCTTTTTATGTAGTTCACCAAAATATCTGTAAACCTATTTCTCTTCAGCATCAAGAGTAGTACAAATAAAGACAGGTTGTGCATCTATTAAAAAAAAAAAGAATTGGTAATTTGACTCTCTACAGAAGTGCTTTCTTCCCCCAAAAAAGATTCTTTTCCTATTGGCATTAACCTCGATCAATTCAGTGCTGTCACCCGTTTTATGAACGACATAGTTCTCAGAAGCAAATCATGGGAAAGGGAAAACTTTCTCAAAAAAAAAAAAAAGGAAGGATAAAAGCTAGCTTTTTCAGTAACAGTGATGAAATTTGTAATAAAGATCAGCTGCCACCGAGTTCTTTTATTATTCGACAGATCAGTTGAATCCACCTTACGTTACACATATATTGTTATTTATATCTGCTGCCTGTCAGTGTATGGCTAATTTCTAGACAGATGGCGACATGATGTACGAGGCATGCTGAGGCACGTGGCGCAGCTGCGCAGTCAGGGATGGAAGTGCTGCCTCTCTCGTGACTTTTCAACAACCGAACCACTGAAGTACTTTGTAGTCTTGAAGGTCAGACAGACACTATGCAATAACGTTAGAACAACAGTTTTCCCCAGCGTTAGAGGAGCAGTCGTGAGCATACAGCAACGAGGAAGGAGGGCTAAACACCACTGGGGTGTTTGGCACTCAGCTTCAGGACAGCCTTACACTGTATTACTGAAAGAGCCGAAGATGATGCTGTGCAATGGTGGGCTGGCACGAGCACCTCAGCCAGTGCTGTTCCTCAATCAAACGGGGTCAAACGGATAAGGTTTACTTCGGCAAGTTAGCCTAGCAAGAATCAGGCCTTCAGAAGGACGCAAGTAAGATTATTACAAGGTTGTATTTCAACGGTATTATCATTTCATGTATAACCAAAAGGAAATTTAGTGTCTATACAGTGATAGAAAAGCTTCTACAAAATGTATGCGTCGCTGCTGCAAACCAGCAATTTAGACAGAAGATACAGCAAAAACAATCCCAGAGAGTCGGTCTGAACGCATTGCCGTGGATGCATAAAAGCTGAGCCAGCTGTGCTATTTGTTAACTACAAGATGCAATGGCTGACTGATTATTCAGATTGTTTGTAAAAATATGATGAACCATTTAAAAAAAAATAAAAAAAGACAGTGTTATCACTATGCAAATCAAAGAACATGGCAACCTAAGTCACTTTTCCATAGGTAGGATACTTCTCCATGCTACTGAAAAGCAAAAGAAGCCCAGTAACGAAATGGGAAATCAAGGAAACTGCTTGTCTCAAATATAAACAGCGTATGACAAAAGTGACTCTTTAGAGGGCTGTCTGCACTTACTGTTACCGGTTATATCAATTTATATGGACTGTTGCTAGGACAGTAAATTGGAGCACAGTTTCAGCACAAGAAAGTCAGGTTTTGAGGCAACCTCCCTGCAGAACAAGTAACCTAATTAGTTTAAAGATGAAGCCTGGTAGATTTATGAATGGTATCATAGGTCACAAGTTCCCATAACAATGACCTGCATTTAATCACATGAGAGTCCCCTTTTGGTCCTGCATCGCGAAGCAAGTGGGGACTAATTTCTTGTTACGTGCCTATAGAGTGCCATGGCTGCTACTCAGCCCTTCCACAAAAGTCACAGAAAACAGTAATAATGCAGGTTTACACCAGGCTAACAGAGTGGCAAGCCCCTCCTGGAGATCTGGGCGAGGATGTTTCTGGACTGCGCAAACTATTTACCTTTTTAATGTTCTTTTCTAAGCTCTTTCTAGGTAGTCTGCTGTCACTGTTCCCAGGCCACTTTTAAACCCTAAGAGGCCTGCAAATCACACTGTTTCTTGGTAGTTAATACTACACCTACACGTTAAGGTCCCATTTCTGAAAGTTTTATGAATCCTTGGGAGATGTATTATGATGTATATAAACAGCAGTGCCATAGGACAGTATGACAAGGTGTTAGATGGTTTCATCTCATAAGCAACTTACTGACTTACTAGAATCTACTAGGTTTATCAACTACAAAAATTCTCCTTAATATCAACCTGTAGCAAAATATCAACAATAAAACTTTAGTAAGTGTGACAAAAAAATGCAAATTCTTCTCTTCTGCACCCGTATCAAGGTTCCTACTAGGGATTTTCTCTTTCAACTCATACATCTACTTCCAAATGTTTATCAGTCATGTAAAAAAAAAAAAGGACCTAACATCTTTATACACTGATGTATTCAAGCTCTATCCAGGGTATTCACGCCAATGTATAATACCATACTATTTTGATACCTCTGCTCCACTGAGACCCGGGTCTTGGCTTGCCTTTTGTTAGAATTTCCAGTCTGAACCCTGCTTGCATATCGAATAGTTACATTAAACAACATCTCTTTCTAGAGTCTTATGCCCTCATCTCTGGAAAGCAGGGACATTTCAGACACGCTGCTCTGCAAATTGATTCACAGCAGGAAGTAGAGTACATAGTTCACTTGATTCGTTAATTCTAAAATTTGCTGGTTAGTGCCAAACATCTACAATGCCTTTTTTTTTTTCTTAAGTAGCATGAGTCAAGCTTTTTTGATTATGTCAACCTAATTAGCAATCCGAACCTACAAATACAGCATGAACCCTCCATCATAAAAAGCTCAACAAAAAGAAAATCCAACCCTAAGAACCTGAACTTACTGGTTTATATTTACGTCTCTTTACACTCAGTCACCCTAAATGAGAAACAATTCCCATAATGTTTCACATACAGAGGAAAAAGATGAGAAAGCTCAAACGAACTTTCAGTTCTGTTGGACAGGAAAGATGTTATTTATGAATGTGAATTTAAGTGGTACTTCTGTTCTGTGAGTGTTAATGACACACTCATGCTTTACTGTTTGGTGACCCTACCTGTGCTACATATAATTTTGGCTGTAAGAGGATATTACCATTGTCTTTCACCTTCAAAGTGCTTTCTTAGACAGTCTTGGGCTTTTCATCCCGTTGTATACACCTTATATTCACGTTAGGAGATATTTGATTGCCTGTAAACAAGGAAATAATCAGAGTAAATTAATCTTTTAGGCATTCATGTAATTTTGCCTCCATTAGTTCCGTCTTACTGACTTCCTACTAACCTGGAAAAGTTTAAGTGGGGGTGATGGAGGGATGGAAGTGCTGCTTAGAGAACAATGACTGGAATTGCTTTAGCTGGTATGCAATTCCCATAAGACCATACCACTGTTTCTGCACAGAAACTCTTATGACTAGAAAAACAGTGGGAAAACCTTGTTTCTGTGTAAAAAGCTGCTTTTGATAGAAGGGGGATAAAATTTCGTCATGAAAAGACATATTTGCGCCTGAACAAATTCACCGTTTTGCCCAGAGGGAGAAGTTCAGTCATTTACACCATGAATAGGAGCGTTGGCTGGCAGAAAGAGCAAACTATACACTGGATCAAGTTTTCACATACTTGCAAAACTATCAGTTTTCACATTAAGTGAAAATTGGTAGTTTTCTATAGCTCTGTTTTCAATATTCTCGATCACCATCAGTCCAGGAACCAGAAATCCCAAGGTCAAGAACAAGCCCCCGCTTTCAGAGTCAAAAGTTCAGAATGACCTTTTACAAAAACAGGCATCTTTTCACTAGTCCCTCCAGGTCTCCTGGAGTTACAAAATGGTTCATTGTGAAAAAGCAGTGTAACAACTTCAAATTAACAGGCTAAGTAACAGCTCTGTTAAATAAAATCAGATATTACAGGTGGAAATGCTTTTCTTCCCACTAAGACTCCTAAATCTTCGAAAACTAAACCAAGAGGAAGCTAAATGAAGAATTAGTTTGACTACACCACTCACCTGACTTAGTTTGCAGAAACTTAATTTGCATCTATTAGTAGTAACCTACAATATTCTGCATTAATTGGGAGCTGCTTATAAGGCAACTGACATTCCTCTCAAAAGGTGTGCGTCTGCGGCTCACACAAAGAGGTCCCAATCCAGGACTAACACTTCTCAATGTTAGGATGATAATATTCACCATAATCCAAATTCCCTCAATACAATTCAATAAGAGGCTCTAGCTGACTTAGTGAGTTTTTAAAGCATCTTGCATTATGGCCATGTCATCAGTCCTTTTTGTAGAAACTGAACAGAAAAAAAATAGTAATAGTAAGGAGCTGAACCACCAACACTCACTCCAGCAGGCCTCCTCATGGGTTGCAAACCTCGGTGGACTGGATTTTTTTAAATTTGACTTGTGCTCATCTGAAAGTGTTAGCTATTAGATTGACAGCTGTGTTCTTGAACAACAGCAATATCTTAATGTCTTTTGACTAGCGGCAGTTTGGGGCTTTTCGATTTGGGGATAGCAAGTAATTATTTCTTTATAGAGGCTGATAGGGATGCAGCTGCACCCCTGCATGCTGCAGTAATTTCTACCTACAAAAGTCAATCAATAATGCCAGGAAGAGAGTAAATGAAGGTTTGCACAAGGTAAAAACACATGTAGCACTCTCACCATGCTCTCTCCGCCCCTACTTGTTTCCTTCTGTTGTGTACTCGCTTTAAGCACAATCTCAACATCCGCTGGCAGCGCTCTGGCAGAACCGAGTCGAACCAGGTGCTGGTGCTCTCCCGCTGCAACACAGTATTTCCCCTACGCGGAGTCCCCTTCAGCCGGTGCTTTCACACACACTAGTTGCAGCTTACCACATCCTACACCTGCAGAAGTCGTTAAGACCACAGTATAAGGAACCAGACAAAACGTAGCAGCGTCGGGATCTTAAACTCTGCTTGACAGAACGTTACTATTGACCAAAGCTAGCAGAAGGACAAACTGCTGGTATCAGGCACAGTCGAGGACTTCAGCGCCGGTAAGTCAGTTTGCTGCTTTGCTGGTCTCCTGTCCTGAGAAAGGACCGTGAATTCAAAGTGAAGTTCCTGAGGGCCCACGTGGTCAGCATACAGGCATGGACAGCACAAGATTTCACAATCCTCACGTAGACTAAAGCTACCAAAATTCTGAATATTCACATATATCTGTATAGAGCAAAGGAAGAGCAAATACTGAGGCAAGGCCTTAACCTCCAAACCCTAGGAGACCATTGATTCAGCGAGCACTATCTGTCCAGTCAAGGTAACAGCCAAGAACTCACCTGGGAAACTGAACGCACTTTCTTTCAAAGAACCCCAAGCAAGGCAGACTGCTTTCCCCCATGGGAAGTGGCACAGCAAATCAAAGTCTCTCCTTCACTAGAGGAAATTCAAATGCATAAAAAACCTCATTTATCTTGGAAGAGACAGTCTCAACTTCCAGTGCTAAAGTGGAATTGCTGTGCAGAAAACAAAAAAGTCTTTGGAGAAGGGAAGTCAAAAAGTGTGCATAAGAAAAATAAACTTCATGGCAAAAGACAAACCACTCTTTGGGAACAAAGCCATGATTTTATTCTTTGTTCTCCACTTTTGCCAGTGACTTGAGTAAAGAGGCCAGAACCAGCCAGCACCGTACCTGTCTCCCTCCTTTCTTTTCTCCAAGTTTCCTGAATTCTTTACAGCTGTGATACATGCTGGAAAGAGGCAGGAAAGGTTCCTCTGACCCAGGAACAGCCTGTCTCACGCTTCTGAAAGGCACCAATCTTCTAGACAAGAAAAGGAATTTTAACCTGGGTCTCCTCTGTCTTCCCTGAGCACTCTTACCTTTATTTTATTTTTGTAAAGCAAAATAAAACCCACTCAAGTAGAATGACACCAGCCATATCAGTCATTCCTTGCATTTTATTTCATGCCTATTTCCAGGCCAAGCTCATTAAGGAACCTGAAAAAAGGAATGCTACGTTTCAGTATCTCAGTTGAGCTTAGGGCTGAGCTGCATGTTCCTGTCCCACTGAGGCATTTGTGGATATGAGCAGAGAATAATTTCCAGATGTTTGGCAAAACAAAATGCTGGGGGATTTCTGCAGTTCATCTACTATCAAGACGATGCAGCAAGGAGTCTTTGGCAAAACATAAGTGCCTAAGTCTCACTTTATACACCCAAGCCCTTTTTAGTCTATAGCATCAAGTGTCCAGATAGGTCCTCTTCAATCCCTAAATTTTAAGGTTAAGTAGAAGAGGGGTTAACTAGATTTTACCTGTGCTGCATCAGAAAGAGGTATCTCTGTTTTCGCACAACTACACTGTTGCGGTGCTTTCTATTCATGTTGAATGATGTGCTGACAGCAACAACTTGTAGAGTACCTAAGACTTTTCACAAAGGTGTTTGTCAGTAAAGTTTAAGCTTTGGTTACAGCACTGGGCATTTAGCCATCTGAAATCCATCAACTACAAAGGCTTACGCTTTTGCATAACTATCTTCCCTCTGGTCTGTAATGCCTGGAAATAGCTCAGCTTCAGTGCTTATGCTACAAAGAAAGCTCTCCAGCTCCCAAGTTACTTAGGGCTGACATGCTGCTTTCAGAAACAAGCTCTTTCCAAGGGCATCAGAAGAGCAAGGCAAGGCTCTTCCATCTTGTGCATCTTGTTCCATCAAGTACAATGGAACCTGGGCATGCAAATTACATAAAGCTAAGTTAACCGAACTCTTTATTTTGATATAAAATGAAAGAAGGCGATTCTTCTTAAATCAACCATTAGAAGCTGCACTTTAATCTATCATTTTGAGGTAGTACAGACAACTTCAGACATGGGGAGAAGAGCGCGAGTGAAGCAGGGCCTGTTGCGATAGGACAAGGGGGAATGGTTTTAAACTAAAAGAGAGGAGATTTAGACTAGATATAAGGAAGAAATTTTTTTACAGTGAGGGTGGTGAGGCACTGGAACAGGTTGCCCAGAGGGGTGGTGGATGCCCCATCCCTGGAAACATTCCAGGTCAGGTTGGACGGGGCTCTGAGCAACCTGATCCAGTTGAAGATGTCCCTGCCCACGGCAGGGGGGGTTGGACTAGATGGCCTTTAGAGGGCCCTTCCAACCCAAACTATTCTATGATTCTGAAGTTGCTCATTTGCAGTCTTCCAGGAAAGAGACATTGTATCATGAGGACTTAATGATCGTTATGTTATGCTGCAGTACCACCAAGTCCATAACAAAATGCTGCAAGTTTGGTACATGCTGAGGCCTGAATGCAATCATCCATCACAGCTCAAGAAAAACTGCAACATTAATCAATGTATTCAGTGATGCCTTCATCCAAACACTCCAGCAGACAGCTAATATTGACATACCGCATGTGAAAAAGCTCTGGTCTACATGCTAGGATCTACTGCATACAGCAATATTCTTCTTATTTCAGTGCAAATTTGCTCTTTGACTTCTAAATTAACACCACACAACTTCATCCCTAAACCTACTTAGGCATACTAAGCCATTTTGAGAACACTACTGTTATAGACTATTCCCTGCTCTGGAGTGAGCTGATAGTTCATTTCTCCTTATGCAAATCTTCACTGACTAATACCTCCATTTTTTTTTTCCTTTGGTCTTGGCCTTAATTTCATGTAAGAGTGAATTAGCCAGGTTCAGTATGAAAACCATTCAGCCTTCTCTTAGATACAGCCCACCTCATCTTTCTCAGGGTGACTCTGCTGACATTCTGCTCTTACCCTGCCTTTAGCAGAGACTACCAGGCTTCTTGCTCAGTCACAAGAATGCTGTTTAGTCTGTCAGTCAGCTCAGGTGGTTTGTAGATATCACTGTCATAGTTTTTTTTTGCAGTACTGACTTTAGTTTTCTTGTAGAAAAACTGATGTACTTAGATAATCTCGCTTTCTCCATCCATTATGCCTTTTAACACCAGAAGTCTGCAACTCAAACCATACAACCACACACAACGAAATAAGCATCTAGTAAATAGATGCAAAGTCAAATCATGAGGAGAGCTAGGCAGTTTCTTTGTTCCTTGTTAACAGTTTAAACCCAGCCCCTTCTCCAATTTACTTTTGTTATCTAGCTTCAGCAAAGAGGGGCAACACTAAGTGTGCAAACAGGCCTAGGGATTGCTGCAGCTTTATTCCATCTCCCTTCCAAGTTGCATTTGGACACAAGGCTGACGAGAAATCAGATATTAGGAAAGTTCCTCTACTCATTCCCCAGAAAGACTAGATATAATTGAGTAGGATGCATACAGTATGTCATACCATACAGATTTCAGCTCAGAGCCTCATTCATCCCAGGGACTCAAATAAGCAGTTCAAAGTCACAGCAGCTCCCTGTTCTCTCCATGTGCTGTCTCTTTGTCTGTATCCTTCTTTAGGAAGGGATTTACAGCGCTGAATCCCAACGTTATTTCAACTTCAGGAAGGAACAGGAAGCTTGGCAGATACTGCCACCACACGTTGCCAACTCTCCATAATGAATAACGAGAGGTGTCTTTCATAGCTAGGGAGGAATACAGCTCTAAGTTTCTCAAAGATTTGTCTTTCTTGAGATGTTTGGGAAGAGGGGGTGGTTACGTCTTTTGGTCTTTTTCAGTAAGCCAAAACCCTCATACTTTCTTACTTATCTTTCAGTGCCTTTTCATGTCTTTCATCTCTAAAAATCCCATCCCTCCCAAATTAATTCTGCACACCTTTTCAGGGAGGGGGGAAGGGTGAGGTAAGTGACAGCCCAAGTAAAAAGCTCAGATCCTGAGAATTATCAGAATGCTGTCCCACAGAAACACCCTGTCATGTCCGAGGACCAGTGTTCCCTGCCCTGCCATAAGAAAACAATTTTTTACCCTGGGAAAAAAGGCGATGGGAAGTAAGTATAGTTCTGGCTGAACTGAGCTATGGGGAACTGCAAGCACAAACTGGTTCACCCCTGTGTGGTTAAGGCATTTCAGTGTGTGTGGTTTTAACAGCTCTAAGCTGTTGTTGCTCAAGAGGTAATATTCCATTTACATCCAAGCTATAAAGTTTTGGCAATAGTCCCCTCGGTTTATAACAGTTTGGGACTAGGGCAGATATTCTTCTCTCTAATGGGGAGAGGTCAATATTTTTTATACTGGTTTTGTGATTTTTTTTTTTTAGTATTGCAAAGAAAGCATTTTAAATCTTTGTCTATTGCCTGAATGAATTAGGGAATAACACTGGACCACCCTACAAGCATAGCTGGATGGTTGTCATTTTTCAGTATTTTCCCTCAACTAGTCTCTTAGGAAAATGTGTGAATGACAATAGATCATTCTTGTTTCAAGTAATTCAAACCATATTCCCATGTCTTTAAACATACTCAGCACAAATCCAGCTGGAGCTCCCCAAAGCAACTTGCAAGTCATTCAATCACTGCGAAGGCCAGGAAACATTTGTAGTGGCAGAGCAAGGTAATATAAACTCTGTAAGCTTTTACTGATAGCTACATTTCAGAAGAGACAGAAGGGAAACAAATACCTCAGGGAATGACAGAATGAAAGCACCCGAGAACTATCAGTAAAATTCACCAGCTTAGAAACACATTCTGCCTGCCTGCAGCAGCCAGAGGGAAAAAAGCACATCATTAAGAGTTATTTCCTGTAGGAAACAATGTTTGGGGACAGTGAAAGGAGTAACAGGATACATGTCTTTACCTATTTCCAGAGGATGAGGAAGGAAACCCCAATTTCTTCCCCAGACCACCTCTTGCTCCTGGATATAGCCGAAAATAGGGAATGCCTAGGGAAAACCATTGTGACTTCCCACAGAATTCCTTGCAGAATGTCCCACCCTCTGGGAAGAGATTCACACTTACTGGGGTTTCTTAGTAAGAACAGAGTTATTTTTTTCAGCAGTCACTTCCTTTTTCTATCCAAAGGATAAACTACAGAAACTGGAGAGAATTTTCTCTCAAGAGGTGTGCTCTCCCTTTGGTATCTGTATCCACAGGGCTCTCACCAACACTCATTTTTACCCAAAGTCTACCCTGAGTGAATACTGAACAGTCCTATGAGAACTGGTCTTTTGTCTTTAGAACAGGGCAATCCGAGTCCACAAAAATGTTTCTATTGGACATTATCCTGGAGATGCTGTTGAGGAGCTAGAGACAGCACAAAGCCAGATGTGGCCCTGAAAAGCATTCATACTATTACCTTCTCAATGGAAGAATCTGGCACAGCTAAATTGGGATAAAAATTCTGCAAAGCTGTACTTGGAGATCTTTATTCCCTTAGGTGGGAACTGCTGGCAAAGGGGACCACTTTTTCCATTACCTTAAAAATACTGTTTATACATCTAACCTCAGATCATGAAAACAATAATAAAAATAAAACCAATCACACATTGCCTTCTCATTCCTTCTGGTCTATTTTTACATGTTTCTTCTTGTTATGGCAAGGACACTACTTACTCTTACTCTAACTCAGATGTGTCAAAGTAACTTCCAGATTTTTTATGCTTTCCAGAGAAATTCTTAACCTGTAACTTGGAAAAGACAGCTTCTCACCAACAAGTTCCCTTGAAACATTTACACCACCTTCACTCAGTATTCCCAATCCTTGCTTAATGCAGAAACTTGCCTTCACTACAGATACAGACTGCATACAGGCCGAGTTAGATGTCAACTTGGAAGTGCTGGATTTTCCTTCTGTACCCATTGCTGCAACACTCCCTCATTTTACCTTTAGCCAAAGCCTAACCTGAGTGACTACAGAATGATTTCATGGGAGTCTCACTGGACCTTAAGGATGTGGGATGGCTGTTTCTGAAGAGGACGTGGCACATTCGTTATCGCAATCCATTTTACATCTACAAAATCCTTTCCCTGGGAAACTAGAGGAAGACAACTGTATGCAACAGGAATGCACTAAGTTGAACCAGCCCAGAAGGACGTTCCCGGTAACATTTATCCCAACTCAAAACAGTAATCAATAATATTAAGAGAAATGGAAAAGGGGACAGACTGATAGTTAGGTAATCTGTATTTAACCGATTAGTTTGGAACATACTGTATGAACTCATTAAACTGCAGTAGGGAGCAGGAACCAATACAACCAAATGTAGCAGGAACAAAGTAACAAACAAGGATAAAATTATTCACATTAGTATAAGAATTGGCAAATTTCAGTCCCAGTTTAGGTCAACTGAAGTAGATTTACACCAGGAATCTCCTTGACTCCTTGCATGCTCCGTGAGAAAGCAATGTATTCTTTCCTAACATCTTGGCATACAACAGCGTCATTCCTCAGACTCTGACAAAAATTTAACACTTGCAGAAAAGCAACATGTGGTATAAGACCTGGAAAAATTCAGATCAGCAACAAAATACATGGTATTGTTCAGTTAAAGTGATAAACTGCTTAAAGACAGATGTATGAAGGGAGATGTTGGAAAGACAAGTTCTTGGTATCGGCTGATTCTAAGGGAGAAGCTGGGGGGGGGAGGGGGCAGGGAGATGACCCCTAGTTCATCTTTTCTATAAATCCTCCTGAGAGAAGCCACGTGCACCCCACAAGCACAGGGTGATTAACTCCATCATAAACAGAGAGCCTAATCCCTGTTAAACACACAGAAGAGATCATTTAGGTCTGTGCTATTGCAGGTCGCCAGATCACACATCCCTTTCACGTGCTGTTCAGGCACTCTGAAGTGCCTGCCTTCCTGCTCTCACTACTATTTAAGACTGTTTTGCATTGATCATTAAAAGCTTTCTTACATTCGGGCTAGATATAATAACAGCCAGCAAACAGTTCTTTTTGTAGCAGCAGGTCTTGTAACTTAATGCTTTCTCCCATAGTACTTATCCTTCTGAGTTTTTTCGTATGTAAAACCACCATATCCCTTTCCAGATTCTATTAGGTTAAGCTACAGTTTTATGCTCTGACAGGATACGCACATTTCTTTCCCTGATCATTTTTTATAACCTTCTCTTTTTCAGAGCTGTGATGAACCAGAGCTGTGCATGTACCCCAAGTTAGGTGAGCCCAAGATTTGTACATACAGTGCTGTTCATGCTTCCCTTTAGCATCCTGGAACTGTATTTTTTTTTTTAAAGTAAGATGAGTAACAGTGATCATTATTGAACAGACTATACCTGGAGTCTTTTTATTCTCTCTTCTCCAGCTGAGGAAGTGACACTCCTGGCCTATAGCAAAAATTCTCATTGATTGATTGTAACTGATTGAATATGCATTTTGCACTGTTATTTAATCTTACTTTGCTGGTCATAGATTTTTTTTTTTTTTTAAAAATCTATTCAAAAGAGTGTACTGCAAATTGTTTCAAATTGGTCATCCACAAATCACACCAATGCAGCCCAAGTCTTTCTGCCAAAACCATTGACAGACATAGTAAATACAATACCAAAACCAATTCTTGTAAAGGTCATCTTCAGAGGTCATCAAGTACTTGTAGTATTCACTACCAATCCAACAGTTCCCATCGCAAAACACTTTCTCTTTAGCTAAGATCTTATCCATGTTGGAATATCTAGAGATTTCCTTTGTGGCTCCACATCAGATAGTTCCACAAAAAACATATGGATTGGATCTCCTGCATTTACTTCATCTAAAATACAGATGGGTCACAAACAATCATCAGCTTATTTCAACATCATCAATTCTTCCTTATTGGCCAGTTACCATATGTCTATAACATACTTTGCAGAAGAGGGATGTACTTAGAGCTCTGCTTGCTACAGACACAAGCCTGTAGTTTCCCCATTTAAATTGTTTTCCCTTTTAAATACTGGTACTACATTACCTAGTCTCTAATTACATAGTGACAGTCCTAAATTCACAGAATATTTAAAATATT
Organism: Pygoscelis adeliae; assembly: GCF_000699105.1. Classification (NCBI taxonomy): domain Eukaryota; kingdom Metazoa; phylum Chordata; class Aves; order Sphenisciformes; family Spheniscidae; genus Pygoscelis; species Pygoscelis adeliae. The sequence goes on from NW_008824932.1 coordinate 1,847,248, forward strand.
TTCTGCCACACTTGGGCATTGCATACCCGTTTTCAGAATTCTGGATGACGATCAAGTCTCACAACAGACTGCTTTGGATTTTGTTTACATTCCAGATACAGTAATTTCAACATTTACATCCTCGGTCCCATCCCAAGTGTCTGCTGCAGGAGCAGGATTAGGAAAAGCTACCAACTTCTAAACAGCCACAGTTCAGGGAGGAAACACTCCCTTGGGTAGAAGTCTACCCAGAATTAGCAGTAAGTTTCACCATCTGGAGCTTGTCTCTAAAAGCTTCTCATTAACTTCACACAATTCTATCTTTAACAAGTATTAGCGAAACCAGTCTTAAGAGCATCCCTTGAAATATTCCATCTACAAAAACAAAAGCTCCTCCTCTCCAATATATCTTCCACAGTTAAACACACCGTTTTGTTTGCATCAATTTGCCCAGGAGAACTAGATTCCTGCCCTGGCATTTCCTGCCTTTGACAGAAGCTGTGCAAGACGATAATGATGTTCTGAGTCAGCACAAAGCACACTGGCTGGCAACAGCGCATAGAAGATGAGAGGAGTATTTGTCTTCAGAAGTACCTTTTTATTTTAGTGTTAAGTGCATTATCAAATTCAAGGGCTTTCTTCTGTGAAAGAGACCATTGCTAAACCTCACATGCTTTTAGGTTGCATCTATGTCAGACTACACTACTGCATTGATGCCAAGCCCTAACTCAATTAGGACTTTAAATATACCTTCATTTTACATACATGCTTTTTGTCCAGGGCAAGTTTAATTACAACCCCTCCGGCAGAAGGGGTTGTAAAGCAGCATGAATGTCAAAACATCCCCAAACACTTAACCTGAGCTCTGCCCTGCCAATCTGCCTCTTTCGGAGAGTTAAAGTGGAAGATCAATTACAGACAATTACAATTATGCCAGTTAGAGACATAATTTCAGATGTGTCAGGGATAAGCACACTGGTTGCCTGTACCAATTCCAGAAGACTGATCACCTCTGAGCCTAGCTGACCTGGAAGCTAGAAAGTCTTAGAAGCAAAGCAAGGTAGGTCAATTCACATTAACACCTACTGGAAGAAAAGAAAGGAGTTATCACAGATATGCTGTTTTAATGCAAGCTTTGAAATAGTTCTGAATAGCTGAAAGAATCAAATCGGAGGCATCAAGCCTGGCTCCATATTAAAGGCTGCAAAGGATTCGGTTCCAGAACACACACTGAGGGGGAAAAAAAAATGCAGCACACAATCACCACCAAACAAAACCTACATACACATTTGCAGAATGATTTCTGAGGAAGTTCTGAGGACAGACTTCAGATCAAACAGCTACTGTTAAGAGAAACAAGATCTAATAATGTTTCAGATTCAAGGACTTGGTTATAACTGCACATGCAATTAATTCTGAACATTTTATGGAATTACTGCCCTTCATTTTTCTCAGCAGTGGTTTGTGCTAGCTGGGACTTGAAACGGATACGAGTTTTCTGATCACTAGTTACTGAATCTCAGTTGACAGACAGTAACAGTTCTGCAGAGGTAACAGTATTCAAATCCAACTGCAAGAACACATCCAACTAGTTTAAGTCATCCATGAATCCCTCCAAAAATAACATATTATAGGTACAATACAGATCCATTATTTTCAGCTACTATAAAATGGCACAAGATAAAGTGATTCACTGGGATCTCCTCTGAATTGCTCATTTTTAATCACAACTGTCCAGGCACTGGTATATATCAATAATAAAAAAATTAAAAGGTTAAAAATAGCATACAGTTTAGCACAGAAGGCAACATTTGAATAGAAGCACATAATTTTAATTCGCTTTGAAGTTTAAAGCAATCCAAACAAAAAAGTTAACTATATAAATACAGAGTAAATGCACATAGTTTACAGCCAACTACATGTATGCAAGAATAATAGCAAACCTCACATGAGCACTGAAGTATTCTCAAACTGTCACTTGTGAGTGTTTAGCTATGACTCCGAGGGCATAATTATGTTCACATATGCAGGGTAGGCAGACTCTCAAATAGAACTGAAAACTTACATAACTGAGTCTTAACAGACAAAGTTGAAAAAAGTAGTACATTTACCCAGGCACACTGCAGTGTTCAGCTTGTTTTCCGAATTTAAACAGTTTAAACAGGAAGCAACATTTATAAAGGCTCTCCAATCTTTTGTCTCTGGAAGCATTCTTTTAAAATGCTACAGTCTGAGGAATGTTACAAATGTCATTATAAGAACAAAAACAGAATAGCAGAAACTGTCATTAATAAACATCTCAATCAGAAAGGAAATATATGGAGTGCATTATGTAAACAGGGAACTAGATAGGTGCAATGTCAATGTACAAGTGGACAGGTTGATGTTTCAGTTACAGTTAAAAGAACCAAAAAACTCCATAAATCCCTAGTGTAAACCTACTTAAAACAACACAGGCTAGCAGATCGGAAACTCAGACAGAAACAGCAGATATGTCAGTCGGTTTGAAGGCTGGGCTCAGCCCTCTGCAACACAAAACTCGTCTGTTTTCACATGGCGCTACAGGGACCAAACAGGTAATAGCGGGGCTGTGAAATTCACTGAAATCTGTTTTTTTTTTTATGGCTTTCCAAACTCGGGCCACCCTTGCCACGTCCCCCCAACATGCCACAGGCACTCAGTGACAGCCAGTGCACCGTAAGGCACCGAGCTAGCCAGGCCCTGGCAGAGGAGCCCCTTTTCCCTCCGATGAATGCATGCTCCAGTGCCATCTTTTGACTGCTTTGGGAAACCGCAGTCTCACAGTGTTTCCCAAATCTAACCAGTTGCCGAATAAAAATTAACAGCTTGCAATAATATTTAAGTTTCATCTAGACAAGGGAAATATGAGGAAACCAATTAATTACTGAGAGTTTTTCAGACATCCAAGACCTTTGCCTCTAGCACAGGAAAGTATGACATAAATACACTACATTCAAATATAAATCAAGATGACCATCTAAGTTACAAGAAAGTTTAAATGCACTCCTTTCAGTTCTGTAGTTAAGGATATTACTGAATGTAGCATCTTCTTATTCCCTTTGAGTTTTTATAATAAATATCAAGAAAATTATACAAATAATTTAAAGATCTTTGGGAAATATTTCAGAGGTAACTTTGTATGTACTGGTAGTTTAAAAATAACAAAAAATCTCAAGAGACTTTGGGTTTATGTTTTGTTATGTAAAGCAAGCCAAAAAAGATCATGCCTGAAGTTTAAAACATTGCTTAAACATCCATTAAAAAGGTGGAATAATAAGCTGATTGTCTATTTTTAGCTGTTGTCTCCCATATTCAATTGTCTTAGTTAAAATTTTCTACTTAGCAACTCCAGGGGGTCTGTTCTCACCCAGACAAGGCACACACATGGTACCCAGTGAATTAATGGGAGATGAACACGTAACCAAGGGAGAACATATCCAATAAATAGAGGAGAGTAACTCTCATGAAGCCTAGGCCAATCCAAATGTCAATTGTATTCATGAACTCCACAGCTGAATAATGTCTTTGCCAATTTACATTTTGGCTATGGCTGAATAATCTGGATAGCCTGAAGAGTACATCCACTTTCTACAGAACAAAAATTACAGTAAGTAGCTGTTCCTGCATTTAGTTATCTGAACAATGGCATCACAGCAAGACTTAGGTCAGAGTCATGAATACTCCACTTTTCCTAGAGAGATCACTAGAAAAAGCCCACTTTAGAACACACATTTAAGCACTCCCCCTCACTTCTTTAAAACGATCAAGTTCACCTTTGGTCACATCACAGACCATGCTATCTGTCTTTAAAAAGGTAAGAAAACATATTCCAAGGAGAAGGAAGTCAATACAGCCAAGCCTCCACTGCAAAGTCGCTGTACATACTATAGGTGGCTTTTAGAAGGATGAGCAATTAGTACAGAGAATTACATGAAGTACTCAAATACTTTGACACTGTGTGGAGAACATGACAAGGGTCAAAATAAAGGAGAGCAAGTGAGAAAAACCCAGACTGATTGTTCTGTAAGCTTCGAGCTTTTACATACAGCCTACAGAACTACTGCAACAGAGATGCTATGGATCTAGAGCATAAAATGTTTTACCCTGCACAGCTTACACAGAAATCAAACCACATGCTTTGTTTAAAACCAAACTACATGTTCTGAACACAGACTACAGATAACCAGTAAGAGGAAGAAAAGTCACAAGCCATAAGAAGGCCACAAAGTGCATAAGGAGTCATTCATAAAATAAAGCCATTGCACACAACGCACAGTTTAAATGTACTGAAGTACCACACTGGAAGAGTTGATAGCACAGTTCTGTCCACACCAGTGTAGCAGCATTTATATGTAGAAAGCTATTGCCCCCAATTTATAATGATCATCTTCCTCGTAAGGATCATGGATGCCGACTGAGAAGTACTCAAGGTGCAGATAAAAGATAGATATCTGTTTGGAAAGCTGTACAAATTCTTGTAACATTAAGCTTCTGATTTTGACACTCCAGCTGTATGGTTTTGGAAAACCCTGTAAATTATGGCAGAATAAACTAGCTAAGCCTCACTGCTGAATGTAATGCATTGTTTTGCAATTGGCTTATAGAACAACAAAAACAATGCCTGAACATTCAGATAATTTGGAGGACAAGGTTATACTTGTCAGCTGCAGTTCAGTACACAGGCTCAAGTTGGAAGAAGTGATACAGCAATTATCAAGGGGAATGCTTACAAGAAAAATCGTAATTACAATTTTCTCCATTGTTCTACACAGAGGCTGTCTGCACTGAAAAGATCTGTCACAACTGTTTTCTGCTTTCTGGTCACCTTAGCCATGGTGATGTGTTCTCCCATATAGATACTGGTAATCCCAGTCAGGATTTGCCAGACATTTTAGGGTAATACAGCTTGTTCTTAGGTAGCATGAAACTATTTGAGTGGATCCTGTCTTCACAAATAGTAGGCTGGACTGGTTGAGATTTCTCATTCACATTAAGAATCCTTAAAAAGGCTATGAAGTAGCATTCAGCAAGTTCTTCCTTAGCTGTGTGAGTGACCTGACAGATTGGCAAGGAAAACTGATGATATAGGAGAACACTTCATAGGTGTCTCTTACTTAAAGAAGGAAAGTTCCAGAAAAGAAAAAGGATGATGCAGCAGAACTAAAAATCCACATACACCAATATTAACAGATTGATAGCCTGAAGAGTTCAACAGTCAGATCCTCTCTCACTAACCTACAATACTGCTCAAACTTAAAAAACCAAAACACAAGCATCACCTTTTGTAGTGAAGAAATAACTCTGTTTGGGTCCCTGCGCCATATTTTGTCTTGAGGTAGCAACATGGAAAACTTTACACACTGACTACTACCTCAGTCTCTTTATGAATCTTCAGAGCAACTGAATGGAAGTTTCAGGTATGGAAAGGTATCAAAGTACTGTCTTCCCCATTCTTCCAACAGGTTACTGTGCAGTAAAACAGAACAAAAAGGATGTAGTTGAGAGCAATCACTAAGTACGCCCCCTCCCTCACCCATCAGGTCTCTGAAGATGACTGGATGGCCTTGTCTAGACTAACAGATGAAAAGAAAGTAACAATTTTGAATTAAGAGATGTATAAAGGCATTTCCTAAGGGGCAGTTCCCATTTGTCACATTGCCAAGAGACCATACAATAAGGCAGCAAAATTATTCAGTTGCCCACAATCAACCTTCTGTTTTGTCCATAGCTGCGTGTTCCTGATATAACTTTCCTTTTGCCCACCACATTGGCATTGACATTCAGTGGTCCACTCCAGTCTTTCCATCTTCCACCTTCTTCTAGGAAGCCTTGTCACACTGCTATCCATCAAGCAAGTAGACTACCACTTCATAGGTTGACATCATGATAGCCGTGTTTGGAATCTGTCTGATCAGATGTGTAGTTAAACCTCGGTAGAGGGATCCATACCCTTCTTCTCGCACAAGCAAAGATAGTGTCTGGAAGAAAGCTCTGTATTTTGTTCCCTCTTCTCTTAGTCTTGTTCGTACAACCTCTGTACAAAGAAAACCACATGTGGTTATGTTCACCACTTTTCAGACAAAGAAGCAAACCAAGTACGTGTAAGGAAAACAAGTTAAATTTTTGGCAGTATTAGATATCTAACTGAGCAAGGAAAGTTCATTTGCTTAGTTAAAATCCAGACTGTTGTTTGGGCTTACGTTTTAGCTTGGAAGTTACCACTAATGAAGTACTCAATCCGTTAACAAACTTAATGTATACACCATTACTTTGCAGGAAAATTAAGTGTGACTGAAAATGAAACTAGTCTGAAAACAGGCTGTCAAGAACTTGGTGGCAAATTATGTGAAATTGCTGAGTATATAGAGAGATTGCAAATGAAAAAGGACCTTCTCCTTAAGTACTTGGGCCATACCCTGGCAAATCCTTTGGAAAAACAAACATCGCCTAAGAAGAGGCAATGCTAGATATCCACTTAAAAATACTCCCGTTTCTGAATACTATACTCACGTGGATTCGTTGAATCTGACGTGAAAAACTTTAGACAAAGAAATAGTTCTGGAGCAAGTGAGCCAAAGTCTGCTACAAGTATCACTGAAAAGACTCCCTTTGATCAATTTGATTCAGGCTCTCAGCTGTACATGCCCCACTTACCATGGGGATACGCTATTGATGTTGCACAAGTTTTGGAAGTGGCAGCAGCCATCATCATTCCAACAAAGTCCGAAGCTTCTTTTGCCGATTCATCCTCATTGTCCATGGCAGAAGCAGTCTTATACTCCAGTAGTTTTCTCTTAATACTCTCATAAATAACAAAATGAATAACAGTCTCAGATATGCCTGCGTAGGATGCCGACATTCCTCTGTAAAAGCCTTTAATACCATCCGATCGATAAACTTTTCGGACACATTCAAAAGCACTCATTCGTTTTTCTCCACGATTCCTAAAAAGGAGAGAACAAGACAGACATCAAGCTAGTGCAACTTGAGACAGGAAAATAATTAAACAGTTCTGCTTGAGTGACAAGAGGACTTGGGAAACATCTCACACTGATGCTGAGGGGCTCCAGTTCAGATACATATAAGAACACGCAGAACTTGAAGTGAAAATCTCAAAGGCCTTCAGCACTAAACACAGGTGAAGCACTACACTGAGTCAAAGGCAAACTTCGCATTGTGACTAAAGAAAGTATCACGTGGACAAGTTGAACAGCTCTAGGCCTCCCCAGGTCTTACGGAATAAAGGACTAAACTGCTTGAAAACAGACTCCCAGATGTCAATGTCAGTGACTCATAAAAAAAAATGACCATTTTCTTCTGCATAATGGGAGTGGATTTCCCCTAAATTTTGCCTCAAATAAACAGCTCCATAGCATGTAATTACAGTGGCTAAGAGTTCGAACAGCAGGCCTCACAGCATCACAGCTATCAGCAAACTAGCACATCCAAAGGGAGCATACCAACCAATACAACACAGGTAGCTGTTATTTGATTCAACTAAGCCACTGCTGATGTCAAGGAAAATACTCATTAGACGTGACTGTATCAAGCAATATTTGGTAAATAAAAATCTTATTCCCATTTTTAGCTTGCTTACTGAATTGAGTCGTGCATATTGAAATACTTCGCATACTGTACACAGCTATGCAAAACCATTGCAACACTGCATAAAATATGCTTCATTGCAGCAGTGAGTGCAGACACTTGAAGCATATGGATTCTGCCAGCAGAGGTCTCCCGAGCGAGCAAGTCAGAATAAAACAGCAAATAACCTTGTAAGAAGTTATGGTAACTCATATGGATACTGTCCAAGCAAGACAGACAGTGGCAGCAGTTATCACGTAAGTAGCATGAGGCACGACTTGATGGCAGAATTTAAGTCCTGATGGTTTGAACCTGCAATGCCAGACAGCAATGAAAGAAGGTACCAAGCACAGTTAAGAGAAAGAGTGGGCACACATAGCTGCGAATCAGATCTTGAGTAAGCTGGGTGGCACATGCTGCAGAGAACTGGGGCTGGTACTGATTTGCTGGCAGGCAAGAGAAAAAAGTCAAAGAACAACCGGTGAGAAGAGCAGCTGGACCTACAGCTGCAGCTCCAGGGGCACCCCGGTCCCCATACGTCCCTGGTACACCTGGACAGGTGCACTGACACAGACTGCTGTAAGAGTTTGTTATTCTGATGCGCAAGATGCACAACATTGTCTTGAAGGCCAAAGCAATTTCACTTTAGAAACAGAGCACATGCCTTGTCCAGCTCTTACTGGGATCAGAGGGATTTTTGAGAAGAACTTCGACAGAAACAATATCAGGCCAGGATAATCCCACAGGCCAAGTGTTTTTATGCCTCTGATAACAACCGAATTAGAAGAGCTGAGAATACAGCATGTGCTAGACTAGCCCACGTAATTGCAGTGTCCCACACAAAGTTAGAAGATCCTTCTTCAGGTCCCCCACATGAACAATGTGCTTGATATAATGTACAGAAGTAATGTGCACAAGAAATCCATAATTTTCCCTGATTTCCTTAAAGCCCTATAGTTTAAGCAGTTTAACTGATTAATCAGTAATAACCAAGCAGAGGCACAAGATGCCTTCAGGTTGCACGTAGCACCAAAACCCCCTTGGAATTAGTCACAGAATTATCACTCCAATCATACGATGGCATCGCAAAAAAAATCTCATGGTAAAACTAGTTCTGGGATATATTTACCATGGTCACCTTGCAGCCGACAATATGCCTGCTAAGAGGAAAAATGCTAATATGCACTCAATACGGAAAGTCCAACAGATCTCCAAAATAGGAATATGTGGCTCAATGTATTTAGGATGGCTGAAGAAAGGGTTTTATATTGCATGCTAAGTTTTCAGTAAGAAAGTCTATAAAATGAACAAGAGAGTTGCACTGAGACACTTGCATCGTATCAGTCTCTCCCTACAGTTTTAAATAGATGGGAATATAAAGGTCTTTCTTCCTGCCTGTTTGCATAGAATTCTACTTCCTTACAAGTTTTGTAATAATAAACAGTTTCTGTAATCAATTCTGTAATAAGCCCAAGCAACTTCTATTGACTGTTCTGCATTAGGACAATTCCTGTGTTTCGATCCATGAAAGCAGTCTTCCCCTTTTTATAAGCTAGACCTCATTGTATGTAAAAAATGAAAACCAGGATGTTTCAGGCATTTTTCTAAACTTTGCTAAAATACTTAACTCCTTATTTCAGGAAGGTTTAGCTCAACAGCTAAAACCAAAGAGAATGTATTACTGAAGGAGAATGTAAGCATATGGTTGGTAAAACATTATTTTAATAAGACTGTTAACCTTGTAATTCATTCCAAATTTGCTGGCCAGTCTACTGTAGGGCCTCAAGCATGCTTCAGAACAGATTAAAATAGAGAAAAATGATAGTCTAATTTGTAGATACATCAGCATCAACTTTCTAATTCGAAACATTGGATATTTAAAGAATCATTCCATTTTGGGATGCAGAACAGATTCACAACATTTAAGCAAAATCTTATCACAGCAGTGATATTTCCCGTTGTCACTATACCTTGCATCAAGCTGTAATCGTGTCTTTACTAGCCAAATGGGATTAGTTGTTGTGATCGCAGTAAAACCTAAAATATTTAAAAAGAAAAGTTAGACGTGATAGTATCACAAGAGCAACTGCATCTAAGTTCGAAACGCACAGAGTAAGGTACAGTGGATGCAAAAACTCGGACTATACTGATTTTTAGAAAGTACCCATTGTAGCCCTTTACTGATATTTTATGAATCCATACAGCCAATAAACATTTAGCTTATTTTTTTAATTTTACATTAATGTTGAGTAAGTTTGATTCTTAGCAAGAGACGCCCCATATAAAATAAGCCCAATTGTGTACATTTCTCTGCCTACCCTATCATACCAACCCTGTTTTGACACCACAGAACAGCAAAGCTAGCTAGACTAATATTAGCCAATTTGGCAAACATGTCAATAAGAATGCATTGCAGATACAGCTATAGCAATTTGAGATGGTATAAAACATTGTGTCAATTTAATTTGCTACCTGAAATACAATCCGAGTTTAAAAGCATGCAGACTGAATAAATACTACTTTTGGTGCAGTTAAAAGGCATGTATTACTGTAAGTTAAGAGACCTTTTAATACTGAACTATAAAGAGCAGTTAAATTTGAGTGCTAAAGTTTTATTTAGTATTCAAAGCAGCGACTGTTGGTTGGCCTAGGAATACTTTTACAAGCATACGAGGGTTTAAATTGTTAAAGTAAATAGTATGTCTTCTAACTATCCAGACAGACAGCAACTATTCAGGCTTGCATAAGGGCTAAGGGTTAAAGCTTTGATTTTCAGTCCACTAAAGAAAAAGAAAAGGAAGAAAAAGAGAAAAGGAAACAAATTAAAAAAAAAAAACCAAAATAAAGAAAAGAAGTAAGAATCACTCTTACTTCTGCACAACCGTGGAGAGAAAGAGAGCAGAGTGAAAGGCAGCTCTGAAAAAAAAAGTAAAATAAAAGACCATCTAGAGTTGTAATACCACACATGCACCATTAATGAGGTGTCATGTCTGCAGGAGAGAAGAGGAAAAGGGAAGAGCTGGAACATGGCCAGGCAAGAGATGATAAATTTAGACACTTGCTTTCTAAGTGACACACATGGCTTGTATATCACTACAAAGACATGCTGCCCTCCTGCAAGGGAATGGACTGGGGTTGTGGGAAAGCAACAAAGAGTTACCTTGTTCAGTGCAAATCTGGTGCACAATACTTATACAACGAACAGGCTATTGATAAGCTTGTTTATGGAGATCATTAACAGCTTACATATATATATATTTAGCAGAACTGCTTGCATACATGTTACTTCTGTTCAATCACAATCCAGGTTTACATTGCACACAAATGACTGCAATACTCAGAGAAATGCCAGGGGATCTTAACTGTTTTAAGGTTTGCTCTACCCCGTTCCCAAATGTTAGATAGGTCATTATGATTTTCAGTTACAGTTCTAAAGACAAACTACACAGTTTAGCAGCTACTAAGATTTAGCTATATTTCTGTACCAAAATAGCAAAACCACGTTACAGATTTCAGTTTAATCTTTTGATTAAATAGATTTTTAAACTGACTCAAACCTCTTAACTAACTTCCTGTGGTAGATAACAAAGGTTTGGGGTTGGCTTTTTTTTTTATATACTACTCATTTTTTTCTATGACTAGGTACATATATATCCCTTCATATGATGGAGTGAAATGCTAACAAGCCAGAAGTGGTTTATATCTACATTTCATGTAGGTAAATAATTATGTAAAAACTCAAAGCATCAGTGAACTACTCTGCCATAACAAGGCACGGATGTTTTTAAAACATACAGCATCTGCAAAAAAGGTTCTGTAGTTCAACTAGCCAGAGCCCCTCTGACCTGTCACTTAATGCCATAGAAACTCCACTGATTCCAACAGCACTTGACCCTGGGTGGAACTAAACTGAAAGGAAACATTGTTCTTGCGTTTTTTATTTGTTTATGCTAGCACTAAGCAAGCTTTAATTTTCTTTTACTTCAAATCAGAATCCTTCCATATCTATAGTGCAGTGAAGGGCACTAGGAACACACAGGACGGCAACAAAGGCTTTGAAATAAGATGGGGGAAAATTACTAACTTCCCCTACCAATACATTTTCCAGGAAAGACGTCTCTCTAAAAAACAAAATTAGTTCTTAAGTCTCTCCTAGTTCTTAATTACAAGTGAACAAGACCAAGAAATCTTTTGCATTCCTATTTAAGTTGCATGCTTTGGAATTGTGTTACTGCTAGGCTGTATGTTACAAGCATTATCTGCTCGGCCCTTTCTCCTTCCTATTCAGCCCAGAACCACAGGCTCTGTAGATCCTGAATCGGGAAGAGGAAGCACACAGGCGAGATCAGAGGCAGTGTCTGCGCGGCAGCAGTGACTGTATTCACCCACAGCAGCAGCCTGGTACTTCTAGGCAGGCCGGGAAGAGTGTATTGGAAGTTGCCAGTGAAGGGTGGTTGGCACAGGACACAGCCTATTCTGTCCGAACTTGTACTTCCTGGGTTGCTCTAAACATTATTTAAGCATAGCACCCCGAACAGTAGGATCAGACACTTAGCAGCATAGCCAATTTTTTCCCCTAGGGCTGTCATAAGCCTAAATTGCATGACAGTTCAAACCAAAGCTTTCAAATCAAAGAGCCTTCAATAATTCAGGTTTCAAGATGAAACTACTACAGCTCAATTCTTACAGGTAATGTAGTAAATACAGTTAGTGGAAGAAAAACAAATTAAGAGTTGAGTGATGCTGACACCAAGGAAAGCACTCCAAAACACAAAACATACCATTTAGGATCTTTGATAAGACAAGCTTTTCTTTTTAAATACAGAAAATCCGTAGCAAAAGGACTTGTTAAAAAATAAAGGTGGGGGGCTTTCAACAACTAGTATGAAGCTCTATCAATTGTTTCATTTTTCTTTTTTTTTTCCTTTTTAGAAGTCTCAGTGAACTTTATAGTGCTTTACAATGCTTATCAACGTGTTGTATCCTCAAGATAGATTCTGGATTCCTTAGAAGTGTAGATCAATTTGGCAATACCAGAAACTCCTGTACTTTTCTATGTTTTATTTTCTTCTATGAAATGGTATCCCACTTTCAGACAGAAAGAATTATCTCAATCTACTTTTTCAGCTATACCAGCTACTGACAGGTAAGATCCCAGGTATTCCTATTATGCATGGTATTTCAAAGGTTAGAGTATTTTTTTTAAATCTATAAGCCAATGTAATTGATACAGACGCATGTGAATATGGAATGCTGAATTAAAAATCCAAAGTAGTAAAATAAGAACAAACCAAAAGAGAAAACAAAGAGACAGAAAGGAGATTACATACATATTAAAAAAGAAAAAGAAGAGTCTTTGAAATAAATGTGACAACACAGAATATCAGCTGCAGCATTTTAAAGGCAGCTCTGGGGCACTGAAAAAAAAAAAAAAGGCCTTGTTTAACCCAGTAGGGACTTTCAATTAGCCAGAGCTAAGTAAAGTAGCAGCTATCAGTGAAAGGTATTTTCCACCTTTCCCTGAACTGCACAGAAAAAAAATAACTCTTAACGGAGTTAAGGAGAAGTGATGTCTTTGCACAATGCACATCATCTGAGTTCAAGATAATGAAAGTGAATTCCCCTTATTTTGTTTATTTAATAGATATTACAAACCCAATGTGTGGTTCTTACACTAGAGGCTGCAAGAGACGCTCAGTTCAGTACTCACGAGGTTTAAGTTAGTCCATATTTCTGCAGGAAGTGACCTGCGGATGGGGAGCATGAGATGACACGATCTCACTCTTTTCACGGGAGAAATGTACAGTAAATGCCTAAAATAGACACAGGCTTTTCTGTATCATAACAACAAGCAGTGACCTCATCAGACACACGTGTACAAATTGAATCCCATTGGAAGGATTTGTGAATTAGTTATTGTGAGATCTAACTGTTTTCAGGTAAAAGTTTAGGAAAAAAAGAAAGAAAAATAATCAGAACAGGCCACAGATATTAAAATAGTTGTGTAAAATGCACTGAGTACTGAAATTTCTGCTCATTTGCAGCAGTTCAATTTTATATCTCCAAATACTTACCTATATATCAAATTTACAAGTGAACCCTCCTCCTTCCCCACTCCGTCCCAAATATCATTCAAAAAAGCTAGCCTTGTCTTAGGACTGAAAAAGCAAGATAGATGCCTTATGAAATCAAACTTTCTAGTATCAGTAATCAATGAACTAAATATGCATTTTATTTGGTATTAAGTAACTGTGTACATACTACTAAAAAATTACAAAAGTAATAAAGTAGTCCCAATTTTTTTTTTAATAAATAAAAAAAAAAATCTACATTTGGGTTGGTTTGCCAGTAGAGTTCTAGAAAGAACAGCAATAGCATACAAGGCAAAGTAGTTTTGCAGCAGATTTGCAACCATGTTGTCTCAATGAGGCTATGAATCATTAAAAAGGCAAATCAGAAAGCCATACAGGAATTCAGTATCTCATTCAGTTTTCTCCAGTTTTTACTCTCTGTGGCAAAAGAGGTTGAATAAGTGCAGTGCGAAGGCAGAGTTTGTAGTGAATCTAAGAATTTAGCCTGACTTTGAAATGTACAGAGATAAACTATCTTCACACAAGCAAACGCTCTCATTCTTGTAGTATGCTTCAGATATATTCACTGTCCAAGTTTGCAAAAAGAGAACCATGTGATATGCCGAGTAGTAAGCAAAAAAGATTGCTGAGTACTTCTTCATGTCAATACAAAGATATTTTAGGTATGAAGGTGATGTGAATTATATGCTGAAAGCTAGCACGCAGCAAGAGAAAAACATTAATTTCTAATTGCATAAGGCATCGGTTATAATATGTAGCATAATTCATCCTCCTTGGGATAAAACAAACTTACTAAAAGAATCTTAATAAAACCAAAAATATGTTTTATCTTGAGAAGGAAGAATCAGGCCTAAAAACAACAAAAAACCTGCTTAAAATACCATACCTCAGCTTCTCACTCCCAAAAATGCCATGTGCATAAAATAATCCTTATTTAACAGTGACATCAGTCTAGCCTGAGATACTTATGTATTAACATATGATACAAGTAAACAGTATTTGAGGTTGACTAAAGTTCTCTACTTACAGTACTTTCATAAAACAGTAAGTTACAGATTTTTTTAAAATTGTATTTTTGCATCATTTTTGTATTTTGCAACCTACAGGAAAAGCTTTGTAAGTGCAAACACTACCTCATGCTCCTTAGGTATTAGAAACCTTTATGCAACAGAAAGGTCATATCCAAACAAAAAAACCCCTCATTTAAGACTGAATTACTCAATTCCTTACTGAAACCAATGGCAGCTGCAAAAGAAAAAACCAATACTGATTATTTTTTGCTAAATATTAGAAGCGTTTATCTACCTTGCCAATTTTGAAATCTTAAGTTCCAAAGCAAATAATTATGGTGATCTTCTGCGTTAACCTGTTTAAGTCAACCAATTAAGAGCTCACATTCGATCTTGTCCCTGTTATTTTGCCATTTCCTTGAGTTGATTTGCATCATATAGCAATACAAACCTTGCAGGTAAAACTGCTAATAGCTGGTTTAAGTGCATTTTCTGAAATATATTAGAATTACAAAAACAAGGTTAGCACGTTCCCAAGAAAGCACTGTTAATTTTAACTGCAGTCTTTTTCATATAAATCAGAATAGTGCCAGTACTGAGTATCAAGAAATCGTTTGTCAAAGAACCTTCTTTTAAAGGTCTTCCAGAGAATGTCTGTAGTATACAGTGCCAAGACATTTCAGGAGAGAAAGTTAGTTGTGGCTTGTAGTGTGAACCTGCGCTGGGCATTCAGTTTCATTGGCTATATGGTTTAGAAATACAACTGCAGAACTAGTTAAGTGTGCGAAAGGTAACAGCCACAAAAGTCGTTCAATATTAAAACTTGTATACAGATGTAAAAAAAGGTGAACAGCAATTACGGCTCAAATACATTTACCCCAGTCTCCTGCAGTCGTAAGTACAAATGCATAATACCAACCTTCTGGAAGGGAAGCAAGTTAATAAGCAGATACAGAACTCCTTGACAAACTACAGTCTGTGTCTGCAAGCACTTGGGAAAAGTCACTACAGCGCACCTGCATAAATGTTCTTTTCATTGCAGAATGAGGGCAGTAACTTCCAAAGATAGGGAACACTCTGAACCTTCCTTTGTCTGCAGCACTGCATGAGTTACACAAGTTGTCTTCAGTTGAGGATAGACTTGTTTCTATTACCCATACTGCCCCCCACCCCAAATTTAAAGACATGTTTTATCCCCTTGACAAAGAGCTGAAGACAAGTCATTTTTCTTGGAGCAATTAACTGATTAGGATGAACTTTTCATGAAATCCCCTTCCATCCCATTCCCCATGCTGTTCACCTACAAACAAAACACACATTTCCAGGTCATAAAAATACGGCGTCACCTGAGCACCTTATTTTGCCCACCTAAGACAAAACAGCTCTCCTTACATCTCTAAGAAGATTAAAAACTGACATCACGTTTCTCATGTGCTAGAGATGAGCATTAGTATGTTATTTAAGTACAAAGCTAACACAACTTAAATTTTCTATGCTATGTAACGATTTCTTTGTATCAGATTATTAGCAAGTATTAAATAGAAAACTAATCCTATTCATTATTCTGACATCACCTTTGGCAGTCCATTCCAGATTGCTATTACTCACATTATGTACAGTGGTTGTAAAATTTGACAGGAATTAGAAACTTCAACAGGCTACCATAAAATTGTCAGAATTCATCTGTGAAGTGTCTATGGCCTATACAGAAAAAACACTTTTGAAAATTTGCTTTTGTGTAGGAAAGACACAGGCAACAATAGGTAAAGTGTTGCCAGCCCAAGTTTTGATTTCCCCACCACAAGTCCATGACCATAACTCAGCTCAGTTGCCTTTACCTCCCCTTGTTAATGATACCAAAGCACAGAACATACAAACCAAGCAACAAATATTGGTAGCTGCTAAAATATACCAAAGTTACACTGCTGATATAAAACAGGAATTTATTTCCAGAGATCAAAGTATATGAAAACTACAGAAATCTGCTCTTCTATCTCACTTTAGTAGTAGAGCAAGCTTCACAGACTGGTATTTGAACAAAGGAGGAGGGAGCGTTACATATACAAGTATCTGCAGACATTTTTCAGAAAGACAAAAATAAGTTAGATATACAAAGCTGTAACAGAAAGTCATGGTAAAAAAACAGCTTAAGCAGCATTAAACCAGAGTTCAGTGCAAACAAGGTTGTTCATAGCTTGCAGAGCAAAAAGTTACTGTTTTGGAAGTTTTCATTTTACATTTCACAAATTTACAACTGAAAAAGCAGGCATGCAAGTTTTCCTAGAAAAGACTATTCACACACACAGTTAAAGATCTTCATTAACATTAAGTACAAAGTTTCATGCACATATTCTCCAGATAGCTTGTTTAATGAGAGGCCAAAGAAGGTAACCACTACAAAAAGAGATCGTTCAATCACTGAACATTTTCTGTTTTGTTTCGTTTTCTCCACATTTATTGCCACCTCTCATTTGTAGATATGGCTCTAGAATGAAGCTAAAAAGTTACAGATCCTTACCTGCCACACCAGCTGAAATCATGTGTACCTGGGTAGAATCTGGATTGAAAATACTGTTCAACTTTTCCTTGCAGTTTGAGTAAGCAGCAAAATATATGGCTCTAAAATTAGAACAAAATCCAAGTTATGTTACATTTTATGTGTTGATACCCTTATGAGCGGTGCCATTAACTTCACTAACTCAAGATGATCTTGGTTCAAGTCTTGCTTCCTCCGTAAAAAAACTACTGAAGGAATAACTCTTGCAAAGTGGCACGACTATTCTAGGAATGGTAAAGAAAAAAAAAACAAATCATACTTTACAACCTTTTCTTCCACAACAGCTCCAATTAACAATTAGTGAGGGGAAGGATAGATAATTAGAAATATGGCGGTGATTTTTGTGACACTAGGAAGTTTAGCCAGGGAAACAAAACACTGCTGAACTAAGAACTGAAGTTACAGTATTCTGTATTTCTTTAATAACAGATCAAATTTATTCTAATGGACCTAAACTCATTTCAACAGCATCATAATTTCAAGAGAACTAGCAAGTAGCATTTTTTTTAGAAAACCAAACAGCACACCTAATATTTATATTATTCTAGCATTTAAGATGTAAATATTGATAACTTGTGGTTATACTTTAAAACTTGTAGTTATAAATATTTATATTTTACATGCTAGAACAGCTGTGAAGCTGGGATCCGCATTTTGTTTCTCTAGTTCTGTATTTGGAATAGACCAATTTTTTTTCCCTGAATACACTACCAAAAAATTTGTGAACTTGTAACTACATTCAAGTCTGAGCTGCTATCAAAACAAAGCTAGACATAAAAGTCAGCATGTCAATGCAATATATTATGAAAAATGCCTGTTTTCACTCACTAAAACAAAAGAAGTTATTTTAAGCACATCTAAACTCATGTTTAAGGTAACTCAGGTTTTTTTTAAACTTAGACATCCCTCTACAAGAGAAAAATGAACATGCAAGTTTTCATGAACAGAACATTAACCTCATTAGCTGTGCAAACATGTTTTTCTTTATTATAAAGATAAAGTGCTTTCTTCGTGGGTGTAATTTCTAAAATGGAATCTGAACTCAGTTAAGTATACTGGATGTGTTATGAAACATGCTTCTCTACAGCTTATTTAAACAAAGAGCTGCTGTTAAATCCACTTAGCTAATGCTTAATTGAAATGAAGTACTGGATGAAGACCGAGTCAGCTGGAGGGGAATGAGGATGTGCTTATTTGTAAGACTTCACACATTATCCCAAGTTGACATTTTTAGTATGGGGCAGGGGGGAACAAGCTAAGTATTTCACATGGGGGAAGAGGGGAAGGGAATTAGAAGATTTAACGAGCTTTTTGCAGTTGAGGATATTTTTCATTGAGGATAGTCCCTTATAAAATGGAATCCATTGCTGTATAAAGATTACTGTTAAAAAGGTAGTATCAATGTTGAACATTCAGACCAGACTAGACTATCAAACAAAAGTACAGGCTCTTCAGATTAGGAAGTGCTGATACCCCACAGGTGTCAAGAACAAAGAAAGCTACTGGAATTACTTCAGCTTCTCCAAACAGCAATGCTAAGTCAGTGATCAGAAAATACCTTGGATATTCCTAATTCCTTAAAAAGTCTGCTAAAATAAAAGCACTCTAATTCCTGAATTATGTTTTTCTTATTCATGCAGAGGATCTACAGAACACCACCTCATCTGTCAGATCTGAGTAGAAGACAGATCAATGCTAAATGGGAAGTCCAGTTTAATAAAATTTTCCAGAAGCAGCCAAAGACCTTAAACCAGAAAAGTTAAGATACTCTCCAACCAGGTGTGCAAGAGACAGGAATGTCTTCTCTTCAGACCAAAAAAGAAAAAAAAGCAAGCAGGGCACTAAGTCAAGGGAAGAATAAAACCTCTGTGGAATATATTCCCTCTGCATAAACTCTTTTCTCTTAAACAGAATAGAAGGGAATAAAAATGGGCCAGAAAACTATAGCCTCACCCAGGATTAAATAAGTTATATTAGTTTTACACAGCTTTGTTTCCATACTCTTCCTTAGGTATTCTCCTATTTTTGGACTGAACTTAGGCTAACACTTGTACGTAAGGATCAATTCAGCCTGGCATAATCTGTGCACCTCACTGACTGCCAGCACCAGCCGAGTAGCTACAGTATTTGTGCTGATGCAGAGCAACTGGCAGCAGCAATACCACTGCCAATTAGACCAGATTTACGCCCTCGTCTGCTGCACTCTGACACTGCCCCAGTACCCTTTGGAGTCCAGCCCACTGCTGGATCTGCTTTCTCTGGGACAGCTGTTAAGTGTGTCATCCTACCCAGTCTTGCCCTTTTTGAAGTTTCAGAACAGCCCTCCTACTGCGGGGGGACAGTAGCCTGTGCTTCACCAGAATTCAGGAAGACCGACCCAGTGTTTTGGGGCCGCAGTCACACAATTGCTTCCTGAAGATTATGGATTAACTGAAAGCTAAATCTACCTTTGTATTTTCAAAGGTACAAACTTCTTGTTCACATGTGCAACTACTTAAGCATATTCCTTCTTAACTGGACAAAATTCTGCATAAGGGATAGTACACAATAGTAAATACTATTACAGTAGCATATAGGATAGTAAATGCTGAGACAGTTGGTGCAGGGATGCGGGACTGGAGCTGCGGAGTACATGAGTAGCTCAATTTCTCAGACAATGAAATTACCCCAGGAACCAAAGGTTATTTGCTATTCAGTATTTACAACTGCAGATGCAAAACTCGCTTCAAATAAACCTTAAATCCCTTACGTAATGTACAGCAACCTAAATTTCATCGGAATTATTTCATTTACTGTACACATTTGTATTTACCTGGAAGGAGCAACGCCTACTAAATTAGGACCCAGCCCTCTGAACAGAGAACGAGGACCTTCCTTTTGCAAGATCATCCTAGAAAGCAAAAAAATGGCAATACTGTAACATTCATATCAAAATTAAGGAATGCACTTACCACCATAACTACATCATTTTAAGCTTCACTCTGTGTAAAACTTTCATAATAACTGCCAATGCAGTGCTAACCACAAAAAATTAGTCATTTCCTAGAATCAGCATAAAAAAATTCCATTATTGCTTGGCATACCATAGAAATCCAGGAACTAAATGCAGAAGTAAAGCCTTATGATGTCAATACAGACTTACCTCAAAGATAGGAACACATACATACATGGAGTTATCTGTCATTAGGAAGTTAAAGAAAGTGTCCTTTTATCAGGGAGAAAATACTAAGCATGGTAACGTTCACATTCCTGTAGGTTGTAGATTGTTCAGGAGACAAAAATATTTGATTCTATTCTACATCCCTTTCACCACCTTTTAGCTCCCAATGTTTGGGAACTTTTTTGGGTGGGAGGGACAGGGGGTGAAGGGCAAGAGAGGAGGAGAGGAGAAAGACTTACAAAGGTTCAGTTACAGCAAGTCATACGCCTTCTGAGAAGAGCTCAGGAAGATGTTAGCTCTACTGCTCATCATGCCCAGCCAGGGATATCTTCTGCAATCTATTATCTACTATTCTCAAAAAGACAGAAACCTCAACGTGGCTTTGCATGTGCTACCCTGGTTTGATCCTACACAACTCCTAACAGCACACTAAGTTACATGTCAGAAGTTAGAGGAAAGCAGCCTTTCAGATACAAAGCCCCGCCTTCCCCATCTCCGTAAATGATTTAAATCCACTAAGCATTCAACTAGGAACCCATTCTTAGCTTTATTCTTTCTGTAAGATACAGTGCTTATTTTGACTACAGTAAAAGGACATGGAAACCTTCGATGTGCGAAGTGGCCCTTCCTCGAGGCTGGCAGGGATTCCCTCCCATCAGTTCTGAACGGCTGCCTGTGTGCTCCTACCCAAGCACTGCTGCTGGGCTGTGGAGCCAGTGGTTTTTCCTTTTCAACTCTTTCCAGAAAAGACAATCCTCACTTCCTCATGCAAGGTAACTCACTTAAGTTTGAGATTAACTGAAAAAGGAATGTAACCCATGCAAAGAGTCACAGCCACAGTACAGCCCGAACATCTCGTGGTACCAGGTCCACTATAAACACAGCTCTGGAAAGACTGCTTGGGTAGCAGGGGGGTGTCACCTCCCATCTTTGTGGGATTTACAGAGAAACAGAGATACGAGCAGTGAATTGAGAACTCAAATGAGGCATTACTAGTACTTAAGTGTTTGGAATACCGATCCCGTGTAACTGTGGTTTTAAGAAAGAGTTGAAAATCACTACGCAGCAAGGCACACTGGCACAGTACAAGGATATCCATTAATATTCAGTTTTAATGAAATCAATCTGTCCAACAATCTAGATGCTAATCAGATATGGTATTTTATAAAGTGTGGTAGGACATGGGAGGAGAAACAAGGACTATCTGTATCCCATCACTGCAAATTGCTCTAGCAATTGCCTTAGAACCAGGTTTAAAGTTAAGAATTAACTACTTCACTAGATGTTGCAAAACAGAACTCTGTGCTTATTGATTTAGAAACACTGGCCAATACACACAAATAGTTCTCCTGTATATTTCTTCTTCAAAAGAGACATGCAGGTTAATGACAAGTCAATTACTCAATAAAGCAAACTACCCTTCTATAAATGGCTATTTTGCTTGGAATTTATTATCAGAACAAACAGGTGAAAGCCATCTATAGCACTGAAGGAGATTCCAAACCTATCCTGATTTCCAGCAGCTGATTCACCACAGTTCTGCTGCTAAATCAAACTGAAAGTTTACATTTGTTTTCAGTAAGCAAAAATAAAATGGTGGTTCTGCAGAGTCACCATCCCTATTTAGGAATGCTGGCATAGAATTATCCAGCAACATCTTAGCTTCATGTCCATAAGAATTAGATATGATTTCACTACATGGGTAGCATTGCTGCACAGTAATAATTGAAGTATTGAACACATACTCAAAAGCACTTTGGAAATACAAATTACTTAGACATGTCTGTCATCCTGAAAGCATTTCTAACACTTACGGAAGGAATTATTCAAAAAATCTTACCATATTCCAGAGCTCAGCACGGGCACAGCATCAGATTACAGCAAAGCTGAACCCAATTAACATGATCTGTGTCCACTTACAACACTACTTAAAAATCACTATCACCACAACACCATGTGTTACACATATGTATATATGCACATATAACATATACATGTATATGAAGCAGCAGGAACCTCAGTGTCTTAAGAGAAACTTAGGCATGAAGTGTACCAGGTCTGTTTGTTTCTTCTGGATCTACAGTATCCCAAGACTCGACAGAGCAACAAAGGGTTAAAGAGAGGTTGCAGCAGACAGGATTATAATGGTGGTAGTTACTGATGCTCTTCTGCATTCACAGACACCAGCTGGAGGAGTTCCAGAGCCTACACTGAAAAATAAGACACCAACTTTTTGCATTTAAGAGCAGATCCCAGAGCTCACACTGTTTTGAAAACAGTAAATAGCAAATCCATGGTTGGAAGAGCAGCACAAGTGTTCCATATGGCCTCAGCTGACCTGCTTATGTCACATGGGGAAGCCTGCACTGGGAGGCAGGCAGGTCAGATTGCCATTATCAAGACCTCAGGTTTAAACTCAGCAAGGTTAGCTATGAGAGGCATCCGCAATATGATATACACCAGATATTTAAGAATAAGGGAATTCGCTTTTGTTGCCAGAGAATGCAGTCACCTGTACCAGTTCTTCAATGTTTGTTTCCTGACAGAGATGCCTTTGAAGTCACCTCTGTTGACACTTAAGATGCAGAAGTGATTCCACAACAGTCAGCTAATGGAAATTCTGACATTATTTGCCCAATTCACCCTGCTTTTAGATTGAGTATTATGAGCCTTGGAGCACTGCACTGAATTTGGTATGAGAAGAGACAACCAAACCCTGACACCTATGAGTCAGAAAATATCAAGCGACAGTAAAGGCGTCAGTAAAGAGTGACGGAGGGATCCAGTTTGATTGCCCCACTAAACAGCCCTAGTCCCTTAACTAAGAATAATTATGTCCTGCACCTATGTATTTTTACTGTCATAGTCCATTGCCATGTCATTTGGGATTTTTTCATATTTACTCTATTTAAAGAACCTGAAACCCAGGAAAGTTACTTGGCATCTCAGTTGTTTGATACTGACCTGGAAGAACACACATCTAAGCAAAGAACAAAAGCAGCAAAAGATACATTCTTGTATCACAGATAAACAAACAACATGTCTAAGAAGCAGATTTAAAAAAAACAAAACAAACAAGCCTTACCAATGAAGTTCATCATGGACTACCTCTACCTCAGTCTGAACTTGCTTCCTGGGAAGACCAAGTTATTTTAGGTTTTAGGGATGGGTTTAAAGCAAAGCAGGCTTCTAGCAGAGGGGCATATGAAACAAACACCTGTTCATCCTGCTATTCATTCAGATACATTTCTAAACAGAAGATAAATTCATAACCAGACATTCAGGGAAGAAGCTGAAGGGCTCAACTTCCATCAAGAGAAGCCAATAAGGCAAGTGTTTTGGATGGAGCTCTTCCTCCTTGTCACAGTCTGAGCCCTTCCTTCCCACATACCTGTTCCCAACATGTTCATCCATCAGACTCTTATACATAAAAAGGCTCTGAATCAAAACTTCCATGGTAAGAACTACCTTCCATTCAAAGAGCTATCTGGGTACAACCTCCATTTAAGCAAATCCTATCCTCTAACCAGATTAAGCCTAAATCCTACACTGCAACTGCCAGAAGGGGCTCTCTACAAACTACTTCTCACTGATTAATTGGGGATAGAAGATAACTGGTCTGAGTCTTATCAAATTCTTTCTTATGCAAGAAGCAGTAGCAGGTTTTCCTCCTTTCTGGAGGAAAACTCCCCTCATTCCCAAATACCGAAGGTACCTCCCCATAACCAGCTAGCTTGAGTCCCCCAGAGTGAAATAAACCCTGCCTGCGGTCTGTACTAGCAGTTTAACTGTGGCCATACAACTTTCCTGCTGGCTACTGAACATCACAAGCACTGGTGGCGAGGAGAGGAAAGGCAGTCCCCGTTCAGTGAGGTGCTATGCAAACAAAATGTCCCAGATCATGGCAAAATCTGGCCTTACCTATCTCTTACTAGCTTTAAAAGCGTTACCAGTCACATATCCAGCAGAAGATACCAAAAGGCAAGGAAGGGTATGGAGTGGTGAAAGTTGAGAGAGACTAAGAAACTGAGTTAATTTTCATAGGGCTTCTTGCCTCCATATTCAGCAACATCTATGATTTGGACACAAAACACAGTTTAAAAAGTTTTATACTAACACTTTTTCAGGATGAAAATAGAGTCTGGCACTTAAGCGTTACAGTACTCCCAGTGAGTTCTGGGGACAGAGTTTGGAGCTGCGAATCGTACGGGGTATACATGCTCTGGCTAATTCAAGGTACAAACTCAAGCATGAAGGACATTTGGAAAAGTGGAATGTGAAACTTAATTACAGTTAAAAGGCAAAATATGGAAAGTCATCTCATGGTAGCATCATGACAGACGTAAGTCTTAATCTTTCATATGGATTTGTCCAACACACCTCCCTCCTCCTCCTCCCTCCCCAAAATGAACCACAAACCTAGTAACATGTACACTCACTTCAAACAATGGAGAGGTCCAGGAGAAACTCTAGTTACTCGATTGACACTAGCACCATTCACAGTGTTGAGATGGACTTCGGAAATGTAGAGAGTCACAGAGGAGGACTGCAATCGTGTTTTCACAACTTCCAGTGGACATGTCAGAATTGCACCAACAGTACCTCCACATCTGCAAAAAGAAATAGGATCATCACATTCTTAACTGCAAAGAAAATGAAGCATACATTCACATACAATTAACATTATGCTCAACACAGTCAAATTGCAAAAGGTGAAGGAACAACTGGAACACGCGTGACAATGCTGCAGTTATTTGCCCTTGAAGGCAAGCAAACTGTTAAGTCAGTTTGTTAACTCCACAACTTGGAGTGAAAATTTAAACAGACAAAAATAAAGTTTCCCAAAGTAGTGAAGGTGCACAGTCTTCAGTACATGCTGTTCAAACCAGTTCTGGAAAGTAGCTCAGTATCTGAAATGTTTAACTTCTTACGGTAAATTTTAACTTTTTTTGAATGTTTAGTGCACTCCTGACCACAAACAAGGTGCCAAAAATACTTAAGGGTAGAAAAGATTTATGCACTATGCACACAGGGCTACATGTAAAAACTAACTGTGGTATGGCCATTTAACAAAATTAAAATACTTATGAAGACATCTTCAAAACCCCATTTGTATTTTGGGCATTGTACCATGAAAGCAACAATTCTCTGAGTGTTTCCTGAGTTCTGCCCGTTACAGCAAGACAGACTAGATACTGTCGAGTAGAACTTGAGAAGACAAGAGAGCTTTAAGTGGCTAACCAGGTGAAGACTTGCAGGTTTTGCTTCAGTCTGCCACTCGTTTCCGTGAGCAAGCCAAGGCAAGCCGTGCATGACTTGTGCTGACAGTGGAGTTACTCCCATTCCGCCAGAGCAGAACACAGCCAAGAA
Source organism: Pygoscelis adeliae (assembly GCF_000699105.1). NCBI lineage: Eukaryota > Metazoa > Chordata > Aves > Sphenisciformes > Spheniscidae > Pygoscelis > Pygoscelis adeliae. The sequence continues at coordinate 1,873,021 of NW_008824932.1, forward strand.
CATACTGCCTTTTAGCAGCTCTGCTCAGAGGATTCTTCTGGTGCTTGTTCATAACCGATTTATTAATATCTACATTCCTATCTGTTTAACTACGATCACATACGGCCTCTGAGGGAAAAAATATCAAATCCACAAGTTCTGATTCCAAAGACAACTCCAAATTCTTTGGCGTTACCATTACAAGAAAAGTGCTTCTCTTGAACCTTCTCCAAGATCAGTATTCTTCACTTTGCCAAATACCCTTCTTAAAACTATGACCAGGACACTATATGCACCCTTTAAAAAAAAAAAAACACCACCAAGCAAAAACAAAAAGCCCTCAACAAAACAAAAACACAAACCCAGATATGAATTAGGGTATTAATTAATGCTACTAACAGCTCAGTCTGAAATCCACTAACACAGAAATACAATTCATACTAAATTCAAAGGGCCCAGCATCCACTTCTCCGACACAATAACTAGAGCTGGTGATTCCAACAAGATAGTTACCAGCTATTTTGTTGTAACATGAGCATTTCAAAAACCCCTAAAACCTTTAAAAAGCTGTAAGACTTGTTCAATAGTATTTTTTAAATAATGCCTTCCAAAACACAAAGGAGAGTTCAGTACAAATTAGGAGTAATAGCTAAGACTCAAGATCTCCTGTAACTTTCATAGGAAGGTTGCTTTTAGTCTGTTGAATCTCTTCTGCTGCAGAGAATACCAGAAATAACGGTAGTTGTTAGCACAGCACTGCATCCTAAAAAACTAATCTGTTTGTATGAATTGAACTGACAATACCAAACAGGGGCAAAGTAGGATAATGTCTGATGATGTTCATTTAACACTGTTTAAACCTAGTGACCTAGAGGTATCCTACTACTAAGCCTAAAGGCATCTTGTCCCACCCCTAACTCCAACATCAGACTGAATTCTACTCTTCAAGTTTAAATTGAGGAAAGAAATCAAGTTTCTTTATCAGTCTGGATAGAGTGTTCTCACAGGAAGATGGAAGACAGTCTTCCAGTGAGTGCTGTACACATGCAGTAACAGACTGATACAGCTTTTAGAGTAGCATGTTTAAAACACCTCTGAATGAGCAATTCACTTGCTTACTCTTCTAATGGTAAGCCACAAATAGACTTTTTAAAATAAGAGTTGCAGGAAGAGACAGACTAGATGTGCTGATATTTATTTTAGCCAGTGTTGGAAGCAGTAGGAGCCTGTAACACGTTAAGGTTCGTGACATGAATACCACATGAGAACCACAGGTAGGCCAGCCCTCAAAACAACTTGACACAGAGCTTTAGAGCTTGAGCATCTTCTAGCCAGACAGCCAGTTACTGTGTTTCCTGCAGTTCAACAGCAGACACTGCCGTATGGTCATGTGCCTGTGCAGGCAACATAGGAAGTTGGCTTTAGAGTTTATTTCCTTTCTCGCAACCCCTCTGTTTCTGATCCCCTCGAGCCTACTCTCTTTAAGGTCTTTCTGCATTTGATTTTGGACAGGTTACATGAGGACTTGTTTTCAAGTAACAGCAAGGGAAAGCACGTGGTATGGTTTGTATTAATGAGGTAAATACTATGGAAGGGAGAAGAAAGGAGGAAGAAAAAACTTGGCCCGCATTCTTCAACAGGGCTCAGAATTAGGAGCCTTTAATGCTACTGGCTCCACAGCTACGTTGCACTGGAAAAATTTTCCAAAGTTGAAGATTAACACTGACCTGGAGCTTGTATCCTGCATGATCCCCTGCACCACACCCAAATCACCACAAGGGATGCCTGACTGCAGCAGCACTTCTGTCAGACATTCACTGTGGATGGGTTAGAAATACTTCATTCAGCAATGGATTACTAGATTACTAGGGAAGAGGGCAGACATATAGCTACTCAATGCTTTTTCTTTTTAAGTCTGCCTACACCAAGCATTGTTCAGTGATAACCAGCTGATTTAACAGCAGCCAGCACTATTTTTACATGCATCATAAGGAAGCAGCAGACCACCCGCCTCCCTTTAAAAACTGTGTACCCTTTACTTGCAACACACTCTGCCGTTCAAGTAATTTCAAATAATCGGCCTTCTCTGCAGTTTCTTACTGTTGGGTGGTTTGTTTGGGTTTGTTGGTTTTTTTTTTTTTTTTTCTTTAAACAGTTTAAGATGTCTCAACTGAACCTGAGAATATTTTGAATGTTTTCCACTAACTATTGATAGTTTGGATTAAAATTCTTCTCTGTCCCCTTATCTTCAAGATCTCAAATTGCTACTTACAAATGAAGAAAGCAGAGAAAGTTTTATAGTGCTATGTGGTTCTGTATTGCTCACAAACAAGCCTTTGCAAAATACCCAATTTCTACTTCCGTCAAAATGTAATACCTCACTGTCCCAGCCCTCAAAAAGCCCCATATAATAGAGAAAGCATCTGGAATTGAAGGAGTGAAAGAAAACGTCCCCAAATGTTGAGGAACCAGACCTTGCTCAGTAGTCACAAGATCCACTGAGTTTGAACTAAACCACTAAATGAAAGCATGATCCAGGAACTACACCGATTTATCTAGTTCACTTGAACTTTAAGATAAACACTGCAAGGCTTGACAAAAATCTGTTTATGAGAAACCATCAGTAAACATAGCTTGTAGGTAAACAAACAAGAGAGACAATTCAATAACTATGCACCCTGTACAAATAAGCAACTTCTAAGCAGCATGCCAGCTGTTCCGTCACCAGCATCAACGACAGTGTATTTTACTTAGAAATACATTTCCGGCCTTGCTTATTTAACACACTACTAGAAATACTGTGAGAGAGACAGCTACTTCTTTGTGCTCCAAGTCCTGGCAGGCCATTGACAGCCAGCCACCAGCTCCAGCTTCGCAAAAGTGTTCTATAAATTGCCAGCAGACTGCCACCACCGTTCCTGCTACCCTACCCACCGGCTCAAATTAAGGGGAGTTTTTTTAGTTTGTGGCTTAACACAAATTAGGGAGTAGCACAGTTTGGAAAAACATTTTTTAAGACTTAGAAAATTATCGGATTTCTTCTCCTCAATAACACAGGTGGGATTTTGTAAACTACTTAAGAAATTTCTACTACCTAAAACCACTCTGGGCTTCAGCATCTCCAGTCATGTACTAGCCCCCAACAACTGTGACTTGTGAGAACACTTACTGATGGGTAACTTCTTCTCCAGGATTAGATGAGTTTCAACTGGTAGAATGAGTAGGTAAGCAGATACACTCCTCTGACAGAGTATAAACTGGAAGCGAAGAAGAGCAAAACCCAAGACACTCCTGTGTCTGAATGTTTACTGCAGTTTCTAATGAGTGCTGTTCAGAAGACCACTCGCTCATCTTACCTATCCTAAATTTGACATTTGCCTCTAATCAATGTTTACTACAAGTCTTTTTCAGCTTTGCCAAGCAAGTATAAGAAAGACTTGCAAAGCTGACTTTCATGAGAAACACCTGATCATACAAGGCCATGAGAATCCACCTGTAGGCCCCAAGTAATTTGAAGGGCAGAAGAGCAAAGATCAGTAGGCAAATCCACAAAACCAAACACACAGGTAAAAAAGGAAGATTAAAATCCCACTACTATTAACACAGTCAAATTAGAGAGTTAAATCTGCAGCTTAAACTGTACAAGAAGGCACAAGAGACATTGCACTCAGTGAAACAGAGACCTGTAGTTATCATCTAACCTGCAGGATTGTGACAAACTTAAACTACAACAGTAAAACTAAGAACAGTTGTCTGCTTGACATCTCTTGGACAGAAGAATCTAGGAAGATGGCAATGCTCTCCTAAACTGCAGCTTATTCCAGAGAGCACCCATGAAAAGAAAACCCCCAACATTTAATTTGATCTCTAATGTGCGTTTAGAAGTCCATCACCTCACCGAATTAACAGAAACAAACCTGGAACTATTTGGGCTTTAAACTCTGCTAGCAATTCAGTACAGATACAGTACTGACAACCATTTTCCCCAGATAAACCTGTATAATTTGTGAGACACTGCAAGGAAAGAAATATGCACATGCTTCAAAAACCTAATCCTGTTTGGCATTCAAATCCCAGGTTCTATTTCCAGAGATGGCTGCACAAGAAGACTTTCTTTTATTATTGCAAGTGGAGGGTATCTGCTAAGGAATCACTGCCTTTGTCCAGAGTAGTTGAGTATCTTCTACTGTTCCCTTACACCCCTGCAAGTAAAAGCAGAGGCAGCTCCAGCATGGACGTGGGTCTCAACTTCAGCCACTGGACTGTCCATAAATGCTCCAAAGCAGATTAATATTCCCAATGCCAGTGTCAGCTGACCTAGAATTGAAACTGTCAGTGCAAGAATTTTTTTATTCCTTCAGATAATTATGTATTGTATACAAATAAAAGACGAGGCTGCATAGTGCTTGTCTCAGATTCCCCTTTCACAGTATTTGTAACCACAGCCTCAAAGACTCAAAGATAACCCTTGACCCTGTTATCTCGGGTCTACATTAATTCATGTATTTTACAACCTGTTTCTCTTTCCTCTATGAAAATGAAAGTTCCATGCAAATACTGGTCGCAAAGAGAAACAGCAAGAAAATTGAGCTCAAAACTCTGTCAAAAGAAACAAAACCCAAGCCACTTGCAAATAGAACTCCTTCTAATCTCTTCACCAGTTACTGCAAATTCAGGTCCCAAATCTGTCGGCAATTTCATAGAGCTGTCTTACAACACACGAGTAACTCACATCAACAGATAAAGTTGCAGGTTTGGATATTAAGTTTACAGTATCCCTCTTTTTTGAGGGTATTTAAGGGCCTTAGCAAGCACAACTTTCAGAAACAGCAAGAATGTATCTCATTAATCCTGAATTTTCAGGGTTTTCCTGTTACCATACTGCTAGACTTGTGTATTATACAACTTTCCATCTTTAGTACTAATATGATGACTAGGAGTACTGGCAGCCAGAAACCCTTAACCCCTTTATTCACCCATTAAGTTTCTTTACTGAAACTTAGAAAGTGTAAGTTAAGCTAACATCCCTAAACTAAAAATACTAGTCAAACTTGCTATTTGTAATTAACAGCGTAAAAAAATAAAATTCCCCTGATGCGCTGACATATAGAAACCTACAAGTGAAAACAGGAAAAACACCACAAGGCAAACAAGCAGCACTGGGTTCCATTATCCAAAACAAACATCAACATGTACAGTGTAGCTTCTATTAGGAACCAGGGTAAATAAATATTTACAATGACATTTGTATTAAGTAAAACCAGCTGAAAACATCGGTCATCTAGAAGGAAATACGAGAAACACACGAGCTTCACAGTTTCTCAAGTACTGACAGCAATTTTCATGCAATTTAGTAACCTCATGGAACAAAATCCAAGCTACTCAGTGCTTTAAACAAATGCTGCCTTATTCCCCACAGAAGAGTATCAGAACACAAAAATAACCTGAAGTTTGGACAGGAAGGTACTAACCTTCTCCTGTGCCTTACGACAGGAAGAACTCGCTCTGAAAGACATCCACGGTTATGGCAGGAATGTGTGTTAGGGTAAAGGGGAGTCCAAGTGCTTGGCAACTCAGTTATGGCTCAAGTGGCTATTTTCTGAAAGGGAGTAAAAAAAAAAGCCCCTATCATCACACTACCTGCTACATTATTAACTAATATCTTCTTAAATCAAAAAACCCCAAGGGCCTTTCACCTTTACTCCATACGTTTCAACAGTGTCTGATCTTTCTGAAGAATTCAAACATTTATCTTAAATATATTTCGGCCACTGCAGGGATTTGCCAAGAACCTCTGTCAGACAGAGTGATTTAAGTTACAGATCAATTTGAGACAATTCTATAATCAGGACAAATAAACAGAGACTCCTCCCTGTGCTCCCTCACACATTAAATTAGAAATCAGCCAACTTTCTGCAAGAAGCACCAAGAGTAAAGAAAGAATTAAGAAGTAAACCCGAGACTGTCCAACCCTGATCTCAGAAAAGCAGCTGTCCACCTCCTAACCCAAAACGGTCCCTCCTTTTGCTGAGGAAACAAAGCCCAGGCAAGTTCCCATGCCTTAATGGAAGTTTGTATGATACAGAATTACTGTCGTTTTCTGGAAATGAAGAATAAATCATGAAAACCTGGAAGTTATTTTTGTAGCCAACACCTGAATTTCCATTCGATGTACCAATTATGATTGCAAGCGGGTACAGCCAAAACATATTAATCTTCCCTATAAAGCAAAACATTAAGCTCTTTCTACTACTTTTTTTGTTGTTTTAAGTAGTCCAATAACTAGAAAAGCATGAACTGTGTAACTTACATACTTGAACAAAAATGTTCATCTGAAGCCTACATTTCAATCAGAAGACTCTGTAATTTCAGGATGCAGAATGTTCAATTGATTCTCCTAGGTTTGGAATAAAAGCACCTGAGTTTATACTACCAACATGCTGTCTACAGTGACAACAAGTTGCTATTTGACCAGGAAATGGAAAAACAGAAGACACCCAAAAAAATCTACAGTACGGAGTTCTAAGCAATGCAACTGAGCAGCTCAGAAGGAAAAAAAAAAAAAAAAAAATCAAGTTTCACCTGAAGCACAATTTTGTATCATGATCCAACAGTACAGGCACCCAGCTAGTTCCTGCTCCCACAAGGACAAGATACTATTAGCAAATGGAGCTGTGGTAACTACACGGTTTGTGGAAACACAGCCTGACAAACAGGGGCATCATGACAAAATAGGAGCTAAGTGATTTCAAACGTGTCACAGCATGAAACTGAACTCCAGGTACACTATCAATCCATTCAGATACGCTCCCTGCAATTACTCTTCAGTACAAAGTGCACAATGGCAGTTTTGAGTATAGCCTAGAAAACCACGCTTAAGTGTCTTTAGGTGACAGCAAAGTTACTGCATGGAACCAATTACTTACAAATTCTATCAGTTAAAACTGCTTTTCTTTAAGGAATGTGTTCTTAATAGTAACTTTTTTATCAAAAAGGAATTCTTTATTGTTCTACCTTATCTTATTTCCTGCAAACGTGATGCTCTTCTTATGCTACGTATTTTCTACTTCTAAATGTGATTGCTGTTATTTTTACATATCGAACTTCAGAGTTTAAAAAAGTCAAGAAGGTCCAAGTAGTACATGAGGGGGGGTTGCATGTAACACAGGGATATCCCACGCCACACGGCATCATGCTCAGCATATAAACAAAGTAGTACTTTGTTGATGTATTGGCTAATGCATGAACTAGTCCAGCAAAATCATTTAGATGAGGAAAAAAAAAATGCACCACTTCAATGATGGTGCTAGAAACACTAAAGCCATTCCAAAAAGGAATACTAAATTATTTCTTTTTAGAATTAGAACTAGTATTTCTATCACAAAACATTGGTTGTATTTACAATTAACATGCAGTTATGAAACAGAGATGGGATTCTTAAAAATGAAACTACTTGAGTAAAAATTACTTTAGAAAAACAAAGCAAGTAGTAATTGCTGAGCAATTCCCTCACCATCACTGCTAAAAGAGTCTATCAAACCTGTTGGGAAGGGGTAAGGATGCAGAGATAGGAAAACAGAAATGAGGGGAAAAAAATTGTTAGAAATATAAAACTAACTCCCAACACAAACTTATAACAGCCCAGAAGTATTGCAGTTTGACAGCTGTTGTTGAATTGGGCATGAAACAAGCTAGGCAGCTACAGAAAAATCCCAGGATGGCCCCACCTACTACATTACTAAAACAGCAGTGTCATCAGTTACAGTTTCATTACAGAAAGCAGGAATTGAAGACTGAACTTAGATGTTACAAAGAAGGCCAGCAGATTGAGATAATCATGTTGTTTCCATACAGTCTCCAGTGAAACCTAAAGGAAAACAAAGCTTGCCTCCCTTTACTTTAAGTTTCACGAACCTCTGTCAGACAGAGTGATTTAAGTTACAGATCAATTTGAGACAATTCTATAATCAGGACAAATAAACAGACTCCTCCCTGTGCACCCTCACACATTAAATTCACTGAAGACTAAAGATCACTCAGGTGATCAGTAGTCCACCATGCTCGCAAAGAAGTCATGAGATGACCCTGAATAACTTTTCTACTGCTAAATGTGACCAAATATACAGTTAGCTTTGCTGAACTAAGGTTACAGGAAATGTGTGGCTGGCACATGAGGAAATGGCATTCAGTCTTTTCCTCACAGTATAACCCTTGACCCAACTGGCCAGCAGCTAACCATGCACCAGACTTCTGTGCAAAAAATAGAAATGAACAAGCTGAGCTGAGCAATCTTCATCCGGTCTTAAGTTCTGGGTTTATCAACCTGTCTCTATCACGTGCTAGTTTTGGCTGGGGTAGTTAATTTTCTTCCCAGTAACTAGTATGGGGCTCTGTTTTGGATTTGTGCTGGAAACAGTGCTGATAACACAGGGGTGTTTTCGTTACTGCTGAGCAGTGCTGACACACAGTCAAGGCCTTTTCTGCTCCCCACCCCACCAGCGAGCAGGCTGGGGGGGGGCACAAGAAGTTGGGAGGGGACACAGCCGGGACAGCTGACCCCGACTGACCACAGGGATATCCCACACCATATGGCGTCATGCCCAGCATATAAACTGGGGGAAGAAGGAGGAAGGGGGGGGACGTTCGGAGCAATAGCATTTGTCTTCCCAAGTCACCGTTGGCCGTGATGGAGCCCTGCTTCCCTGGGGATGGCTGAACATCTGCCTGCTGATGGGAAGCAGTGAATGAATTCCTGGTTTTGCTTTGCTTGCGTGCGCGGCTTTTGCTTTCCCTATTAAACTGTCTTTATCTTAACCCATGAGTTTTCTCACTTTTGCTCTTCCAATTCTCTCCCCCATCCCACTGGGGGGGAGTGAGCAAGTGGCTGTGTGAGGCTTAGTTGCCAGCTGGGGTGAAACCACGACAATCGTCACTGGGCAGAATTGCACGTAATCTCCCCTGTGCAGAGCTATCAAGTTGAAGTGCTACAATAACGCAGCATTCCTTCTGCTGCTTTTCTGAATGTTTACAAGGATGTGAATTCTGAAGAAAGAAGTACACACTACCACATCTTGGGCCTCCCGCTGCATAATCCCTCTCCTCTTAAACAGAGTGCCAGAAATCAGGGGGGTGAAAAAGCAACCCACATAAGCACTAAGTCAGGTGCGTAAGAGTGAAAACCTGCAAAGTGTTCTGGAAGCAGAGAATGTGCTCGTGTCTGTCCAACTCACCCAGACCTGCTCAGAGTAAACGCTACGTTCCTCTTCCATCTCAAACACCCCAGTCCAAAGTCAGTGAGTAGAAATGGAAATCTAAGCTTTCAAGCTGTCTCTTGGGACGCAAAGTATCTTCTCAGTCTGCCACTTCTCCTGCTTCCACACAGCCATGCTCACTACTCAAATACACTTTTATCATTACGCCAAACAGGATCCCCAGCTTCCTCTTTTAAGCTAGGTGCTCTTCCCACGTTATCCCTGGAGTCACCGCTGGCTGTGTAACGGCAGGCTGCGTAACCACAGACATCCCCAGCATTACAACGCTTAAAAAGATGAAGACAGACTAACACCTGCAAAGGTACAAGAGTTACCTCAAACCTAACCAAGGCTACAAGGGCCACATCTTTACTTCTAGCTATATTCTTCCCTCTGATTTCTTCTGTCTTCGTAGGCGGAAAGCTGCACGACCGTGTCAAGCCCCAGACCTAAAAGCAGCACACACCAGAGCGTTGAAATGCATTCAAGTAACATAGCAGCCCTTCGACACTGGCGTTACCAGCTAGCCATCCGTAGACTGCCGGGAGGACAGGCATGTTTGGGCAGCCCCTCCGATGCGGCGGGGGAGCCCATGCAGAGGGCTCAGCGTGTTTCTCCACGGAAACGCTGGATAAGGGGCAAACTCCTGGAACGGCGATCAGAGGGAAGGGGCTACTTCTAAGGGAAACCTTTACCCCCGCTTTCCCCAAGGGCCCACGTACCACCCGCACGCTGCCCCTGACAAAGCCCAACACCCGGGGCCGGGCCTGGCAGGCACCGCTCGCCCGCGGCGTGCCCA
>NW_008824932.1:1883911-1890718 GCF_000699105.1 Pygoscelis adeliae
GGCGAGGGAGACCTCCTCATGAATATGCAACGAGCCCTCCCCCTCCCGAAGTAAACAGGGGCCGCTATTGGCTGACGGGGTGTGACGTCACCGGCGCGCTCCGCCCCATAAGGTGGGCGAGGAGGCCGTTAGCGGTCGCCCTGAGGCGGGAACCGGGCTCGCGTGGCGCTGCCTGCCTCGCTGGTGTGTGAGGCGTTTCTCCGGGGTCCCTCTGTAAGCGTTCCTCTTGGGAGCCTCCCTGCTCCCATCCTCCCTCCCTTCTAGCGGGCTTTACGCGCAGCCCCCGGGGGCCCCCGGCCCGCCATGGCCGCTGGCTCCCCTCCTGAGGTGCGCCCTGGCCCTGGGGGAAGGTCGCATGCAGCAGCCATAGAAACTATGGGGAAGAGGGGTACGAAAAACAACCCCTCGGCCCTGCCCACGGCGTCCAAAAGTGCTGCTATTAGCAAGGCGCGTAGCGGCCTCCATTTTTGATTCCTCTTGTTTTTGCGTTATAGGTCATATTCTTGGTTACTGAAGCAATGCATCTCTCCAAAGAAGCACCCAAACACTGGCTTCTTGGGAGTGTTTCTGAAGTGAGTATCATGACTCATTGGATGACTCTTGTTTTTCTTCAAAAATACATGGGTAAGGGAAAATAAATAATGCTACACAGGAGAATTCTTAACGTTATGTATAAAATTGTCCAAGTCAACACTGATAATCCAAGCACCTAAAAGCAAATAAATGACTAGCTAAAATCTTCATGAATGTCCACATAATAAATACAGCTTTTTTCCAAAACATAAAGAGCTATTTCATAATAGCACAACAATTTTTAACGTCTCTGTTAATAAAACAAGCATGCATTTTGAAGCAGTCATTTCTTCAAACAAAAACCTCTGAAAAGGTGAATGGATGTGGAAGACAGAAGCTAGAAATGTAAGGTGAACTTTTGCAAGAGTGGTGGCAGTTGAGGAGGAGGTTGCATGGGAGATTTTTTCCAATACATAAAGAGCTATTTTATAATAGCACAACAATTTTTAATGTCTCTATTAATAAAACAAGCATGCATTTTGAAGCAGTCATTTCTTCAAACAAAAACCTCTGAAAAGGTGAATGGATGTGGAAGACAAGCTAGAAATGTAAGGTGAACTTTTGCAAGAGTGGTGGCAGTTGAGGAGGAGGTTGCATGGGAGAAGGCTTGGAGAAACATGTGAGATGTGGAAATGCTGGGGGAAAAAGCAGTTGTGGACTCAGACGATGATTTTGTATTGCTACTCCACACAGTGCGTAGCTGAAACTAGTGAACAAATGAGTGAGAATGGTTCCAAAATAAAAAGACGGGCAAGGCTTTCAGAAGCCTGTAGTATACATACATGAGAGATGTTAACATTCAAGAAGTGAGAAAGACTCGTGCAGCTTGGCACAAGGTGTCGCAGAGGAAAGAGTAAATGTGTTCAGGTTAATTAGAACAGTTAAATTAATTTGAGAGTACTGGAAAACTCTACCAGTGATTTTTATTAAATGCTGCATGAAAGATGGTCATACGCCAAATACTTTGAGGTCATGAGTCCAAATTTTTTCCAATTCTCTCAGTAGCTTAAAAGGGAAGAGAAGATGGGTTTTCTGCAGGCCATGTGACGCCTTCCAGCGTGCACGTGTCCCAGTGAACTCAAAAGAAGATTAAATGCCAGGCAAAGACTCTGCTTTATTCTATCTCTGTATAGGTGAACTTCTAATCTTGGAGCTATTAACTTCATCTGGCGCTTATGGCTTGCACTGTGACAAATGAAAAACTGTAATTTGATGATTTTTATGAATGCTTATCGTATAGTAAGAATAAGTAGAGCTATTGAAACATTTTATTTACATTATTAGATGTTTTGTAATTTTTAAAAGTATCTTTTTATAGAAAGTTTAGGTATTCCATTGACGCATTTAAAAGGCCCGAACTGAAATATTTTCAGTTTTTATTAGGAGTCTGAAGCACTCTGATTCAAAATTATTTTGCAGCATTTCTTGAGAGCTGTCTTTAACACTACTTTTTCTTCTGTTCTCCTTGCTAGGCTGGACTTTCTGGCTGGACTGTATATCCCGTCATGTTTGATGGATATGGAGTCTTAGAGTGCATTTCCCCTTTCATCCATCAGGAAGAGGTAGGTGCGGAGAGGAAATGCCACGTGGGGTCACACTTGTGAGCCCAGAACATAAATAAAAGCATCCAAATTGCGTGACGTCCCATTTTCAAAAGATTTTATTCATCTGAGACTTTGTCAGTTTCTATTTTTCTTCCATAATTTTATTGCAAAACCTGAGTAACTCTCTTGCTGAATCCTCTCTCATTTTTACCTCTTGATTCTTTAGAAATAATAAAAAATAAGTTCTTTTGGGTTTTGGACTTACTTTTCCTATCTGCTCAGTGTAACTAAGGCCTATAATAGGACACAGCAAAGTTGCAATAAAGAAAAATGTGTGACAAAAAATTAAGCCCTTGTTTCTATGTTTTCTAGCTCTGAATTTTTCTCAGGATACCATCCACATAGCATGCGCTTTGCTTTTCCTCTTGTAGCCTTTGAACAGAAAACACTCCTTCTTAAATTGCATCAATGGCTTTCTGTGTAAAAAAAAAAAAAAGAGCAGTAGAACAACTTTCCTACCTTTCCTGATACAGCTATTTTTTCCTGCTCTTTTATGGCAGCTTAAGGTGGGATAATATATTTTTCCCATGCAGCAGAATTTCTGCTGCTATTTTTCAATTAGGTTTCTAAAAATTGCATTTGTCTTTCTATTCTGAACTACTGTGTTGAATTCTTGCTCTTATTAGGGTTGTAATGACCCTCTATTTTTCTAATATTTATATGACCACATTACACAAGTTTAAAATATACATAATGAGATCATAACTCTGCATTTGAAACATAGATTTAGTGTAGTCATGGCTTGCTTTGCCCTTTAGTGTTCTTTAAACAAGCACTTGCTATCTTTTGCCAGTGCCAAGGTCAACCCTCATAAAACAATAGAAAACAGTTCCCCTGTGAAATAATATTTGTACTAAACTACCTATTTTAAAATATTTAACATTCTCAGATGCTCTGTTTATCAAAGTGATACATTATTCCCTTTCCTGACCAAGCTCACAGAAATATATTTTCTCCCTTCAAGAAATGTGAAAACAGGGTTTATTCAGTTGGGAATTTTGATTCTGAACTATTTTAATCCACTTCTTTCTCCTTCTATGAAATTCTCCTGCTGGGGGATAAAATTATTTATTGAGATCATGCTGTAACGGATGTATGTGTTACATCCTCATGTGGAGAGAGGGAATTTTGTATCCCTGGGGGACTCGAAAAGTAGGTAGGATCCTTCAGTCTCTGACAAATTCCTCAAGTTGGTGTGAATGAAAAAAACCAAACCCAGAACCAAAACCCCTTTCATGTTGATGATTGGAGAGCTGCGGCTGAGGAACGGAAGGCAGTGAGAGAGCTCACCTAAGGCCCTGGCTCAGGGGATCTCACGTGAATAAGGCATGCTGTGTACAGCCTGCGGTGCTCCTGTGAGCTGGAGGCAGGGGCCGGCCACACTTTCAAGGCCTCGTGAAGCACAGCATATGTTATCAACTTGCCGGCCCTGAGCTGCTGAGTAGCGAGATGGAAGAAACCAACTTCCCCTGACCAAGGCAATCTACAGAAGTTGCTCAAAACACAGTAAGAGGCACGGCTGTGGCATGCGCGTTTCTTCTTTCTAGGAAATACCGTTTCCTAACCTCTTTTATGCTGCCTTCAAATGACCGTCCCATCCACTGTGCTCTGTTTCTCTCCAACGATCATGAAAAGCTAGAGGAGATGTCTTAAGGTGTTCCATTGAAATGCATGTATTCGGGAATGATAAGATGTGTAGAATTAAAGATTACGAATACTCAAAATTCAGGACTATAAAGCTAAGTTCTTATTCACTTCCTTTAGTCTTCCTAATGCTTCAAGAGCATATAGAAGAACGAATGAATGTAGGCTATTCACAAAATTGTGGCCACTAACTTAATGTTCTCCTTTTTAAGTATTTTTTATCCCTAGGGACTCAACCCATGTGACTTGAGAAATTGTCAGAGCACTTTTCATTTGGTAGAACACAGCATGTTTTCTTTAAATTTCACAAACTAATACTTTATGTAATCGCACTTGGTATGGGCTATCCTGAAGATATACAAGGTTCTCCTTTATTTCTTTCAGAAGGAATAAGATTGATTGTGTTGCGCACTGGACAGGGAATGAGGTGGGAGTGGAGAAGGGAAATGCCTGCTGAAAGGCACAGTTTTCCGGGGCTTGCACCCACAGCTGCTCTGTTGCAGGGCCAGAGTACAGAGTTATGGCGTGTCTATGCCTGAAGCATTATCCCAGGTAATGGATTTGGGGTTTCCAGGGGATTAAGTATTGGGAAGGTATCCTGTTAGGGAATCATCGCATTTGAATTTTCGTAATGTTCCCCTCTCGTGGATGCCATTACAAAAGGAGGCTATGCCTGAATTTCTGCTGCTTTCGGCAGTAATATTATTAGGAATGTTACTTCTGATATATTTTTTTTCTTCATCTGAATGCAACAGATTTTAATTATAGTCAACCATGTATAACATTTCTGGGCCCAGATTTATTCTCCTTCCTTTCACTATAACTCACATAGCACAGAGCAGGCATGTCCAAAAGGTATTCCCCAGCACCTTACGTAGCTAGTTGCCTCCTCCAACTACCCTTTAAATCAGAAGGCAAAGCAAAATGCCTGTATCTTGTAGGATGAAAGCATGTATCAGTGAGAACTAAGATGGGCTTGAAGGTTTATATACGTTCAAGTCTACTTTCACTGGCTTGTTGGTGAAAATAACAGAGAACTTGTTCTCTTGCACAGTCTTTGTGCAAGTTAGGAATGGATTTTAATAACCAGTCAGTTTCCAGTGGTCCCTTGCGCTGATGGGGTCCCTTCACGTTTACCACCTGCATGTTTAACAGCTGCCTTCTTGCTTTAGTGTCAATTCATTTAAAGTGAATAGTAGTCAGCTGTAAGATGAAGAATTGCAAAAGCATGAGGTAAGGATTACAAGCTAGATTAATTATAAGATGAAAGACGAGAATTGTGTTCAAGAGTTTTCCATTGAGGTTGCTTGAGCATGGTTTCATCAACTTCTACAAAGGATTTATCAGCTTTGTATCAGAACTTAAAAATTGGGTCGTTCCTTTGTGGAGGAAGGGCCCACCCTGAGCTAAGTGTAAACTTGGAGCCTTAGAGCGCAAAAGTCCTAGATCAAAGAGAAGAGGGAGGCGCAGGAGACAGTTTAGCAAATAAGGTGGCAGAGACTGTAGGTGGTTCTGTGTGGTAAAATGCTAAACAGTGGAAGTTACTTTAGAGCCAAATGAGGAAACTGGTGGGAGGGACCAAAATGGCTAACGGCAGCTGGTACTGCAGGGTCAGCTGCAGCTCAGATGAGGCCTTGTTACAAGTACACTAAGTGACATAAAGCCCTAGGGCTCGGCAGCAGCAAAGTGTGAGTGGCGTGTTACTCTAAGGGGGAAAACAGTGAGCTGATCTCACAAAGAAGTCAGGAAGGAGACTTTAAATTACAAGTTTTGTGCTTTGGAAAAGGATGAGTGGGTGGCTAAGGCTTCCTGTTTTCATATGCTTTTTTGTGTTCTATGAAGTGCATTTTTAAAAGTCATTTGATTCAACGTTTGTGAGGGGATGAAGTACAGCTTGTTAAACAGCCAGTGTTAATTTCCCTGTAAGTCTGGCTGAGAAATGAGGCTTGACCTAGTGTTTATTAATGACACTAAGAAATTGAACTGCTTCATTACTGCTAATGAAGACCTGGCAGAAGGGTTAAATCTAGATGTAAGCTAAGCCTCTGGGAAGAAGCTGGATGGGTTTCTTTAGTACCTGGTATATGAGATCCTGACAGTGTTTTTTTTCTTTTAAATATCATTTTTCTGATGTTTTATCTAGTTTGTTTCCATAAACTGTTCAAAATGGAGGGAGATGATGGTTGTGCTTTCACATACAGTGTTCCTTTTCTCTCTGCTAATATGTTCAGAGAGCCTTTCAATGAAGAGAAAAGAAGTTTAGACAAATAAAAACCAAAAACTTAAGATTGTCCTATAAATAACTTGTTTTCTGACTTGTGCGACTCAGACTTGAGTGATAAATACCATCAGCAGAAATGACGGGATTAGGTTTTTTGTTGCCAGGAGTTGGGCATATTTTAAGTTGTGGGTCTGGAGTCATAGCAAGGCATTACAAGGAATGCTTTTAGCTTATAAAGTGTACTGATTCTGAAAGTGAATAAAATGAGTGTGTGTGTACTGCTATTTTGAAATGGTAGAAGTGAATTGGTGTAATGGTGTAAAGTACAGTAGTTGGAGGACCTCTACTCCATCCTAGCAAAAGCTGACCACTTAACTCTGAGAAATTAAAAAAATGCTGTGATTTTTATTACTATTCTTCTATCAATCTGTATATGAATATATTTTTAACTCCAGTTCACAAATAATGAAGCAGAATGAGACAAGTCAGATGTTTAACCGAAACCATTGGACAGATCACTGATGGATTTAGAAATAATCTTTTGACCAAGAAAGCCAGCAGGGAGACTGTGGTAAACAACTTCCTCTATATTTTGTGTAGGCCTTCTTTTTCTTGAGAATGGAGCAGCCTCTGTTCCTTGAGGACACGTGCATCTGTATGCCTATTGCTCATGCCTGTTTATCTGAAGTTTGTAGCTTACAGAATCTTGTCGGAAATATCCAGAAGATAAAGCAGAAGAGGACAGGGAGAAAGGATAATAAGTAG
>NW_008824932.1:1890729-1934803 GCF_000699105.1 Pygoscelis adeliae
AGGGGTAGGGGTATCAATAGCATGAAAATGAGGACTGGGAGAGTGTTATGTGTAAGGCTGAGAAAGAACAGAAGGCAGGATGGTTTGCAAACAAAGCATGAAGACAGGATAGGTCGTATCAATACCTGGAGGTGCCTGTTAGGGAGGGTATAAGCCCTAGGTGTTGAAAAGTGGGTTTTAGATTTGGGAACATCCGGATACTTAATGGAGAGACAAGGAAGTAGTTAATTCTATTGTACTTGGCCCTTGTGAGAGCTGTGGAGAACACTTTGCATGACTTAGGTGGTCAGTTTTCAAGACAGCGGTATTTAAACTGAATCAGGTGTACAGAAGAGCAATTCAGGTTATCTGGAAAGCGGATGGCTTATCATATCAGAGAACGCTTAAAAGATTTGGTTTGTTTAGACTGGGTAAATAAAGGCTAAGACAAGATATGATGGCTGCCTATAAATACATCAAGGGAATAAACTACAGGGACCAGAAAAGTAAAATACTACATAAGCTAAAGGTCAATATTAGCAGAGTTACCAGAGGTCATGAATAAATTCAGGTTGAGAAAGAGAAGTGAGAGTTCGTGATGTGGTTTTCTACAGAACCTGGAGTCTAGAATGGAAGATTTGAAGTACTGTATGCACCCTATGCTCAGATGAGTCTCAAATTGTGAGAAGATGAGGTAGGTTACCCTGTCAAGGCATCCCTCTTTTGAAAGATGCGAATCCATCATGCAGTTCTGTTTCAGCCCATCTCTAAAGCACAGGCTTCTGTCCTTAGCTTGCTTTGAGTGCGGTGCGTAAACAATGTCCCATGGATTGGAAATGAGTTTCCTGATGTGAAAATTTTCAAAGATCTGAGAAACTTACTCACTCCTAAATAGAATGAAGCAGAACCTCTGCAGTTTTTCATCAAAAGGCAAAAGGAAGAGCAACTCGTTTAGAAAAGGTGAATGTGTGACTGCATAGGTTTTGCACAGCTGGAGTAAGCAAAATCAGGGAGCTTAGTAGTAGTGTGGTTAGTGAGTGCACCTCACTGTTGTGTTTATTGGAAGAGGCTGGGTGTAAGTGGAGAGGAGGGATCACAGCAGCACATGTTGGTCTCTGTGGTGTGTTGGCCCTTAGGGTTTAATGTAAGCAGCATGATTTGGACAACTGAGCAAATCCAACCGTCTTAGGATGTGCATGAAGGCTATAGAAGTGTTTTCAGGCCACTAGCAGTTGCCTAGGGAGTCAGCCACCTTGCTGCTCTCACTTGATAAATGTGGCTTAATAATTAATTTAATCTGGAGGAGATGTTACCTCTCTAGCTTGTCAAAGCCTGGACGAGGGATTTGCTGACTCAGGTGTACGTTAGGGAGCTAAGCTTCATTGTTGCTAATGAACCAATTAAGTATTGCAGGGAGGCTTTGCTTTTTTCAAGAGATAGTGCATTTGAAGTTTTGGTACATAGCTGTACAGTATAGTTTTTGTTTCCTGGGTTGTACCCTGGGTGATATACATATGACACAAAGCTCAGTTAGAGCCTCAATTTTAAGTGTGGCAACCATAACTAAAATGAAAACTGCTAGATTAGCTGCTGCTACAAATGGGAGGATGTTGAGCGTTGTTAATAGGTTGTTTATCCTAACGAGGCAAATACTGTTTCAAATTTTATTTTCAATATATGAAGTCTTCATTATTTTCTGTAGGCTACGGAAATGGCTTGTCGTGTTCCAGATTCTTCTGACAGTCTCTTCATTTAGTTCGAGAAAGGGGGTGGGGGGCTGGGACACACAAAGTTTGGGGTTTTTTAACAAGGGTGATAACTTATCAGATTGTAGTTGATTTTCTGCCCCCGAACAACCTGTGGGAGTGATTCCTTTGCCTAGAAAAGGCACTTACAAGAAATGGAGAGAACCTACTTACAGTGTAAGCAATGCCAGTTTAAAAGATGTTTAACAGTGCAAAAAAGGAAACTTACAAGTTAATCTATTTTATTCAAGACTTTAGGGAATACTGATTTACTTGACCTTTGAGAACATCGTAACAAGATTATGATGAGTAATTAATGGTAGCTCTGGGACAGGGCATCAGGTCAAACAGATGAAATCCTCACTTGTTCTGGAGTTTATATAACACACGTAGGCTCACGTAAGGTCTGGGGATAGATCACAGCCCCAGATACAAAGCCCCAGTAACTCTTCCTTTCTCAGAGCTGTTATTTCCTCTCCTGTGGAGCACAAGCTCACTTTTTTTTTTAACGTGTTCTCTAATCAAACACAATCCAATCAAATGAGTTATCTTCCCCTAGTTCTTTGAAAATACTCTGGAAAATCTTTTGCACATTTTTTGTAAGTTTAGACACAAGGAACCTCAAGTAGTTGCATTCATATTATGCTGTAAGTCCCTTAGCCTTGGTGAAATTGCAGCTTGGATGAATTTGGTCTGATCAGCCTTGTGGAAACAGCAGTGGGTTTTGTGATGTGGTATCAGTGAGATCTGATGGAGGTGATTCTGACAAATTCATCTTTCAAGTCTTGACTGGATTTGGAGTTAGGTTGTTAGTAACTGTGGTGGGAAGAACTGTATTTAATTTTTATCTATGACACAAAGTGATGAGGAAATTTCATTGATTATCTTGATTTCATGATAAAACATATGTGTAACAGGATGTATTCTCCCCATAAATCAAATAGAAATTCTGTACAGCATGGCATGCTTGGTGACCTACATTTCAAAAACCTTATTTTTAATCATACTGTGAAATTTTCCCTCTCTCTTTTTAAAAAGAATCTTTTCAATTTCCATCTCTCAAAAGACAAGAATTTCTGGCTAAGAATATAATCTTTATTCTATCCCACAATGTTGTTCCAGTTATATTTGAATCTTATCTTAGTTTGCCGTGTGAGCAAAGCAGTAGTCTATTATGTGTTCACAAAGCCAAGTCTGTGTGTGATTATGTAATACTTCATGTGCTTCAAGTATCTCCAAATAGAATTCAAATGTTCCTAAATCCAGCTGTGTAGTACAGTGCTGACTTTGTTTCCTGCTGTCCTTCAAGTTCTGAGGATAGATCGGTAGAAGTTTGATTCCTTGTCTGTTACTGTGTTTTATCCAGACTAGATCACAAGGCTGAAGCTCTGAGGTATTTGGCCACATTTGTACATGAAGTGGAGTCTGATGGGAGGTTTGCTGTGTAACTTGAGGCTTATGTCTTTCTTCTGTTAGAGTAGATGTTTTGAATTTTTTTTTTACAAGTTACTAACAGTTGCTATAAATCAAGTTCTAGTTACTAGCCACCACCTGTCATTGCAAAGAAAGGAAGGGACAGCCCCACTGTAATAATGGTATAAACTTAATTAACAGAGTGGGTGAGAGGAGCCTCTGTATTGCAACTTTATTTTCTTTAGGGTGGGAAAGAATGTCAGAGAGAAAAGGCCGAAGTTTGGAGAACCCAGTATGAGTTTGAGTTTTCAGCAGTAGGTCCTAGAAGAGATGGCATGGATCCAGCTATAGGGCATAGCCACCACCTACTCATGGGTCCAAAAGCCTTATCTAAGCTTAAACCTGGGCCTTCAATCTTGGCCTGAGCTATATCACAGACATTGTACCTGTTCCCAGTCCTGTTCATGAATTATTGTTTGTATTTCCCAGTTTGACCTTGGATCTGACTTGTTGCCTTGCTTTTGCCTGACGATCACTGGACCGTTGACAGGACCTGTTGTCATCATCCACCTTGGGCGCTGTGGGACTGCGCCCTGTGGGTGAGCTCGCTGCCCAGCCAGTGCTGTGGTTGTCCTCGGCTCCCCCCAGCCTTCCCTTAGGGAGCAGCCCAGCTCTTACTGCTCCATCCCACTATCCTTCACAGTCTTTTACTGATTTTTATGGTGTCAATAATAAGAATACTCAAATGATGAAAGTCATCATTCTGGATGTTAGAATCATCCTCAGAAATTGATAACGGTCCATTCTGATATGTGAAGGAGGATGAAGGGGGAAGCATACAAACTTTGTTCAAGTAACTGTCAAATTTATATGTAGACCCTGCATCCGTTGGATGGTGGTGGACATATTAACAATGGATTCTCATTTTGACTTTGTTCTGAGATAAATATTAATAATAAAATGGCAGTTTGTATTTAGCAATGTGTAAAGATCTCTTTTAAACGGCTTTATCTTCTAGTGATTTTTTTTTCAGGAACGAGCACTGAACAACAGTACTTGGGTAGTTGGCTTTCTTCTTACAAAACTGAATTCATAGTGTTTAGAGGAAAAGTTACTGTCCATTCTGCAACAATTATTTCCAGAACAGTAAGCTAATGGTGAGTTGGACCTAAGATTATGATATCTGCTGCTTCCTTAAGGTAAACATACACTTAATTTAAGAATGTATTATTCTCAGAGCTTGGCAAGTAACAAGGATTTATCACAGTAAGAACACTGCCTGTTGTTCAAAAAAAAAACCAAACCCAAAACAACGAAACAAACCCTCTAGGTTATAATCCAACTCCCCTGCAATTATCAGGCTTTGACCCTATAAAAGAACTATTGATGTAACCCTCATAAAGAGTATGTCCAAACCACCTTTGAAATATATGTGTGAAAAGCAGTTCAAAATATACTGGTGAGCATTACAAGAAAAAAGGTATGTGGCATTTACAGGAAACAGTCATTCCGTATTATGCAAGAGAGTTACCAAAACCAATTGCAGTGACGTATTTAAATTGGGGGAGTGGAGGGTGGGAATCCTGAGATCTGAACATATGTTAAATGTTAGAAGTGAGGCTTTCAATTTCACCTAACTTATATTTAGTGTGAACAGATGGGATTTTTGCTTCCTAATTCTGTGAGTTGCCTTTAAGAATGCCATTCTGGAGTGAGTCCAAGACACTTTTTTTTTTTCCTGTGACTTAGTCACATATTAGAAAGGACTGGAGATCTGAGTATGTGCTGATACTTTTCCTTTAAGAATTTCATAGAACAGCAAATGAATTGTCCTATGCATGTGCAACTTTCTTCTATAAACATAATGAAAAACTGTAGAAAATAAATCATGAAAACTGCTGGGTTGCCAGTGAATGAAGATGATAGACTTGACTTTTTCTGTTTCTTTTAGAAGACAGCATATAGAGGAACTAACAAAGGGTTCCTGATACATCATGGCAAATATTAACATATACTCATTGAAAACTGTTCTCTTCTGCACTTTTTGCATTCTCCAGCTTGTAGTTATTAGTGAGATTTTCTAAAAGGAGAAACTGTGTTTTCAAAATCAGATGGCATATATCCTGAAACCTTTATATATGAAGAATTTTCCAGCACTGCCAGCTGCTGATGTAATTTCAGAAACATACTTAGTTTTGCTTGTGGTATCAGAATGGGTTGCTGTGGAAGTTAATTTTCAGTCTCAGCCTAGTTCTGGAAAAAAATAGATAGAAGAATAACTTAGAAATATAGATACAATTTTTTCCTCATTTTTGTCACTGCTTACAGGAAACAAAATTATTGCTTAAGCAGTATGTTGCTCATATATGTTTAAACAACACTGGTGTATAATGCTGCAAAGGAGCATGTACCATGATGTCAACAATATGCAACTAGGCAGCTGTCTGTAAAAAAAACTATTAGGTCATCAGAAGACAGGCTTATGTTTCACCAGGTCAGATAAGCATATCCACTATTGTGACTACAGTTTCCGAGAACTTCAGTAGCTGGAATTTGGGCTGCAATCTCAATAGAGGCTTGACTTAATTGACTTTAATGATCTTTGGCCAGGCACTAAACACCACAGATTTTGGCTATACCAAGTGACTTCGGACACTGAATTGGAGGTGATGCACGTGTGTGTGAAGGAAATACTTCAGTTTGAATAAAACTGAGCAAACCTCAAACAATGTGCTACTTCCAGTTCCTCAGACTCTACATGGAACCTAATTCACACTGAATGTAATCAGTTACAGTTCAGTGTTGGCTAATCTTCAGCTGAAATCAATAGATCAGACTGGACAGGGAGAGATTAGGCAAGTCAGAAATGTACTGTGATGTTTGCTTTTGTAGTCCTTTTGAGAGGTCAGATAATGGAGACATCAATTAAAAGCAGGATAAACATCAGGCTTCTTCCAGTGCAATAGCCTTTTCCTTTCTTAAATGGGAGTGTGAATTTAGCTTTGGAGCAAGCTGCCAAATCATTGGTTATGTTTATATCCAATATATCACAGACACAGCCAGTGAAAACTTCTCTGTTCAAACTCGTTTTATAGAAAGCAGTGTGGATTTTGAGTGAATACATCAATGTTCAAACCTGCTTTACAGAAAGTGGTTTTTTTCAACCTCATTCACTTTCCAGTGTTTGTTCCAATTATATCAGCATGACTTCAACATTCAGAATGAAAGTTGGTTGTGATGCACGTGCGTGTGAAGGAAATACTTCAATCTGAATAAAACTGAGCAAACCTCAAACAATGTGCTACTTCCAGTTCCTCAGGCTCTGAACCTAAGCCTGCTACCTCCTAAGATCCTTTGTCAACAATGGTAATTTCTTCTGTGGGCTGAAACTGCAATATTTATCCATTGACCTTTATTATCCAGGCTGTTTCATGTAAATATCCTTTTTTCCTCCACTGCCTTGTAATCCAATAGACTTGGTAAATACCATGGTTTCATCTTGCTCAGATGTGGTTTTGTTGTGTGTATCTTTCTTCAGGACAAAGGGGATATTTTGGTTCCCAGCCTTGTTTTATAGGCCCCAAACAGTGATGCCTCCCGTAGTCAGAGGTGCCATCACTGGGGCTGTTGTTTAACAGGTGAAGTATATGCTGAATCAGAATATCTGTTGAGAAGTGGTTTGGCAGTGAGTTTGTCCTCAAAACTAGAAAGTAGGTTGGCTGTTCTGATTCTAAGGACCTGTAGTCTTGGGCTTGTGGAAGAGAGAGAAGTACATGAGGGGCTTTATGGGGTTGTGTTCTGCTTCACAACAGATGCAGTCATTTGGCTGTAGCTCACAAAATTTACAGGCATCTTATTAGAAAAGTGAGCCAAAATGCAACACACTCTGGTAGTTGATGGTGATTTCTTACATTGTTTTTGATACTGCTCAATTATTATGCAAGAAGGCATAGCCAGCTGTGAGACAGATGGAGCCACATATGTTTCCATACCCAAGAGGGAGGTTTGTGTACAGAGCTACAGTCAGGAATAAGGCTGAGTGAATCATACCAAAGGTTATTCATACAGAGATGTCTGGATCTGTAGATAAATTCACTTGGATTGTATGGGTGATTCGTTGTTTTTGTGTTAACTTTCTGACTATAATGGAGTTTTTCTTGCATTGAAGTCTATAAAGCAGTAAATAGTGAAGAAGTACTTGGAGATTATTCCAGTCAGCAGTCTGAATTCAAGAATATTGTATGACTTGTGCATGCAGTCTCTTTCCCAAACTGGGGGTGGCAGTGCCACGTTCCTCCTTCTCCCCCAAACCAATGGCACCTTGCCACCACCTAGAAAAGTCTAGTGTGAAAAGAGGTGCCACGTTCTTTTCCTCTCTCACTTGGGGCAGCACTGAAAAGCTCTGCAGAATGAGATTAGAGCTGCTGCCATGCTGAGCCTCCAGGATTGGCTGAATGTGAGGACAAACTCATTATTTGTGGGGCCTTCTTTTCTCCCCTAGATTAATCAGAGCACCGAAGAGTTGCAGAGGCAGGAAAGCAGAGAACAGTCACCAGCCAGGCTCCTGCTTGCTTGCTGTAGCCTCAAGTGGAGGGAAGAAGGTTTATTCAACAGTGCTCTGATTCCAGTCAGCAGTACCCTTGGACACTGGTCAGGGCTATAAGCAGGCAGATCAGGGAGTGCCAGTATTACCCAGGACAGCTAGAGTACATGCCATCTCATACCCAACATATGTAAAAGGAATGCTGCCTTCAGTGTGAGTTAAAGTAGATCTTTTTTAAAGTAAGTGTTCAGATTGTTATTCTCTGTTATAAGTTCCTTCTTTAATCTTTTGCCTTTTTGGAGACAATGGGACTAAAAAGATTTGTTCATGTTTCAGCCCCATTAACAGCCTCTTATGCCAACATAAAATTAGAACAGTGCTGTGGAGAACTGAGCTCCAGAGTGCATACAGCTGGGAACTGTCGAGGGCTGAGTGAATGCACCAAAGGTAATTTGCAGATAGATATCTGGATCTTCCTAACACCCTCCCCTCCCCTGTTACAGTCAGTCTAAGGTACCAGACTACTATTTCTTCCTTTTGTAAGTAAGAAAAATCACTGCTGGGATTAAAGCAAGCACAGAGAATTTCAGATGAGGGAGAAGACAGTAAAGTTTACAAAGCCAAATGTTGTCAGTAATCATAACTGTAAAGCTTCCATTCCTAGGCTATTCAGTCATTTCCAAAGTGAATTTTAAAAAGAATATAACATTTGAGGACATACGTTTTATATCTTTTCTAATTCATCCTAGAACAAATCACATACATATGATCTATAATTTGCTTTTCTTTCTCTATTATGTATCACATGCACTTTCTTGAAGAGATGTTAGTCTTTGGAAGTACTAAACATATCTTCAATTCAAGCTGAAATCAAAGAGCTGCAGATAACTGGCACTGCTAAAAAGCAGGCTGTATTGTCTTGGCTAAGACTAGTCTGCAAGGGATAGGTATTAATGCTGTCAACAAAAGCAATTCTTGAAAGCAGAGATCCTATAGGCTGAGGGATCCTGCTTATATTGTATTGTAGAACGTCTTCAAGAAAACTTACTGGCCAGATAAGAGGTTGAAAATGATTTGAGGTGGGCTGTAAATATTAGCATACCTAGCCTATTAGTGAGTGGAGGCACAATTCAGGAAGATGAGTTAGGTAATGGTGTCCCAGTTTAGCTGTGCACTTCCAGCCACAGCCCTACTAGAAACAACGACCTATGAACAAATGCGAGAATTCAGATTCTGCTATGTGACATCACACATTGGGTGTGTTAGATGATTTGGGAGGTGTAGGGGTCCTTCCTTCTATTGCAGTGTTGTCCTAGAGAACCAGCCAGCTAGACTGTGTTTTTTTCACTATATCCTGTAGCATGATTTATTAAGTACTTCTGAGGATAAGAGACCAGATACAGTGCTGCATTACCCCTGTGGTAGATTAGCTCACTTGATTTCTAATCAGGATGTGTCGAGAACTGTTTAAATTGCCTCATATTTGATAGACGCTTTACTGTAAGTTCTCTAGATACATGAAGTTCTGCCTACTTCAGGAAGAGGTGGTAGAAGGGTACTTACCCAAAAGATACGATTCCCTTTACTCCAGCCTGTAACAGAAAACTAGGAGGCTGAACACCTGATATTTTGGCACCTATCTCTATTCTTGCTTTCTACCCTTTTGGCTTCCTTTTTGTTACTGCTGTGGTCCTGCGGTGACAGTAGGAGCTAGAAGAGCTGTCATATTTGTTCCCACTTGACCTTCCTGGTAGCTGAGCTGAGTAGCTGTTGCACCAGCAGCAAGCCCCCCTTGCTTGGAGCCTGCCCAGAAGGATGAGAAAGGCAGAGCAACTAGAGCTACTAGATGCAGAGTAAGAAACATCTTCAAAATACTGAGCCTAAATGTATTCCAACAGATTTGCCACAATGTCATGGAAGTTTTTAATTGTGCTTAAGGATGTAGCTGAATTCAAGCAACTTGGAGATTTGCAGTCGGCAATTACGTCATCTGCATTCCTCCTTGAATGCTTCAGCAGAAATATGTTTGACAGAACTATACTCTGAAGGTCAACTAAGCGATCAAACTTCATAGGGGCAGTGGGATAAACTAGCTCTTTACTTTGGAAGTGACTCTGTCCTTTTGTGAGTGTGCAGACACTGACAGCAGAGAACGCCGGTAGCACCAATGTAGCACGCTCCTGCATAACACCTCTCCATAGGCTGGCTGCTTAGTTTGTTGCCACCCACAGTTTCCAATATGTGCACTATCACCCCACATAAAGTGTGAGGTAGCTCTTCAGTTTTTAATCACAGATAACTAGGGCAAGGCCCAGAACAGAAACAAGCCCTTGCAGTCTTCATGTTGTATACGGGGGGAAAGAGGCACTGTGGATAGTTAGTAAACTCCAGTAGCTGAGGGAACACCACTGTGATTCTTGTTAGAGCTTCCATTATACCAAACTATGTGCCTCCATCTTGATGGAGTTGAACCTTAGCCACCTTTCTTCCTGTCCTAACATGTGCTGGTGAGATGCTAAACCATCTATATTCAGTTAGAGGGACCTACATGAAACTCATGTTGGCATTGCCACAAAAATCTTGCTCAGCAGCTTAACCCCAGGGTCTTTAAAAGCAGCAATGTCATCAGTCAAGTGTGATGGCATTCACCACAATTAGTCAAGTCAGTAACACCATTAGAGGTTGAGTATTCAAGGCCGATGAGAGGCTTTCAAATCACCACCAGAATGCCCAGTTATTGGCCCTCAGTTATGGAGGGGGTGTTTGAGAAACAAGGCCAAAATGGCCTTTTTACAATACTATGGTAGCACTTCGTCGTGGGCATCAGGGAATGCCTACAGAGGTAAAGCTTGCTTCTCACTAGCAGTGCTTCAGACTAGCAGGTTAGAATGATATTGTTAATGCTGTCAAATATTCAAGATGAACTTCAGAAGGAAATGAGTGGTAACCTTTGGAATAATTCAATTATCACCCAGAAATGCATTCGGCATTTGTATATGAAATACACATTTGGCAAAGTATGTGAAATACTTATCATGCCATAGTGCAGGTTAGCTGAGCCATCCACCATAAGACCAGTTCTGCTGGACAAGACTTTGTGTCTGGTATTGCTGAAAGCTTCTTGCTCCTATAGGAACTACAGTGCAGGAAATTAAAAAGCTATAGCTGGTTCAAGACAGACTGCAGTGGCTGCCACAACCATTTCATATCATTTTCAGAAGCTGTAGCATAAAAAAAATGAGAATGTGATACTGAGGATTAGATGTTATGCAGGGAGTCTAACCAGTTAACTTTCAGTTTTGCCATACAGAAAAGCAAAGGGGTTACTAAATATTACACAACAGGAGAAGGACAGCTTTTAGGAGGTTCTAAATTTACAGAAAATTCAGGGAGAAGTGGGACAGCTAAGCTCAGGCCTGACACTGCCTGTCCTCCTTCCTTGGCATTTACTCTCAGATAAAACCAGCTGGATTCAAAAAACTGGTTCAGTGCAGAGTGCTTCCATGACCTGGAACTGGAGCGGTTGTAATTGACAATAGTTCCCTTTCTCATATTTGCCTTGATAGGCAAAATCCTTTTCCTTTCAGTGATGTTTTCAACTTATCTAGGTATGTTGCTGTCATCAATATCAGTGACTGTTTGTCTGCTGGAGCCCTTTGGACTCTGCACCACTCCTATTCACATGATGCTCTTGCATTCCTCCTGGAGGCAAAAATGCATGTTCATGCTGCTAGAGAGTGGAAACTTACTGATTGTACAGAGGTTGGCAGAAGCTCTTATTCCAGCCTCCTGCCAGGAGCAAAGAGACAGGCTGTATTTTTGTAAGTGCTAAGCCAATAAAAGCCTTCCTATCTCTGCACTGATGTTTCTTCTCTTCCTGTCTGTCCCTTCCTCCAAACTCACGCCAAGTATGCAAAGCAAGAAGGCTTCTTGTTCCTGTGTCTAGTCAGCAACGGAGGCAAGGTTTGGAGCAAAAAGAGTCCCGTTGTAATAACATTTCTGTTAGAGCCCCGCAAGTGGAACTGCCTACAGCAAGTGCGTAGATTATGTTTAATGTCTGATACATCCATTTATATTAACATGTTATAGCAGAAGATGGAACTGTTCCTGTGGAGTCCCCAAATGAATTAGCAGTGCAAACTGGCTTTCTAGTGCTTAGAGCTCTGTCCACACTCCTTGTTTTAACTCTATGCTAGCCACAATCCAGACCGTGGAGAAAGCTGCAGTGAAACTGTGAAGTGGCTGCTCTCTACTGTTACAGTTCAATAACTGCATGAACTCTTGTTTTTATCGTAATATTAATTTACTTAAGTTATGGTCTATAGTGGAAGTAGATACCTGCATATTGCAACAGCAGTATCAATGTGTGGCTATATCATAAGAGAATAGCTCAGTGCATAGGGTGTTTTTCCCATTTTCCTTTTTAAAACATTCCTACTAGTAAGCTTACTCCTACTAGTAAGCTTTAAGAAAGTGGTTCAAACACATCTGCTGACCCCAAAGCCGTAACTATGCTTTTGGGGAAGGCGTGGTGAGTTATTCCTGAAGGTTCAGAGCAAAGGCAGCCAGTTTCTACCTTTCCTTCTATCGCTTGATGCCCTTTTTATAAAGTCCTATAAAACATGCATTTGGAATGAGACATACTATGGGCACTTAAATAGTCAGACATGCACATTGATCAGCATTAAAGGTGTGTCTCCAAACTTTCATCAAAATATACAAGACTGGCTTTTCAACTAGGTTGTGATAAACTTTTATTTTTGCAGGCATGCATTTGCATCCAGGATGCCTGAATTTATGATGTATATAAACCTAGCAAAACAAAGCCTTAGTGATCTGTAATTGTGCTATTAAAACTGCCAGTCTGATATTTGGAAATTTAAATCTAAAAGTAGATATTCTTATTATAATTCTTACAGGATAGTAAGGAATAATAAAGAGCTAAGTCCGAGTTTGGCTAAGTTGTAGTGCAGTACTGAATGTAAATACACTGTCAATAAATCTCTGATGGGTATGAACACCAAGGGAGAGGAGGATTAGCGCTGTACCATTAGTTATATTGAGATGTACTTTGAAGAATTAAGAATGTGAAAAACTATTTTTGTTATCAGCAAAATCCATAAGGCTTAGGTTCAGTTAAAAGGCTCTACTTTCCCAAGAAATATTTAAAACCCTATTAAACACAGGCTCCCAGCTTGCCCCTCCAAGAAGATAAGACAGAGGAGCTAAGACTTTTCCCCTTCTTGTCTTTTTGTTCTCCTACCTGGCTGCTGACTGTGGCCATGCTATGACTCACCAGCCATTCTCCATGGGGAGCATCTGAGCGGAGGACAGGTGGGTGCTTGGAGACCCTGCCCCACGCTTGGCAGTCAGTTACTTCCTCGCTTTGGGAGAAGAGTGCACAGCAACATGGGAACGGCCGCTGTGCCGCTCTGCTGGACAGGCGGCGTAGTTACAGTTCAGCCCTGTATTAATTCAGAGAAAGAAGGTACCAAACTTGGTAGGTGTTTCAGGAGGACGTTGAGAAAAGATTGATTCCGGATTTTTTTCCCCACCCTTGCCACCTTCCCCTCTCCGAGCCGCACACAGTCATTGCCGTGACGTCACAGCACATTTGTTATGTACTATCTGTGCCGCATTGCTTTTCTAAAAGGCAGTTTTAATCTGCAAGTACTACCTCTGCTGAGAACCCCGAACCTTTATAGTCTGTAGTCATTTCTAAGTGACAGAAATGCCAGAACACATGACAAGGAAGAGGCTAGCTTGGCTGAAGTTTGGTAGCCTCTGGTTATAACCTCTATAACACAAGCAGGGAGAGAGAAAATGTCAAGTAGTGGATGGACGGAAAGTCAGGCAGCTTGAATCCCAAGATGCTGTGTTATCGCTTGGGTTTTTTGTTCATGAGCATTGAGTACTTTCACTTTCTTTCAGTGGTTTATTTTTTGTGGCAAATGATTCTTGTACTGTTTGCTTTTTATGCAAGATAAAGTATTTTTTAAATGGAAAGCAGTGGGAGAACTTAAACATTTTAAAACAAAGAGAACTTGTTTTATGGAGCCATGGCCAATATGAGAGATCATTTTCCTTAGCTGAAAATCCTGAGAACAAGTAAAACTCAGAGCAAATGGAGAAGTCTTCAATGCAATGAGTGGCTAGAGGCTTTGTTTTGGTTAGCTTGTTTGATTTCAAGAACAAAAAGGAATTTATGGAGAACTACAATGCTATGGAGACAGTTGTTTGAACTTTGGATTTGCTAATATTATCAGCCTGCTGATATTCTTGAGAGGAAAATCCTTGTTAGCGGTGCAAAACAAGCCCGGTGCTTTCATCTGCATTGGGAAAAGCTTTGCTGAAAATATCACTGCTGTGAATAAAAGAGGGGAGAGAGAAGGAGTTATTGTACGGTCTGCCTAGAAAAATAACAGAGGTGAAGGAAGCAGTGTTCTGAGTCTGATACGGATGAAGTTAAGATTAAGATTGAGCACTTGGATTTGATTGCCCTGTGGTGTGGTGAGTTCCCTTAAGAGTTTGATTGCATCTTTATGGAAAGCTTGTATTTCATTCTGAGGTTAGATTGTACATTTCTCAGCAGGAGATACATCTTTGAGCTTATCTAGGAAAAGCATATAGAGGTTATGGGGAATAATGAGGTCTTAAAAAAACTGCAAAATGGGAATCCAGAAGTCCTAGTTCAGGCCAGAAATAATATTAAAGCCATAATGTAGGCTTCCTTCCTTTTTGTACGTAGCAGGATTTGGATTTGGCCTTTATGTTCAGCCTCCTATCTGACATGCCACAGCTCTCAAGAAAATTGTTGTATCGACAACTCGTGATAAGGCAAAGCAGAACTTGTACTGGAAACGTTCTCTTTTTCAGCCAGTTATCAAAGTCCTTGCAGCTTCCCGTCAAAGCAAGTGGATCCACAACAACATGTGTGGAACATGGTAGTTGATCCTGAATGCTTAAAAACCAACCGGCATAAAGACACCCACGTAATTGCTTTGGCTGATGCTAACTGTTATTTAATCGTAGCGTACATTTGCCACCCTTCGCCTGTTTCACTTCCTTGTCTTCCATCTTGCTTTCAAGTTACTATCTGCCAAGCTCCGAACTGTGCTTACCAGCTCCCTTTGAACCCAGCTTCAGCTGGAAGCAGGCCCAACCTGTGGTAGAAAGGGCCTAAAACTAATTTGTTGTAGCAGAGATGTATTTGACTAGAAGCAGACAAGGACGTGCTTTATTAAGTGTTAGGCTTTCATGCTGCCTTCCAGCAAGGCAGAGCTGAAAACTGTAGCCCTTTTAAAAGCAGTAATGCAATTATATGTTTTATAAATGCGTTAAAAATCATTTAGTGACAAACAGCCATTTCTGTTATTAGCAGCAATGCTGGGGAAGGCAATGAAAGGCACAAGGTGGTACATTTTGAGGCTCCTCAGCACTGGGGGGAGTAAAACAACCAGAAAACACCACCATGCCTGAGACTGTGTAAGGCACGTGTTGGGCAGGTAGCTACAAAAGCATTGTAACAGTACCTTCTATCTAGTAAATATGCGTCGGGTAATGAAAAACTTACTGCTAGTATACTATTTCTACTACTACCATCACTAAGCAGATCTTATCTTGAGGGCCTAACAACAGCGTAGCTTTTGGAAAGTTGCTGCTTGTTTCTGCTGATGACTAAATATGTGGATAGGCACAAGCTATTTGACAGCATATTTTATAAAATCTGAGACATAATGCACATTATAATCTGGAAGAACCGTCATTTCATCTATATTCCTTCTTTGCTCCAGCAAAGGTCCCTTTGAAAGGGCTTGAAAACTGTGCTGTCTGCAGTCTATCTGGAGCCCCTGTAGTCAACAGGATTGTTTCTGCTGACTTCATGGGGCTTTGATATAACAGTATATATGAAATGGACTTTGTATATTTCTGTCGTGGTTTAAGCCCAGCCAAGCACCACCCAGCCGCTCGCTCACCCTCCCCCCTGCCGCTGGGAAGGGGGAGAGAATCGGAAGGGCAAAAGTAAGAAAACTCGTGGGTTGAGATAACAGTTTAATAATTGAAATAAAATTAAATATAATAATAATAATAAATTGTAATGAAAAGGAAAACAACAAAAGAGAGAGAGGAACAAAACCCAGGAAAAAAACAAGTGATGTAACTGCTCACCACCCACCGACCGATGCCCAGCCAGTCCCCGAGCAGCGATCACCACCCCCCGGCCAGCTTTCCCCAGTTTATGTACTGAGCGTGACGTCCCATGGCATGGAATGTCCCTTTGGCCAGTTTGGGTCAGCTGTCCTGGCTGTGCCCCCTCCCAGCTTCTTGTGCCCCCCCAGCCTTCTCAGTCGGTAGGGCATGGGAAGCTGGAAAGTCCTTGACTAGTGTAAGCACTGCTCAGCAACAACTAAAACATCGGTGCATTATCAACATTGTTCTCACGCTAAATCCAAACCACAGCACTGTACCAGCTACTGGGAAGAAAATTAACTCTATCCCTGCCGAAACCAGGACAATTTCATAAGCATTAGACACAAATTTGAAAAAATACACACCCTCTCTTAGTCTAACAGATTATTGTTTATGTAAAGATGGAAACAGGCAGTTTTTTAAATAATCCCACAGTTAATTTCTAATATTAGTAACAAATTATATAACCCCTGTTATGTGAGTCATAAAGAAATCTGGATCAGAGATGTCATTTTCTAAATAATGACTGCTTAGAAAGCTTCCATTCATATGCTACCCATGTTTTTCTGCAGATTTTGGCTCCAACAATGTAAACTTAATATCAGAATAATCAGATGCCACATAGAGGTTCAAACATCAAATAGATTTAGTAGTGGCTGGGATGAGATGAAACTTATTTTTTAGCAAGAAAAAAAAAAGGACGAAGGAATGATGTGCAGCTTTATGGATGCTTTTCTGAAGCCTGGGGCTGGTTTGTACTCCCAGAGGTTGAAGTGCTTCACCTACTCTAGTCCCAACCACCTATTGCACTGTTTGGCTTGTCTTTGCCCCAGCACGGCAGCGAGCAGGACAACAGCAGCAGGATTACTGTGCTCTAATGACGTGTGTCGGCACAGATGTCTGGGGTAGCTGTCTGTAACACTGTCTGCCAGGGTGCCAAATCCACACTCACCCAAGCAGCAGTTGTAGTTGCTCACATTCTGTTTAATTAAACCACGGAGCTCAGTTTCTCCAGTGCTTCTCAAATGGAAGAGTTAAAAACGTGCATGGCAGCATAGGAAAAAAGGTCCATATCACTTCTGCTGACCAAGCTTATTTGAGTCATTAGGAAGGAAAACAAAAAGGCAGTTCATAAGCTAGCACTGCTTCAGACAAATACAGAATTTATGCCAGGTGTGTACAAGGCTTCCTGTTTGCCTGGTTCTTTTGCCTCTAGAGGTGAAATGTTGTCTCGGATATCCCCTCATGACATGGGGCATGCAGACAGCAGCTGATCGCTAATGCTGGGTGTAGCTTCAACGGCTGTTCTGATCTCTTCCTTTATCACCTCATCCCATTTGAAAAGTCTGTAGGATAACTCTGCGGGCAGGGAGGGATTCTGCTTCCTCAGAGAGACAGGACAAACGAACAAACCTGTTTGAATGTGAAACAGAGCTGAAATGGGCTAGGTCTTGCATTCAGATCCCAGCGCAATAGTGCTCAGTTGGTCATGAGAGCTTTCCAGATAGCTGCAACAAGTTAAAACTGCATCTAAAAGTGCTGTCCAAGCGTTATCAACATCAAACATGAAGCATTTGCATCAGAGATGGAAGTTAATAATCTGTTTTAAAACAGGATTACACTGGTCACGGAGAACAGAATCATTTTACAATACAATTTGGGATGCAGAAGAGTCTCTAGTCTCTGGAAAGTGTGGACTGAAGAAAAAATTACTTTGCCAGCGTTTAGGATAATGCGGACATTAATGTAGATGTTTGTTGCATCTCAGGAGGAGAAAGGATTGAAGCTTATGAGGCTTCATCACCAGAGGGGGCTGTGTACACTGGGTAGGAGTGGGTGAAATAGAGAAATATGTGTGCCTACATCCTGGGCGACCTCATGGTGCAGCTTTATGCTACTCTCTGTGATACTGTATCTAAGCAGATCGGCCATGGTCACAGTTAAATGGACCAAGAATACTTTAGGACAAATGTAATTGGTAAGACTGAGTAGGCTCAACCTACTTACTCATCTTGTCATAGAGGATGAATAAATATTTGCAAGTGCATAAATGGAATTACTTTCAGCTGCTCACGACTTAGCTTTGACCCTCCCCTTTCTGCAAAACAGGATAGCCTAGAAGAGCCATTTGAAATCAGGCGTTTGTATTCACAGAGCTTACACTGACCAATTTCTGACCCAAAACAAGCCTCACAGCACGAGTCTCCAAATGCCTGAAAACATAAAGCAAAACTACATAAATTGTTTGCCTTCACTCGGATTAACACCAGCATTTACAGGTGTTATTGCAGGTGTTTAACTAGAGGCATATGGACTGAGGCAGATGCAACCGCTTATTGAAAACTTCCCTTGACTCAGCCTGAGATCTGCTGGACTTGCTCAGCTCTTGGAATGAGTTAATAGCAAGGCAAGGAAAAAGATTCATTTTGGTGATTCAAAGGTCAGCAACTTGTGCTATTTCCCTTCAGTTCTGTGGGGAATAGGTTGGTAATGCTGAGGTATGTAGGCGGTGTGTATGGTGGTGCTGTTTGCTGACCAAAAGGGGAAGGAAATGTAGTAGTGTAGCTGGTTCTCAAAGTGTTAACAAAATAAGACCCATGCTACACTGAGCCCAAGGGCACACGGATGTTGCTCTGACAACAGCGGTTCTGCTTTCTGGTATAATCTATTCTCACCGATATCTGGTTTTCTTTATATCACAAAGGCACTTTGTGCACAAAATGTGCTTCTGTGATGACATTACCTGGCCACTAGATTGGGAAAGAAAGCAACCCTTGATAGAAAGTAGGTATGGGAAGAATGGTATTATTTCAGTTACGTTTTTAAGAGAATTTTTTCACTCCAGTTCCCTGCTCTGTTCTGCTAACAGAAAGTCTGTTTAGCTTTGGGACAGGTTCTCTTTTCACTTGCTCTAATCAACAAGTCTCCTTCCAGAATATATACAGTCGCATAAATGGTATGAATGAAAACAACTACTGAACTTTGGACACTGAAACAAACAAGGTGTGTGTGCAACCCCTGAGCCTTCTTAGCTTCCTTTGCAATAGTTTCCAGCGTCCCCAGGTGCTGCGGTTGTGGTGTTCAGCTACTGCGTTACTGCAGTTGGCCTCGCAGTTGCAATAGCTCACCAGAGTAGCCAGTGTGCATTTAGCACTCTGCGCAGTGATGCTCATTGAAGTGACTTGCTTAATTCAGGTGTGATGCCCAGTTCTTTGTGTCGAAACACTTTCATCTCAGAGCAGGGCCAGTGTTGATCCTCTTCCCAAGAGGCAGAGAAAGCTAACACATTAGGAAAAAAAACCAAACAAACCCCAAAAATGTTGAAGTTCCTTTTTCAATATTGTCGTATCTGTTTTATAACATTACTTTAAGTTAATGGAGGACAGTTAGTGAGCCACGTTCTCAGCTGTTGCAGATCTCTACTAACTTTGGAAGTTATGCCCAGTTCACAGTGGTGAATTTGGCCTACTCGTATAACGCATAGTTGTGCATATGAATTTGGGTTCTGTTGAAGGGGGGCTTCTTGCACCTGAGCTGTTGCCTAAGGGACAGCAGAATTTCCTCTAGTGTTCATAAATCCAGTCCTGGCTGGAGAATCTCTGCACAATTCACTTGACAACTTCCCAGCATTTTGTTTTCCTGCTTCATTGAAACAGACCCTAAAACCTTACAGATATTTTAATTTATTGTAACCACCACTTTTGGCTCAAGAAAATCAGTTATGTGACCTTCAGAAGTAATCAGGCCTATCTTGGACCTCAGAAACTTTCCTGTAATTTTTTTTTCTTAAAGTAAAATAGATGTGTCTTTAAGAAAGATTATAACTTTGGCAGAACGGTTCCTTTCTGTGAAAAACATTCATCACTGAAGCATTCATGCCAGCTCTGAGGAAAGCCATACACTCGGGTGCAGTATGGAAGAATGGAAACAGCAGCTGGTAGCGCTGCAAGTGCGAGGCATTGAGAAAGTCTTGGAACTGGATCTCACACTTACCTAGACAGTATCCACTTCTGTGCAGGTGAATTTTTGTTTTCTTATATCCAGCTTCTTGAAAGCAGGGTCAGATTTCCTCAAATATGCAGAAACATGCAAAATGCATGTTCTAGAGGAAGTGAGAGCCAGCCTATTCAAAATCAAATCAGTGTCACCCAGTATCACTTCCATGGGAGTGACTCTCAGTCCAACCAGTTGTATTCTTCTGTCCTTTTTTTATCTGAGTCATTAATATTAAATACTGTAATTTATTTGCAAATAGAAACAAAAGGGACACTGTTGGTTCAGGGAAAAAAAATCACATTACTCCAACGTTTTCGTTACCCCCCTATGAAGGTAGAGTAGATTATGTGGATTAGAACAAACAATCTAAGATTTCTGTTTATTTTGCATGTTTGGAAGAATTGTGTATAGACAACTCTCATTCATTTTGCTTGGATTTCTCCACAAAGAAATATGAGGAAGTAAAGTTTGAGGCACATACTCCTCAACTTCTCCAGAAGAGAAAATAATCTCAGGGAGACTGAATGGGAAGAGTTTTAGAACCTGCTGTTCTTTTTAATTGATTTAAGCTAATACGAAGATCTAATTTTCAGGAAGCAACCACACTAGTTTCAATCACTCATAGGCAGACATTTGTCAGTCACCGTTCTTGGAGATACACTACATTAGGAAAACCACATAAAAACAAAGAGGACAGAGCAAAGGAGGAATTAGCAAAGTTAAAATATAAAGTCCATCTTATGCTCGTGGGAATGCTTTCCTGTTATCAAGTAAAGTAGTAAACAATCCTCCCTGCCTTGTTAAAGAACAGAGGGCTGTGGTATTGGTTGTAAAAACTGTACATGAACAATGTAGCTCTAGGAAATCAGGCACAGCTAGGAAATAGTACTGCGCATCCTTCTGATCTGTTTAGTTTCCCTTTTATTTACCTGCTCTTAATTCATCTATGTCTTTGGGATGCAGAGACCAGAACTGCATGCTGTACTTAAGATGTGGGTAAAGCAAGGATTTATACAGCAGCAAAACGATACTTTCAAAATGTTGGTTTTTTTTTTAAACAAAATATTTTCCACCTTATTCCTCTTTATATTCCGTTTGGAAATCAGAGTCCTAGGAAAGCAGTTGTTCACACAGCTTTATTTCCTCTGATTGAGATATAGGAAGCAAAAACGCATCTAAAGATGTACTCAGATTGAATTAGGCAGCAGTGACACCTCATGTATTACAGGCCCTTACATCAGTAATTGGCAGGAGGAGGTGAAATAGCAGGTGCATTGTTGCTGTACTTGAAGTGACTGGTTCCTCATGAGTGCCAGCGGTGAGACACGTTTTCTCTGTCTCACTATTTCCCTGCAGGACAGTCCATCTGATGAGGTATCTGGAAGATAGTAGATGCTTTTTGGTGAAAGTATATCCCACATAAAAAGGATGTCTAAGTTTATGGCTGTTTTGTGGTGTTGAAGTAGCATCCAGCACTCTTAGTGTAAAGAACCGGACCCTGGACAACTACAACTGCAAGTCATCTCTGTTTGTACAGTCTGTCTTCATGGAGCTGTGGATCAATTATCTCTCTGATCTAGGTATAAGTAATACACTAGAAAAGAGCTTAGTACCAGCAGTTCCTGAGAAATCTGTCACTGAATTATAATGATGTGTTTAATTAAAAGATTCATTCAATCTCATGGCCAGAAAGGCTCAGTGTAGGCCATCTGAGCGAGCCAGAACCCGTTGAGACCAGTTTGCTTTGTGAAGAGAAAGAAATCCCTTTTGTTCTTATCAATGCAGGACCTGTTGTTTAGCAACTGCTGAAACTCTTTCATGGGAGTAACATACATCTTATTGTCACAGATTTGTTTTATTTTTCCTTTACCATTACTACAGGAATACAATTTAAATGGAAAACTTTACTAAGTCGGACCAAATAGGACTTCATCTCAATCCAGTCCTCCTCCTACGTATATTGCCCACACCTAAAACTTCATTCTAACTCAGCATTCTAACTCACTCTTTCACACAAGTTGACTGCCCAGTGAAGACATGAGGGAGCATCTGTATCAGTTCCAGGCCACTTTCCGTTGAGCAGAGATGAATGCATATCTCTGTTAAATAAAGTCTTGCTTCACGTCCTAAGTCTTGATACAAATCTGGAAGATCAATCATGGCTTCCCTTCCTACTTTCCAAAGATACTTGTTCCATATGATGACGTTAATCATGGCTAACTTAATCTTTCAAGGTTTGTCTCCACTCTGCTTATACAGATTCCAGTAAGGGTTCCACAATTACAGACCAGTGATTTACTGACAAAGAGTTCTCTGGAGCAACGTTTCCTCTGAAAGGATATTGGAAGTTTTACTTGAAAAACCTGATGGTACAGTTTGACTGAGTAAAAACTGGTAGATGTTTCTTTATCTTTGGCCCTAAATCCTTCCAATGACTACTACACACAGCTTTTTTACTGTTACGTATTTACAATTCTTCTCTCATTTTTTTCAGATCCTATACATTTATTTATGTTAGAATTCTTCCTGCTGTCTTTTTTCCAGTCTTTAGGATGGAGAAAGGAGAAAGATTGCACTTAATCTGCAGCTCTGGATTTACTTTTACGTGTTCAAAGTCTATGTAGAACTTCACATGTGGACACAGAGAAACTAAAAGTTTAAGAAAGGAAATTCAGACTAATGACTAAAATCCCTGTATTGTTTTTACATTGATTATAGAAAAGGAATGAAGAAACTATTCAATGAGGACTCAAGCCTTAAGATGATGCAAAATATTTTTAGGTAGCACTGGAGGAAAAATTTCCAGGGTAGGTGATA
Organism: Pygoscelis adeliae; assembly: GCF_000699105.1. Lineage (NCBI taxonomy): Eukaryota > Metazoa > Chordata > Aves > Sphenisciformes > Spheniscidae > Pygoscelis > Pygoscelis adeliae. Next base: position 1,913,413 of record NW_008824932.1, read on the forward strand.
TGTATTGACTTACCAATTGTGTCACTGATTTCTCACTACTTCACTTCTATCCAGAAGTATTTATTGGTCTATCTTCATCTGGGGAGAACTCTTTCTGAGGTGAAAATATAGGTGAATTCACATTTTCACTCAAGTATTTGTCCACCTTTTGATACTGCCAAAATGCCACACATTAATGCTAATTGCAGCAGAGGCAATTTGTCTCCTGAAAATTGGATTTGGAACATGAACGAGTTTATCCAGGTTTCAGCATCAGCACCAAATTTCGTAACTCTGATTTTCAATATTATTTGAAACTGTTATTTTAGTGGTTTCAGTTCCCTCCTTCTTCTTACAGTGGTAGAAACTCCATGAAAGAATGGACCCTTTAAATATCCCAAGTAAGATGTGCACAAGAACACTGCTTTTAATTAACACAGCAACCTTTTCTCAGAGTAGCTGAGTGCTTATCAAACCCTGAAAAGGCCCACTGCCTCACTGTGATGCATTTTAAAAACCTGCTTTACAGACTGGTGAACTGAAGCATGACAAGTTAAACCAAGGCCAGAGTAAACCACAGCCAGAAATAAACCAAGACTAGAAAGCAAGTTATGTTTAGATTGCATAAACAAATTCTAGAAATCTGGACTCTTAATCTGCCTGTATGCTAATTGCTGTAACACACTTCTTTTTACTGCATTAGGCTCCTTCAATGACAATATTTGCAGCAGTGATTTGGGGTGGGGTGAATTCATTCCAGTCCAGCAGAATTAAGGGCAAGAAGTGAGCTCCTCAGAGGTCCAGTGCCTCACGGTGAGCTAGGTGACTTCAGCCCACTTCTCACAGGGTTTGTGTGCCTTTAGAAAACCTGGGACTGGCCTAGAAAGGTCTGTGGCCTTTTGGGATATACTGTGAGAAGAGCTCCTGCTATTCTCTTTCTATTTTGAGTTACCCATAAAAGGGTCAAGAACGTTCTGGCCTTCAGCATGAGATGTTGTCTGAACATTATTCACTGCGTGTGCCTTTTATAATTTAAAGCTTGCTTTTAGATAGGCTGGTTTTTGCATCTGTCTCTTACAAAGTATGCAATATATCTTCTTATATGTGGGTGGGTGGATACAGATCATAGCAACAAGATGTTGCATACTTCCTTCCTCTTGCCATAGGTACTAAACTTTCACTGAAGAGTTATGTTTCCTCATTGCCAGTGATGTGTGCGTGAGAAGAAGAGAGCTCTAAAAAAGGGCAATTTGATTTTGTACAGGTACATTTGCAGAGGAAACATTTGAAATCACTACTCTGTGTATTCCCAGTTCCACGTGGGATCCCAGCAGCTAATTGTTTGGCTCCTTTACTGTATCAGTTTATTTTAATTAGGACAGACAGATGATTTAGTTATAAAAGGTTTACAAGATTTTGCCATATCTGCATCTATAAATACGGGTGTGTATTTAAAGCTTCTGTTACATGAATTCAAAAAGCAAACCTGTTTGAAAAATAGATGGTAAGTTTGCAAGAATTTCGTCTTCTGCCTTCAGGGGTTATTACTGAACAAATAGAATAATCTTTCTTACTCTACAAGGTGGTAGGTACTTCTGTTAGAAATACTCAGGATCCTGGGTGACTTGTGGACGAGTTAGAAATCATGAATGCTTTTATCACCTTGATGGAAGAGAGAGATGACCAAGTTGACAAGTGTTTTGGCTGCGGTGTTCTTATGTCTTGTTCCTCATCCAGTTATCACTTATCTTCAGCCCACATTGCCAAGCTCTCAGCCCCATTGTTGATTTCAGCAAAATGCCGTCACAGGTCACTGAATGGCAAGGCAGGAAAGAACATTCTTTCCACTCCTTGTTTCTATTTATGTCTTTCCCTGTCATTCCTCTAAGCCAGTGTCTGCTCCCAGTTGCACCATCTATACTAATGGTATAGCTGGTCCTACGTAGAAAGTCTATTTGTTTTGTTTTTCTGCTAGCTACGTAAATGGGATAAGGAGCGTACATAGATATTTTAATGTCTTTACTGGGTCCTCAAGCACTTATACTAAACACTGAAGCAGTCCCTCGATCTTACGTGGTTACTAGATAGGCTCAGATTATGAACTGTTTGAGGGTGGCACTTCTAACTGTTCTCATTTATTTTGAATTGTGTAACTTGAATATACACCCTTAGATCCTTATACTTCACTTCTCAGTCTTCATTCACATTTTCTACTTCAGAGTTCAGGTTAACACATCAAAATGTAAGTGAAGTATGTGAACAAATGGTAGGAACCAGCTGCTTTGCTTTTAGGTAAAGCAGACTCTTACTCCAACTGGAAAGTAGATTCGCCACTGAGACTTGTCAGTATTGTTAAGTGTTTCAGATCTCCCTGTTCTCGGGGCTGTGCTCCTTGCTATGATGTGTAAGCCCTGTCATTCTGTGGCAATCAGCCAGTTTCTAGGAAATGACTGTAAAGTCCTAGAAGGAGAAATATTGTCATTTTACGTTTGTTTTTTAATCGAAAACAAAACTAGTCAGTGCTGGAAGTAATGTAGTGTAGAAATGCCATGTTTCATGCATTTCCTATTAAATTGTAGAAGAGCTGTTCAGTAAGGATATTACTGTGTGAGCTAATGTTTCTTCAGTTTTAAAAAGTTGCTGCAACTTGTTACTTTTTGCAGCAATTTTGAGCGCTATCTAGTATTTATCTAGAATGTTACAAAAGCAGAGGTAACAGTTTTCCCCAGGAACTGTATGTATGATTAATTCTGGGAATCAATATTAAATTCTCCCTCTGCAAGTGAGATAATAGTCATTTAAAAAATTTCTGTCTGGGAAGGATCATCAATGCAAGAGAAAGACACGACCAGTAGCAGAACGCCAGTAGCACCCCCCAGAGCTCAGTGTGCCTCTTGGCTCCATGTTGCACTTTGGGCCTGAGGGTGCTTTAGAGCCCTGTGTGACACAGTCCTCCTGCTTGCCTTTCCCCCGGGGCTCTGCTGGAAGAGCTGTGCTTTGACTGCAGTTTATAATGGCAGTCCACTGGAAAATGGTCTCTGGGAAGGACCTGAAAACGGCGATCCTAATGACACCTGTATCTCACAGCAAGTAGCTGGCTGATAGCTCCTACGTGGAAGAGGCTGCGCTGTAGAATAAGTGAGCTGGTGCCAGCACAGGTCCATCAAAATGTGCCCAAATATCAAAACCAATATGACATTCAGAAAGTGTCAGAACCTTAAAGTGCTTGTTCAGAGGACAGTCGTTCTCAGACTGCAGCAGTGAGGGAACCCTTGAAGGTGATGCTCGGTGAAAGTCAGGCTGTCCAAATACTGGGCGGGGGGGGAAGGAATGTGGAGGGAGGAAAAACCTTTTCGTTTATCGTGGCCTTTAAGCAAATACTTAATAAAAACACAGGGGAAAAAATTTCCTTACATCTGTGCAAATCTGATTTAGACTCATTACACTGCATTACCAGATAGGAGATTGTGCGTAGAAGATCTGTTTATTCATGACCTATTGATATTTGGGGCATTAATTCAGTACCAAAGAACAAAAAATAGTATACTACAACTATTTTCCTGAAGTTCAGACACAGACATACATCCCACAGGGCATTGTTACTTATTTGTAGTTATAGAAGAATTTCGTTCTAGTTTGATAACTCTAGAATAATTGAAAAATGCGGACGTAGGATCTCAGGCTAACGAAGAGATGATATGGTTTCCCAAGATACATTACTTTTTTTTTCCCTGTACCACTATTAACTAGACAGTATTGTCTAAGTTTCGGGGACTATATTTATTCTTTCCTTTTCTTATTTGTGTAATCCTCTTGTTTTCAGGAAAGTTTATTTACTTTTAAAGTTAATGTCTTGCACACATTTTTTGTTATTCTTTTGTTAAGCAGTTATATGAGAACATCTTGCCCTCTAGTGGTGGAGAGAAGTAAGACTAGGCTCAGACCTTGCAAGAGCTGTTAAAAATATGGAAAGCAATCTGCTGTATTTAAAGACTGAAAAATCAGCTGCATAGATCGTCACCCTTTGTGAGCTACGCTTCAAGGGTCAGTGAGCCAACAGAATTAATGGGTTTTGAAAATGTTCTAAATACAAGTGATTATTTTATGCAAATAGTGAAAATTGTTCTAAAGTGTCCAAGTGAAGTGTTTCAGTATTCATAGTAATTTCATTAAAGTGTTCTTCGTTGTAAAACAAAGGGAAAGGCTAATAATAACAAATGCTCTTTAACCTATTCCAGAAAGCAAGCAAGCATGCTACACCAGTGTTATAATCAGGCTTTAGACTGGAAAAAGAGAAGTTTAACCAAATTCTAGCCAAGAGATTTATAAAAGCTTCCTTTGAAAAGCCTCGCTCTGTGAGATTAATATGTTAATTTACAATAATTTTAATTCAGTTAGTCAAGCTCAGAGTTCAGCTAATTTACACTAGAATGCGTCTTACTTTACTTGGTATTTTTTAGTATCTCTTCACAATCAGAGAGGCATTAGAGAAACTCCAGGATTACTGACATGCTAGTTTGCCACTGATGATGGTGCTTTTGGCTTCCACAGCACACAGAATTCCCTTTTGCTTATTCCAAAATATTTTCAGGCTTAAGGAAGTCAGAGAAATGAGTTGCTGAGCTGCTGGCAAGCTGTCCGCTACTCGACCCCTCAGCAGGGCCATGCCAGCATGGAGACAGGAGCTGTGTCTGGAGAGCTCTTTACAAATTGGGGGGGCTGTTCCTTTTACGCACAGCTGAGCGCTAGCTAGCGTGCAAAGGAAAGGGCGCAGATGGAGCACTGGCAACGCGTGAAGTGATTGCAGGGGACCACATATGGGGTCACATAAGTAATTTCCATTTACTGCACAGCTTGTTTGCTGTGCTAGGTGTCTGCCTTTTCAAGGGGCGTACGGGGCTATGAGTTTGGGACGAGTTCTCTCTATCCAGCACCGCATCCTGCTAAGCCAGCCCTCCCTAAAGAGAACCCACAAAGAAATCATGGGCCATTTGCACAGAGCGGAGCAGATAAAACAGCAACCTTTTAAAAAAGTTGGTCGGGCAACCCTCGCCGGGGGGGTTTGCTTTGATTTTTGAACCCGGCAGGGGTTCGCAGGACCCGTTGTGCTCTTCAGCCCTGTGATGTGCTATGGAGGGCACTGACCGCGGGGAGGCAGGGCAGGCAATCTTTAGTTACCGGGGAAACTTTTCAAAATGCCAAGTGTTTCTGGACTTGCCACATCCTAAAAACGCAGAAGGTTGCCCCCGTTCCTTTTAACGGCATATTTTGCTTGCGCATTTAAGACAGACGCAGAAAAAGGATATAAACAAGCGATCAGATGTCCACTGAAACAGTGAGAGATGGGGTGGGGTTGCTTGATTTTTTTAAGCATAGCTGAACGTGGCTGGTGCGCAAAGGAAACGACACACATAAAACAATGGTGATGTACACTGTGGTTTTTAGGAGACCACGTAAGCAGCCCCATTTAGTAATTTCCATGCCATGACCTTCAAAGGCATTTAAAATTTACATGCAAGGATAGGCAATTACAAAGGGAGCTGGAGGCTGGGGGGAGCTCCTCCTGGTGCACTTTTTCATTTTTGAAACTTTCTGCTCACTAGGGTTGAAGGAAACAGCAAGGTTCCCCCTCACACATCATACAGACAACTACTTTTAGAAGTTACAGTTTACTATAGCTTCCCCTTCGCTAAATTAGTTACAGTCCTTGTGTTTCCAATTTTAAATTGAACGCAGGCCAAGATCTGCAACACATTCCTCTCATGACACTAAATCAGATGCCATAAAACCAACAGCTTCTTCCAGAGCAGCCTCCCTCAATCTATTGTGAAATAACACCCCCATCCAACATCTCTGAGGACAGTTCTGTGCCATATTGCGACAAGGGTTTTCACTTGCAACCAAGTAAGAATCGGGCAGAATTTGGAGTGGTCTTCAGCTGCTTCAGTTTACCCCTTTAATCTGTTTTTTGGTCTGAGAATACATAAGTGTTTGGCAGAGGAAAGTTGCTTTTGAGAATCAGTGCTGGTGGTTGTGACAGGTCCTTCTGCCTGTGTTAATGCCATTGAAATTCATTGTTCGCTTTTTTCCCAGGCTTGAAATACAACAGGCTCAAGTTGTGGCACTTGGAAGAACTGAGATTTTTATCTCACTGGCCAGTTAATGTTATACTTCTAATCTAATTTTACTCACACTGAGTAATGGGAGGGAAATAATGAACCGTTCACATGAGAGAATCCAATGCAACTTCAAGCAACAGGGCAGGATGTGTTGCACAACTAGAAGGGCAGTTTTGTTGTACCAGAGGACTAAAGGAATTGCTCAGTTAAATTTTGCTTATGTATTCCTTAGTGTTCAGTGTTTTTCTATAGGAGCACTAACATCTTAACTTGTCTCAGGCACAACGGACAAGGGAGGTGTTACATGAGGATGGCTGTTATGCAGCAGCACTGTCCTCCAAGTCTGGTGCTGTGTTAAACTGCAGTGTTAAGGGAGCTCTCCACAACATCTGGATCCTAATTAGAGTACAGTTCTTTAAACTTAAAGTGTTTGGACCCATGGCCTCAGTTCTTTCCAATCTGGTAAGAAGTTTCATGGCGGAGGTCCAAGTTGAATGACTTAGGTGCTAGGATTGGTTTTAAATCAAAGTAATTTCACTTTTTCTGGATCCTTTTACCTAAGTTGGCAACTGACCTGCGTTCACAAACTTTAGCTGCCTTAGAAGAAGCGTGAATACTCCTAATCACTTTAGGAAAAAAAACCCCACCCCAAAACCAACAAAAACCAAACTAACCAAGAACAAATAAAAACTACTGCTTCAAACCTACTGTCTTTGAAGATGACTATTTACCCTTGTGAGAAAAATTCACCTGTCAGAAGGTGAATAACTTCATACAAACAGTGACTGGTAGATTTTTCAGTATATGTTTACAGTAAATAGTCATTTTAAGCCTTTCCATGCTGCATCATTTAATTCTAGAAATGCTTCTTCACAGCTACTTTTACTTACAGCATTGAACATAAAATAGAGTTTTGTGAATAACATTTATTTTGCAGTGAAATAACAGTGTATTACAGAGGGCCTCGGAAAACACTGTTTTCCTCACCTTTCCTTGCTGATGACTATGAATTCCATTAGGTGTCCATAGATTTGCCAACTCCTAAAAAAAAGGGTTTTTTCTACTTCAGAGAAAAGAAATAGTAAGGAAAATGGACAGAATTCCAGTTCTCACTTCCTTTTCTGGGTTCATATCTATGCAAACTGGTCTCATTAGGGGAGAGATTGGCCTACTACCTTCTCCTTTCATCCAGCCCTTTGTGGGGTATTCAGAGGACAGACAACAATTAAGTATAACAAATAGTGAGAGAGATCTCAGTTTATTCCAATCACACTCATTTCAAAGGTGCCAGAGGGATTTAAGAAACCTAGATAGTATTAGAACTGTAAGGACTCCCAGATGATCTTCTAAAAGAATCATGTCGAGTCTTATTAGGGTCCAAGGAACCACAAGAAACACCAATTAATTGAAGCCTGCTCTCTTGCTACACTGCGGCCCGCACTAGGCGCCACATCCAAAAAGCTATGAATTCTTTGTAAATGACCACTTTTATGGGAAAGTTTTAAGGATAATTTTATTCAGACTTCAGGTAGTGATTGAAATGTTAGAGCCAATTGATTGAAATGGCTTCCTGAGCTTAAGACAATTGTTCAGGATGGCGAAGTACCGCTTCATCACTACAAAGGTGGCATTTACCCTGCAGAGAGATCTGAGAATCTGGGAGCTCTAAAATGTTTTTAATCATGCACATGCACTTTAAATAGCAGCAGTATCCTTAACCATAGCTATTCTTAAACTTCATAACATCCTGTAATTTTATCAGCTTTTTCTAAGCTTTCAGGAGCAGGAAAAAGCGTGGTGTACGTAATCGTTTACACAGACTGCACCTGGTTATGGCGAGACATTCATTACCTGCCTCAAATAAGTGCAAGTTATCACTTCGTCTGTTCTTTTTCCTCGAAGGAAAAGGACAATTGTGCCTTTGTTTTCTTTAAAAAAGTACCGGTATGCTCCATCTAATTTATTCTGACATCTCCTTTATACACATGTGATACAGCTCATTAAAATATCCATAGTGCAATGGGACATTTCTATAGCTGTCTCCCAGAGCCAGCTTCCTCACAAAGACCCTGCTCCCTCCTTCGTCTAGCCTTGAAAAAGAATAACTGTTACTTACATTCTTATCTTCCTGAGAAATGTTCTTCTTGGTTGAAACACAGCAGAGTGGCTTTCACTTTTGGGGAGAGGTTATCAGACTGAGTAATTTACCACTTCAACAGTTTAAAGTACTAGCAAAGAAGCTGGCAGTGTAGGGTGGTGGGAGATTGTCTCTTGTACCGAAGGAGACTGGGATTAGCACAAACCAGACAGACAATCCTTGCCCCTGCTGAGGGAGAGGGTACTTTGGGGAACGGGCAGACATCTTCTTCCTAGCCCCATTTCTTTCTCAGCCTACAGAGCAAGCCCCAGCTCCTCTCAGGGCATTGCTGGTGGAGCAGTTGTTCCTTGCAGAACTGGCAATGAAGAGCAAGGAGCTGAATCTCCAGAAGCAGCAGTTATCTTACTCAAGTCTTTCAAAGCCTTGTACAAAGCCCCCAAAGCTTGCTGATGCGAGAGCTCTCGTCTGAAACCTTACTGACTGACTCTGCCGTTCACAGCTGTCCTCAGGCTTATCCCGAGATCCCAAATGACTCCTTGTCATTTTCCCTTTCCTCTTAAACCCTACTGACCATTTCTGTTCCACAAGATACCGTCGGCCTTATCTCACTGCCACCCCAGACCTGCTTTATCACAGAACTGAGGTTTTGCTGCTCAAAGGGGTTTTGGGCCAGCAAAATTTAGTCTGATCTGTTCTTCTGGGGAGCTTTGAAGCCGCTCTGACCTGTCAGAACCACAGTGGGCACGACATTGTCTCTTGGAATAACCCAACTCTGCCTAGATAGCTATTCAGGCTGTTAAACAAAATAGGGGTCATCGGCTGATGAAATACAATTTGCAGCTATATACAGTAGCAAGTTTCAGGCAGACTTCCTATGTGAGTTTCCCTACTCTGCTCCTTGCTTAGCTTGGCATTTCTATGGCGGAAGCTATGGTTCATGTTTTTCCCCACATCAGTGGTGTAGTAGGGAAGTAGGAGTCTATGCGATCCATCCACCCCTGCACATTACTAGAAATGTGTCACGTTCAGAGGGCCCCTACTCTCTCAAAGAAAGACAGACATGGTAAACAAGGAAAGGAACTTCACAGGGTTTTTTCTGCTTCACTGTCTACCCCTCTACTCTCAGAGCAGCTCTGCTTTAGAAGAACAATTTGCTCAAACGCTGAGTTCCTCTTTTCTGCTCTGCTGGCCCTCTGAGGGGCCACGGCATAACACAACTGTCATTTATGCTTATTTCCTGCTTATGGCACTAGGACCTTTCAGGTTCAATATTCATATTTGCCTAAAGTCATTACTGCATCTGCGAAGTGGTGAATAATGAGGTTGCCAATAGAGCAGCACTTTATTCATTTCATGAGGAAAATCTGCACTGACACTTAGCTGGGAGTCTATTTTGAATTTTTCTGACTATTGATCTACATTCTGAAGTGCACCTCAGACCTTCTGTCTCTTGACCTGATCATAATTTTCAGTCCTTCATTTACTATGAATTAAAGGATCGTTTCCAGTAAACCCAAGTATACCCCTGGAATGTTGCCTAATTTGCTGGAAAGTACTGTAACTGCTGTTTTCAGAGACATTTAGACTTACATCCTTAAAACAGAGGCTTACGGCCAAATACTGACTTCATTTGCACCACGGTAAGTCTAACGTAATTATTCTGCTTGTAGTGGAACCCTTCTCTCTTGTCATCCTCTCCCTGTTTGGGATTTGCAGAATATTTATCAGGAGTAGTAACAATTTCCCATTAAAACATCTCCAGGAAATGGTCATTGAGTGGCAAATCTCACATGATTTCCCTAAATTGGTCAATGAAAAGACAGATGCATCAAGTAAGTTATTGCTTGGCCTCTGGTATCTGATGTCTCAAGATCTGTGCTGTATAGCATTTCTTAGAAACTAGAGAAATATTATCTGGCACCTACCTAACTCCATTTTTAGCAAAGAGGCTTTTTCCTCGTCCTCATTAGATTCTTATTTCCAAGCAAGAAACCCTGTCTGCTCAGAGAATGGGAGGAAATGGAGAGTTGCAGATACATGGTCAGGATATTACAAAGCACTGTGCCTCTGTTGAACTGTGATGGCTTAGCACAGATCCTTAGCTGTATTTGCAAGTATGAGGTAAATGACATTGAGTGTGAAGGGAAATAGGGTGCCGGTGCAGAGGGCACTGAGAAGTCAACGCACACATTAGAATTCAAAGCACTTCTGTGTGTTTTCTGTCCCCCCGAGACCAGGCCACAGATGGCTTGCAAGATGTACCTCAGCCTTTTGAATATGAACTTAGAGCTGCCAGCTGATGCCCCGTTTCCCACTGCTGGTTGCAGAGTCTGGCTGGTGGAGATCAGACAATATTACAACATCAAATTGCCTGATATGCCTCCACCACATGCTTGGTCTTTAACAAATACCCTCAAAAGCTCTGATGGTAAAACCATCACCACATATTCCTTGGGCTAAATCATTGCAGTTAGTGAGTGTGGGTAAGGGAGACCAACTTCTAGGGTTTTGTTTTCCTTGTCACAAACACCATTTTAATTACATCTCCTGTGGCCAAGGAGCACCTAGAATATGGACTTTAAACAAACATGTCAATTGAGGGTTTAAAACTAATGCTTGTAGGTCCATTTTGGCTCGCTTTCTGGCTTTTAAGCGTAGGATTTGCTCTGATAATGTTTCCAAGTTTTGCTCTAAATCCAAGAAAGCTTGAAGAGTTTAGAAATGCATCACCTAGCTCTAGAAATCCGGAGGCCCCTGGAACCAGGAGATCAGCAGCTTAAATTCACATCACTGCCCATGGATGAAATAGTCATCACCTTTTAGAAAAATACAGCTTGCGGAATCGCACACAGAAATTTAGTGTCCCTCATAACAGGAAGAAGAAGTCAGGTTGAAAGAGAAAGAAATGGTGTGGCAAGAATAAAACGAAGGAAAACAAACTTTTTACACATGACATGGTAGTGGGCTAAGGGAAAGGGCTTGCTTTAGGAAGGGAGCTATGGTGAAGGGGAAAGAAGCACCCAGCGGGGCAGAAGAGCTTTCATTGTGCCCATCCATCATAGGAACCAACCTAGCCAGAACCCAGTCTGTCTTCTGTAGTCGTGGCAACAGCATAGAGGTAGAAGGATAAAGCTGCCTTAAATCTAGCTCTGTTGTAGCTGATCCCAACTTGGAATAGGAATGGAACTAGTTAGTTGCAATCTCTGCGTGTGTTACAGACAAAGCAGGCTGCCAGGCGAGCAGATTTATGAGTTGAAAAGCATTTTGCACAACACTGACAAAAAGTGGCAGAAAAATCCTTGTTCTCATTCTATAGGCAATGAAGTGGGCCACACAAAGCCTCTTATTTCCTCTGCATGCCTTGCACCAGCCCTAAACCGCAGCAGTCTGCACCGGGGGCCTGGCTGTGCCTGGTTACCTCCCAGATGCTAATGTCAGTCTGAAAACCCCGGAGTGCCTCGCAGGGAGTCCTAGCTACTGTCTGCTCGCTTGGTAGGGACGGGCAGTTGTAACCTGTCCAAAAAAAATCATATTCTCTAGGTTTGGTTCAAGCTTTAAGAGGAATTTTTGAAAATTTGGAAAAACGGTTCAGCTGGAGTTGCGTAAGGGAGGAGGCTATGCCAAGAGAGCACAAAGACAGCAACTGCACTTCAGCATTTGCTTTTGTCAGACAAAGTGACTGAGACAGGTGTCTAAGATCTCTCAAACCAACAAACTAGTCTGGTCTGTGCTTTGTTTGCTAGAAATTGCTGATAATTTTCGGATCTGCTGTTTTAAGGGCAGCACTGTGTGTGGATCCATGTACAAATGCCTGTCTTTTCGATCCAGGTTATCTAAAGCCTCTGTTCTGTACAATCACAGCCCTTGCACTTGCTTTCTTTGTTATTTTCTCTCCCCACAATCCCCATCTCACCCCCTGCCCACCAAATGCATGCAGAATGCCAGCTGAAGAGTAATAAAGAGGTAGGAGTCATTTCTAGTCAGGCTGTTACCGTATTGTGGTGTGAAATCCAAGAGGATTAAGGTGATGCTGCTACAGCCTACACTTGCTGTAGACAGCAAAGTTTAAACCAAATTAGGCAGGCTGTCTGAATGGACTGAGCCACATAAACACATTTTGTCCTTCTTTGTTATTTTTCTAGAAGAAGTAAAATCAAGGCAATTTCGGGATACAAAACTAAATAGCTGCATCTGGCAATTAGGAGAATTAGAGGAATGGTGGAGGGTCTGGAAGAAAGCCACAGTTTGATGGTCATATTCTTTACTGCTATCGTTATGTCGCTGTTACAGAGATGGGAGCACAGTTGTGCTTAGTGCTTGTTTACCAGCTCAGATCCAGCTGGGAGAGTGCAATCAGTGCTTCCATGAATGAGAAGGAAAGTTTCTGGGTTTTGATACACGTCCCGTCTGCAAAGTGCTGAAGCTCTAAAATTCCACCTCTCGGAGGTATTTTCTGCTTTTCAGGTGAACTACACTGAAGAGTTCTGACATCCTTTTGAAGGCTTCCTGCAGGAAAGATGACATTTCAAACCTACGTGTTACCTGAACCTTGATCGCATCTTGTCTGCTATTGAAATATATGAGCCAAAAGTGCTTCCTTATGAATTAGGCACTCATCATGGATTTTAACCTCCTTGGAGAAAATTATGCAGGCCTCCGAGTTGCCTGCATGAGTTATCTTTTATTCATTAGAATCCTAAATGTTATTGAAATGTATTCTTAATTATTCCCTGCTGAAAACAGTAGTGTTCTTGAACAAGTATTTTGCATTTGTTATGTCCTGCTGCTAGCATAGTTAATAATGTATATAATAATAAAATAAGAAACTATCAGAGCAGAATAAGAGAACTTATTAATATGATTCAATTTAAGAAAATTGTTACTTCTGGCTTTCACAGCCTATGAACAACATTGTCTGAATACTTCAAGCATGCAGAATCTTTGCTGTAGGTCTAGCATAGAAATAACAACTTTGCTGAAAGAGAAGCTGGTAAGATATCGCCTGCTATCCCTGCATTCATACCCTCTACAATCACTTACCGTAGTAGTACTTTACTTAGTGGAACTGATGTTGCCAAAAGCTTTCAAAAGCAGTCTTTGGACGTATTTCTGGAATTAATGGCTGTTTATTCAAACAGAAAATCACAACCCCTAAAAATTATATTTTTGCTTCAGTGTTTCCCCTGTCTTTCCTCTTTTTCTATCACTCTCCCTCTGTGTACACACACATACTTTTCATTTGCTCTTCTCTATATGGGAAACCAAAAGGTTTCTAAAAATTCAAAATTCTGAAAAATGGTACAATATTCAGGGTCGCTCCCTGGTAGGAAATCTAGAAGCATCGAAAGAGTCGGTAAAAATTACAGCCTTTTGTTGAGCTGTATTTCTTGTGCAGCTGCATCATACCCCTTTGACTCACCACACAGAGTGCGGGTGATTTGCCAGCATGTCCAGATCTTTTTACTTAGTCATTTCCAGCTGGCTGCAATTCCTTAAATACATGGCTTTGCATGCTGTGCAATTAAATATCATCCAGTCCCTATGCTGTCATCCCCAAGATCTTTCATTTCATTCTGTAGGTTATTTCAGTCCTCTCTGGTATTGATAACACGGCCCATCTTTGTCATTGACAAATATTACCTCCCGCATCTTTTTAATGGCAATGGCAATATTAAATATACAAGAGAGAGGTAGTCCCAATTTCAGACCTTGAAAAGACCAGCTAGGAACCAATTTTCAGCCTTCTCTTTTTGGCACAAATTATCAGTTCCTTAGTTTAATCAGATCCCTCACTGGTTTATACTTATTGTACTAAATGTTTTCCTCAGACTGAAAAAGTTCCAACATAAAGTGCTATTTAAACACAGCACGTCTAAACTACCTGGAATTTCTTATCAAAGAAGATACTAGGATGGTCTGAAGGATATGCTGCTGGTACTCTGATATGGGACATTATCTCAGTGTCCATTTATCACTTGGTCTTCAGTATTTCTTGCCTTTAAAATGTATCCTAAAGTCTTAAGACCTGTTGAAGATAGACCAACAGGCTCATAGTTGCTTAGATTGCTTTTCTTCCTGTTATTTTCCAGCCATGTGCAGGTTAGCCGTCAACAGCTCCCTGTTGCATTTCTTTCTATATCTAGGAATCATAGCTTCATAGAATAATTTGGGCTGGATGAGACCTCCAGAGGTCATCTAGTCCAACTCCCTGCTCAAAGCAGGTCTAATGAGATCAGGTTGTGCCGGCACGTATCCAGTTCAGTCTTAAACACCTCCAAGGAGGGAGGGAGATTCCACAACCTCCTGGGCAGCCTGCACCAGCATTTGACCACTTTCGTGGTAAAAATACTTTCTTTACATCTAATCACTTTCCCATGTTCCAACGTGTGTCTGTGTCTCTGCCTCTCCTCTTACATCATGTTCTCCAGCCCCCTAACCATCTTGGTGGCCATCCACTGGACTCACTCCAGTATGTCAATGTCTTTCTTGTACTGGAGAGCCCAGTACTGGACATTATATCCCCGAGAGGTCTCACAAGTGCCAAATAGAGGGAATGATCACTTCCCTTGACCTGCTGGCTACACTAGTACAGCCCAGGTTGAAGCTAGCCTTCTTTGATCCAAGAGCACACTGCTGGTTCATGTGAACTTGTCTACCTGGACCTTCAGATCTCTTTCTGCAGAGCTGCTTCCCAGACAGTTGGCCCCAGCCTGTCTGGGTTGCAAGGGGTTATTCCATCCCAGATGCAGGAATTTGCGTTTGCTTTTGTTGTACTCCCCAAAGTTCCTACCGGCCTGTTTCTCTAGCCTGTTCAGGTCCCTCTGACGAACAGCCCTGCCATCCAGCATGTTGACAGCTCCTCCCAATTTTGTGTTGCCTGCAAACTTGCTGAGAGTGCACTCTGTCCCATCATCCAAATCATTAAGGAAGACATTAGAACTGATCCCAGCACGGATCCCTGAGGGACACCGGTAGTTGCTGACTGCCAGGTAGACTTAGCATAAGTAGGTATTATTGAAGCCCTGTATGTGCTTTGAGCAATTTAAGTTTTGATTCTGCCGCAATGTGTAAACTGGCAGTTATCTGAGAGGACTTCTGATCAATCCTACCTTTTCATCTGTGTCCTTTATTGCAGACATTACTGAAAGCTGAGGCACTATTCAGCTTGTTTTTCAGCAAATTGAGTCTAGGGCAGTATTCAGTGCGTAGGGGCTGTTTGTATCGGGTTATTTGTCTCTGCACATACTTTCAGAGTGTAATAAAACATATTACAGTGATCACAGCATGATTGCTGTATCCGTGATAACTTTGATTTAGCTAGCAGCAGTAAGAATGCAGCAGAGATTTGGTGGCATGCTTTCCAGCACAGAATAGCAGCCATATTAGAGCTTGCTATTGTCAGAGCTGGCTGCCACATCTTCATGGCAAGCATTAGCAGAGCCAGCAAGGTAAGTGCCAATGTAATGACATCCCTATTTTGCTGTATAGGCATATTTTGGCTGCTTCTCTCTGTGGCTATTAAACTGTTCGACTGCAGCCAGCCTACACATGCCTGACATTAAGGAGGTTTACCTTGTCTTTTGCCACTTTTGGGAAGTAGGACACAGCAGTTCCTCTATTTTTCCCAGAAGTAAAACAGTAAACACAATGGCTGCTGAAACCTGACAGCTGCTGGCCAAGTTACCAATTTCTTTTAATACCTATTATATCCATAATGGATAAAGACTGATAGTACATGATGTTGTAAATCAATCAGCAGAAAACAAAGTCAACTGATGGAAGCAGTGGAAAAGATCTTTGGCGTGGTTGTGTTTTTGATCTGCTTGCTTCAAGTTGTGAGCAGAACTTCTGTCATATACCTCACTTACTTACATCACAGAACAGTCAATTTTATTACCTTGGGTATTACTCAGCTCTTACGATTTCTCTCTCAACATGCCAGAAGCCAGCAGATCTGAGAGAGATTCGTGTACCTTATTCGGACTTGTAATGAGATCACCAGCGGTCAAGACAGATACAGTCCACAAAAAGTACTGATTACTTTACTAGCAGTTTCCCAGTGGAGCTTAGTTTGAGTACAAAGTTCTGGGAACACCATTCAGGTTATACGATTTAAGTATGTTGGAAATATAAAACATTGGCTAAAACTGAAGAACTTAACTCAAGACCGAAGAACTCTTTCCAATAATTTCTCATTTTCCACATATTAATTTTTTTTCAAACAAAATATGTACAATTAAAAGCATTTTAATAGAATCCATCTGGAGATAATGGAAAAGGCCATCAAAATAAAATACAGCAGTGGCCTGAAAACAAAATATTTTTGTAATTGGTAATATGAAATGATCCTTTATACCATTGTCTCATGAAGGAAAACCAAAGGACAAAAAGCAAGAAGCAAAACTGAAAGCAGAGAATATTATACCATTGTGGACGCTTAGGGAACTTTTGAGAGTTATTCTCACAGCCAGAATAACTGGCTGATGCTGAAATATTCACTTGCCAGAGTAACAAGAATCACTAGCCTAAAAAATTTTATTTTACAGCACATTTTAATATCAGCATTATGGAATATGGGACTTGTGTTCTGTCACTAGTTCTGACAAAGAAGAGAAAGCAATTATAGGGCTGCAACACGTTTGCCATCACTTGTATTTGAAAAGCCTTCAAGTTAGAAGTCTGTATGCCACCAGACCGGGTAATGTGTTAAAAGATGTTTAAAATGTACAGGAATAGACTGAGTTCAATTCTTTTCTTATAATACTCTTTAACATCAAGAAGTAGTCAAACTAATCCATATCTGACATTAAGTAATACTTCTGCTCTTCCTCCATTCACGAATTACCTGAAGATAAAATTCTGCAAGATGACATAGGTATGGGGAGTTTGCTAACCCTGTAGGATTCTGGGTTAACAAAATAATATCTCAGCTATACCTGTGACCTGTATCAGAAGAGAGAACCATACAAAGAGAAACTGAAATAATTAGAGGCAAGGCTGAGACACGAGGTGCAGCCTTTTGTTACACTGCCTTTTTGGCGAGAAAATTTGTAGGACAGCTGTTTCAGAGGCACTACCTGGGATCCCATAAGATAAAACAATAACCTTGTGGGCAGATCTGTCTGACCTGATCATTTTCAGATTTTTAGAGCAGACAGACAATGAAGTTGTCTCTTCCTCTTCAGGCAAGAAATTCCTCAATGTACAACTACTGTTTCAGCTCATTCGAGTCTGAAGTTTCATCTGTGTTTTATCAGGGTGCTCACCAATGAATGCCTTTGTGCCTACGTTCTGTTGACTTTGAGGGCGAGAACAGTACATAATTGTATGTGACATATGGGCTGCAACTCCAGCAGGAGTTTGTCCTGTAATAACAATGACATGCTGAGGAAAGGCAGAGGCATCGTAATTCAAACTTTGTATTTGGTGGATTGACGTCTGATCCTTCTTCCATTTCTCTTAGGATTTTTTTTTTTTTTTTGGGGGGGGGGGGGTGCTGGTTTGCACTAAATTATGCAACTTTAAACCCACTTTGCCAGACTGCTATTCTAATCTTCACGCGCTGCTGCCAGCTGACACATAGCAAAGTCTTTCAGGGGACGAGATTAAACACACCATGAGTCTCCATTTCTATTGAAAGCTCCATGGGAACACCACTGGGATCCCTGCTACTTTGCTGCAGTGAAAGTTGTGTGAGCCCATGTGCCATCCCTTTGTGCATTAAGGAGACAGCAGTATCATAGATACAATGCTGAGTATTCTTCTTTCACGCTTTAGGGCATTCATTGCAAAGAATAGCAATGTTTTCCTCCTGTCCTCAAAACCACTTGTTTACCCACCTCCTTTGTTCAGAACTGGAATGTTTAGCTTTAGAACCGGAGAGGAAAACTGTCATTTTTTATTTATCAGCAGTAGGAAAGCCACACAAAATCACTGTCTCTTTTAATGAGCTTATTTGTTTAAGCATCCAGGGCGTCAAATTAGCTTTCTCATCTGTATGTGGTTTAATACCCCACCCTATACTGACTGGACTATGAACTGCACATTTGTTATAAGAGTAAGTAATTATGTACATGAGAGAGGGGAAGAAATATGCCCAAGACTGCTGGTGCTAGATTTTTTGGGAAAAGATACCTTTTACCAATTCTGCTGCCTGCTTACCATTTTCAATGAGAAAGCTGTTAAGAGGCTGAAGGCTACTGCATTTAATCAACAAATTAATCAGTGTAAGAGTTTGAAGGCATAATGAAAGTCTACAGTTAAATATTTTCCCCTCTGCAGGGGACTTCTAATTTGCCAGAGTGGAAAAAGCCAAAAGAAAACATATTTGCAATGCATTATAAATAGGGGCCTCTAAATGTTAGCCAGTACCCTTACAGAAACACAGGTTGTTGTACAATCTGTTAAGAAACAAGCATTTGCTCCTCATGTGCAAGATATCAAATAAACAAACGCATACAAACAGTACAATCTCACTTTACTCACAGCAGGTTTAACCCACGAACCTGACTGAGACCTATACAGTGGTTTTACTTTTTTAAGCACGGGCGGTCAGAAAAGACATTTAAGTTTCATAGCACATCCTGTGTAGGTCTGGTTTTAGTTGTCCTTTTCCCCCAATTGCACACGGTCCCCCCCTAAAGGGCCATAAAGCCTTAAAAGGATTTACCTGAGTTACCTGGCATAGTTGGCCTGTCTGGTTTTGATTGTTCCTTTGAGACATCTCAGCTCATCTTCATAATTCCCATCTGGCTTGGTTTTACTTCTCATGCAGGGAGGTGAAGTAAATCTGACACCAGCATAGCTGAGAGCAGAATGTAAGAGGCAGCTTGCTTTGTATCTGTGCCAATTTAAAGGCAATTTGTTTTTTTAAATAGTCTTTAAACATGTACCTAATATTAGCAGCAGTTTAGTGGAACTCAAATATGTATTAAATGTAAGAATGCTTTCCTCATTCAGAACTTGCACTTGGCTGTAGGCAAGAGACATTCATTGCTATCTGACTTTTAAAAAAGGCTAATTCTCCTCCTCTTAGTCATGCTGATGTAAACCTGAAATAACCCCACTGAGGTCACTGGGGAGATGGCAGAGTCCTCTCTGTGTATCTGAAATCAGCCTACAAAATAAGCACAACCGATATAGGCTACTTTAAAAGCTCTAAGAATCTACTAAGACTGCCATTGCATACAGGAAAAAAAATTCACTTAAATGCTGTTTCAGTTTCAAATTCGATTTTAGAACATCAGTTTTTGAGAAAAAAATGAAGGATGAATATCAAACTATTGGAAGTGGGGAAGGGTAATGAAAGTCTCAAAATAGAAAACTCTCTTCACTTGACGGCTGTCAGGAAAATAGCCCCCTGGTTTCCTGCAGCTGTGAAAGCAGCGAGAGCTCACTTTAATGACTGTCAGCGAGAGAGAGGCAAGTTGCTCCATTTTCTCCACGCTTGGGCTGCAGCTCACAATGTGTATAAATGTTTGGTGCTGGGGTGCGGATCCGAACCCCAGTCCTCCCACAGCACAGACGTGGAGAGGACGTTCCACATCAGGAGATGTTTGTAGACCTTTGAGCAAGTGACAGAATGAGAGTATTCATGCTCTGCCCGTCTGCCTGGTTGGTAAGGTCCGTGGCACGTATTCCTCACCATGCCATATGTAAATAAGTAGTTTGATGGATCCCTCAGGCCTTGATCCCTAGGTAGGACCTGTGATCCCTCAGGTATGATCCCTAACTCATATTTAAGGGGGCCTGCAGCTTTTTCTGGGTAGCAGTAGTAAAATTCTTCCTGTCTCTCCTATATCTGAAAATGAAGCTCTTAAGACTGCTGCAGCTGGGTCACTCTTCATTTGGGATGGTGGGATTAATCAGTTTCTTACTGACAGCTCCATTCATATGAATATGTTTGTTTTCAGACACGTACTTGAGCTAATAAGCATTTGGGCTGTTGCTTGGTTGATTCTTTTCATTATGGGCAATGTGATGCTCACGCATACAATCTGTGTTATTTAGCTGTTCTCTGCAGTGACTATTATCAAATGGTCTTTTTTTATCATCACACAGCGCATAACTCATTTGTCTCTCCCACATTCCTGACTCAACACCCTCCCATCTTTTCTTGATCTTGTCCTGCCCTTGAAACATGCTAGTTAGCTGTATGCAAAAACTTACAAGACAAAGAAGTGGTGGGTTTTCTGAAAAAAAAAACCAACCCAAAAACCATCAGTTCTCAGAGTGACAATGACAAATGATTTATACTGGCAGGCACTCGTCATGAACACTGAATGCTGACACAGTCTGTATTCGTCTAGATAGGGGTGACCGCTAGGGCCATCATTTGGCCTGTTATTTGTCTGTTTAACCTAAAAAAATTATGCTGTCTTTAACATACTAAAAATAAAAGTATTGCATTTCCCCTTATGACATACGCAATAAAGGGTAATCTCCAAGTAGTCTTTTTAGTACCTATCATTTTACAGAGCACTTCAGAAGTCACAGTTTTTTCCCAGCAATCGTCAGACCCACTGAAGTGGATTTTGTTGCCATCCTGTTGCAGGTACTGGGTCTTCAGCTGTGGGAGGCAGCGTTCTCCTGACCTGCTATCGCATTTTGGCTTAGCAGCCTGGCCCTTTGCCTCTTTTGCCCGCGTTTGCCACATTTCGCGCGTATCTGAACTGATGGTGGAAATATCCTAAGAGCTGATTGTTGAGAGCCGGTGATGCTGTTTGTAGAATATTAAAAGAACTGATTAATACACAACACAGTTCACTGAGGAAGGCGTCACTGGGCATGACTGTAAACAAGAAACGTTGCCAGAGGCTCATATGGGAAGGAAATATGTGTTATGGCCTTGAGGGCGCTAACAAGCCTTAATGGTCCTGACCAGCCTCACCCAGTGCCCCCATCCAAACCCCTGCCTGTGGGCACAGGGGCCCACTTGAGCTCGGTCCGGGACCTTCAGGACTGGCATGAACTGTGCTGTTGGGGTGCTGGTCTCTAGTTCAGCTCTAGCTCTGCCTTGCCATGGACCCCACGGATCTGTGGGCTGACTTTCTGGCTTGACTTTGGGCATGCCTTGTCACTGTGGACCTGCCCGTCAATCGCTTGGTCTGATTCTGACCTGTGGCTTGACCTGGGACCTGCTTCCTCACCACGAACTCACCTGAGGAACCCGCCCCCCCACTCCGGGTCTGCCCTG
>NW_008824932.1:1934825-1943505 GCF_000699105.1 Pygoscelis adeliae
TCCCCTTGCCGGGGGTCTGGGTGGGGGGGCGGGCTGGCCCCCGCCTGCGGGCTGTGTTACTGCTGCCTGCCCCATGGGGAGCAGCTGGCCCTTTCACTCCCCCAGTACGCAGCTGCGGTTCAGAATCAGTGTGAACGGGGTGTGCGCCAAATGCAGTCATCAGCATCCAAGGTACTTGACTCTAGGATTTCAAAAGCCGGAGGTAAGTAGGTCTTTTTCTGACACCACTTACACGGCTTTAAATCAGCAGTAACTCTGCTGAAGGTAGTGGAACTAGCCCCTGTGTAAGAAGTGCTACTAAATTGTGTTTTCAGAGGAAAGAAGGGGAGCCTTATAAAAGGAGTATGGAGACAACTTTAAGAAATAGCCCTAGAGTTCAGCAAAGTAAGAACACTTATGACCTATGAGGCTGTAGTGACCTGTTACTAAATCGTTAACAAAACTTGAATGGCAAGAAACTGTAAACGCCTTTCCAAATCACGATTCTTGGACCTGCCAATTCTACTTCATGTTCTAGCAAAAATGAAGATCTGTCTAGGGCTTTACTAGTGAGGATTTGCCCTAGTATGCTTTTTCTTTTTCTGCTAGGAAAAATGATGTTAGAAGTCTTAGGAATTCACATCGGCGAGAGGGCCCTGCTTGATAATTTCTCAGCTGTTCTGAGCTGCCTAAGCAGTGTAGAACGCTCTGGCCCATCACCTCAGTATTTAAGTAAGCTTATTGGGATCTAGAAATTCTTTCCTAAAAGTCCATGCATCTGACTGTGTGCATGTTTATTTTCAGCTGCTATTTATTTCCCAGTTTCTGTTCTATTTCAGTTATATTGTCAAAACCTAATTCTGATGAAGCTCTGGCTTTGATCCCTGAAGCTTCAGCTGCGCAGTATCTGAAAACTGTAAGTGGAAAAGCAAAGTATTCTAGTCCCTTAAAAAAGGCAAGGGAAGGATTAGGAATTACCTGGCTAAAGAGTCCATAGGTATAGAGTTGAATGGGGATTTTTGTTTTTTTTTTTTTCCTCTCCCCAGTATGTACTAGGCGAAGATCTGTAGGAATAGAAGCAGCTTAAATGACCTGAAAGGAATCAGGCAGCGTTACAATAGCAGTTTCCTTACCTAGATCTTCTCAGAATACTGTCTCTTGCCTGCTCATCACTAGTGTTCACAGTGAGCTCATCCAGGTCGAATCAAATATTAAAATATAGCTTTTTCTCTTCCTTGTCTGAAAGCAAGTTCTCCTAGGGTTGGAGCTACTCTTAAGGTTACCAGATTTGTTCATTTGACAAACCTTAAAGTAGGGAGGAGGAAATGAATACTATACTTGAAATACTTGCTCTATGTGGGCGTAGAAACAGAGAAGCCCGGCTTAGCCACACTGACTGCTTTTCCTCTGTCACGCTGAGAAAACACTACACAACCCATTCACTCTCTACATTCTACCCACTTTCTTATTTACTCCTACAACACTGGGGAAGTGCCTTCTGTATGTTAACGCAGAAGAACTGAGCTCTAAAAATGAGGTGTGTTCCTGACATGAATATTAAATACAGTCAGAAATAAATTATATTGAAGTGTCTGGCTTTGTATCTGCTTAGTACGATACTATTCCTGCCTTGGAGCAATTGTATGTGTTCATACTGGAAGCTCATCTGATACAGCAGTATGTGCATGTATGTGTGTAGAAGCAGCCTTCTGCTGATTCACAATATATCGGTCAGTGTTAATTTTAGGAAGTAAGGATTAAAAGTTTGGGAAGGTGGGTCTTGCGGTACTATTTATCTTTACTTAAACTAGGACTCGGCTCCAGACTATACATGTCTTGCATTCTCAGCCAATGGATTTGTTCACAGAAATAAGAAGCTAAGACACTCAGATACCAAAATTATTTGGTGTTACTCATATTTCAAGTAGCAATGACTTAATATTCTTATTTGGATGTTGTTTCTGCTACACCCACCCATGTTACCTGTGTTCATGTGTACATTCTTTCCTGATGGAACATCGGGTCAGTTTGCTGAATGCAGCTGTACCTGCTGGCTTTGATGCAAACCAGCGTTACTGACTCTAGGCTAAGGAGGCTGACATGTCCTGTTCCATATGAATTTTTTGGCTCCCTGGTGACAACGGGTACAGTATGAATAATATTTGAATGTCAACATGAGCTTCTGTGTGTGTCTTCATTAAGTACCTCAAGGCATTTCTCATCTTCAGATTTTGGACAGCAGCGTGGGATGTACGTTTGCTACACGGGTGCCCTTGGTATTGGTTTTAATAGAAGGACAATGACTAAGGAGGAGCAGCCATCCCTTTTTGTGTCTGGCTGGGGCCCCTCATGAGCAGGTTTGAAGCATATCAGAGAATGGGATAATAAGGAAGCCGGTAGTGATAATGTCAGTGCTGAGGGCTTTTTTTCCAGGTAGGTTTCCCTAATTAGACGTTTAAAGTTGGCAGTTTCCCTGAGAACTAAATACAACAGGGAAATAATGTAATGTGCTTAAAGTTCACCTAGCTTCATGGACAACTCTAGTTCCACCCACCAGAGGGGTCAGAAATCTTCCCCAGCAAGGTACCTGGGTGTTCCCCAGGTGCAGGGAAGCATTCAGATACTCTAAAGCCAGTTTTGCTGGCATCTAACCATCTGGGCCCAACTCACCCAGCAACAGAAGGGCTAAAAGCTGTCACTCTGAATAACTCTGCTGCCTACCACTTTGGCAAGACGAGTCTGAATTTAACTAAAATCACAGCTTGCAGCAAGAATATTTATGAACTAGGAAACCCTCCTGTGAGCGTATAAGGGCAATTTTATATATTCTTATAGATATATATAAATATACTTCCACACCCCCTCCCCTTCCTCCTATCTCCATGTAAGCAGCGCAGCAATGCGGCCACCCTGGTTGCCTAGGAAGCCGATTGCTGCTCCTAAGGGATCTGTTTAAAATTCTGATCCAGATTCTAGTCAGGTTCGTGAGACCCTGGGAATGGAGCTCTTGAAGTGGTGGGTACTTTCCATTTTTTCCCCCCTCTCCTCAGCTCCTCTGGACTGAGAGAAGGCAGCTGTGCTGCTTTGCTAGACAGAGCAGCTGGACTTGGTTACCCCTCGAACCAATTAAGTGCTGTAAGAATGGCTTGCCTTATTCCGGGGAGACAGAAGGAGCTGTTTGGGATCACAAATGACACTGGAGAGTAGTTGTGTATGTACATGGTTATTTTAAGGGTTGTTGCTGAGGCTTTTTCTAAGCACCTGCTGCCTTTTTGGGCATTTGTACTTTCATCTGAGTTGTTTGAAATGCAAATAAAAGCAATGATACATATTCAGACAATCCGAGACCTGTGTTTCGGAGGACTATGCTACACCCCTCGTGGAGTTTCTTTTCAGAAGCTAACCCTAGTGGAAAATTACCAAGTGGAAAACTACCAAATGGAGCTTTAAATAGGTGAAATGATAAGCTAGCCAAATAGCGCACCTACTAGAGTGGCAAAGGTGGGTGCTCTCTCCAAGTCGGTTTCCATCTCATAGCCCTACACTGCTCACTACTATTTGGAGAGCACAGTGGGGTGATTTAAGAGCAAAGCTCCTTAACATCTGATTTTGGTTTAAGGCCGTTGTTCAAGAAGTTGTCTGTCACGTCTCATTATATGTGCTATTCAAACCTAGAGAGGTGTTCGGAATAACACCTGGAAAAAAATTTATGAATAGAATAACTGATTGTCAATGTAACCAATACTCATTAAAAGAGATCTTAGATGGCAACAAAAGCGAGTGTTTGAGTCACTTGTTTACACTCTCAAATGCGTGTAGGATCTTATTTAAAACTGCTTTGAAGTGTGAATTATGAACAGGAGCTCTTTGATCAGAGCTGATGTATGATGTGTCATAAGGCATTATGCCAAAAAAACCCAAGTCACTTAAGCTTCCTTTCCAGTGGCACTGAGTGAAATGAGAGCTGTGGTTCTCATACGGTGTCTTATGCTAGCATGTCCATACTGAGGAAACTTGGCTGCAAAGACTACCGCCGAACCCCTGCAAAGTGGAAACAGGTGTTTGGTTTTCTGTTGGGGAGAAATCAGCAATGCATGATATGGGTATTTTCTTAGCATACTTATAAAGTCTATTTATGTTGCACACATTCCTCCATGAGTGTGGTCCCACACAGACTTCCTCTTTCAAAAACTTCAGCCCCAAATTTAGTTTGTGGTTTCTGCTGCTTGCAGTAATTTCTCCATAGAGAAGTGGCAACAAGCTCATTTCTTCAAAATATGACACCCTGTTTACACATTTAGAAGCACAGTTGGAATGTGGTGTGCAGCATTGCCATTTGGCGATACCTATCCTGTGAACACTAGAACTGCCTTTGTAGGTAGCTGGCTGCTTTGTTGTTGAATGACTTGATTAACTGGTCTTTGTTATTCTGACACGCACTGGCAATCCTCTGGTGACCATGTAGGGTCCTGCTGGGATGAGATGCCCGTATTCTAATCCCATGGTTGGTACGCATCCAGCTGCATGACAGTAGGGCTTGGAAAAGGAAGGAGGAGGAACTAACGGGCCAAACTTAACTATTCAAGTTATATTTGTTCAGGAGTCCGAATTTATTTTTGAAAATCCTGCAACTAAATCAGATGATTTTCCAAATGAAGGAGTATTATATACCTGGTTATACTCCAGGACATAGTCATGTGCAGACAGCAGTCTTCTGTTCACTCTGAAAAATTAGTACCATAAAAACCCCCTGTTATCCAGCAGAAAGGGCAATACTGGCAAGTACAGCCAGATAAGGCATCTTCTGCTCTGTCTGTTTAATACCACCTAGAAACAACGTAGGATTTGTAACTATTATTTGGGATTTAATCAACCAGAGAAAGAGTAGAGGAAAAAACAATGAAATATGTGGTAATATTCCTAGTACGTACTTTAATTGCTGATTGCTTGGTTACTGCTGAAACTGATGAGGCTGAGTGTGACGATGTTATCAGGAAGTTAAGCCTGAAAGCAAGAGATGAAAACATAACATTTAACATGAACACCATACACTGCAAAGTAGCATGTTTGAAGGTTGACATGAGTGACTCCCTGCGGAGATAGTTTAAATGTTGTAAAGCCATATAT
Source organism: Pygoscelis adeliae (assembly GCF_000699105.1). Classification (NCBI taxonomy): domain Eukaryota; kingdom Metazoa; phylum Chordata; class Aves; order Sphenisciformes; family Spheniscidae; genus Pygoscelis; species Pygoscelis adeliae. The sequence continues at coordinate 1,939,932 of NW_008824932.1, forward strand.
GGAGAAATGCTGACAAATAAGATAATAGGCAGCCTCTGCTAGAAGAAAACAGAAGCTGCCGTAGTGCAATAGAAGAGTTGCAGAAATCTGGGTGAGCGGCTGTGGCACCATACCCAGACCAATGGTTATGGCGTTATTAAAAGATTCCAGAAGATCCAGTGAGGCTCAGAGTGAGGTAATTTAATGGGTAACAATATTGGCATTCCAGGAGGTTAGAGGAATATAATGTTGAAATACACACAGGTCGTCAAGGCACTCAAAGCTATAAAACCAGGGCTAACTGTGGTCAGGCGTTGGATAGGTATGCCACATGACACTTGGAATGACGCAGGAACAGGCACAAAGCAGCTGAAAGAGGTGACATCAGGCTTCAGGTATGTGGTGGCAAAAAGCGGGCATAAGTAACTGTTTTCAAAGGGGTTTCCTTCCAGAACTGTCAGCAGTTTCTTTAAATACTTAAAAGCACTAGGACCGAGACAAAGCATCTCAGTCAGTAATTAGCAAACTGAAAACAGTGCTTGCCAAGAATGGGGTATTGTCAGAAGCGACCTTTTGCTAGATAAAGAGTCAGGACTCTCTAGTGCTCTAAAGCACTCAGGCATGCAGCTGAGAAATGCAGCCAAAGTCACACAATGGAACTGAAAGAATGGTTCAGACCACTGAAACTCTTGTCTTCTTAGAAGAAGAACACCCCCCACCCCCCCCACCCACCCAAGAATGTATAGGGCCTGAAACTGTTGGAGTGAAGAAGTAACCCTAGAACTGAAATACTTTATTCAAATATTACCTCGCATAAAATACTTGCGTGGTTCAAATGTACAATAGCTTAGAAGTGCCTGAAACCCTCCTTGATGAGCGAAACTGACTGCAAACTTGTCTGCAGAGCAGTGACTTTCTTCTCGCTCTTCCCACTCGCTTGTGCTTATGTGCTACGCCCCGTGCCTGTTGCGGCTTTTAGGAGCAGTAGCTGGGATCTAGCTGGTATTTTGGGTAAAGTCTTTGGGTTTACTGCCTGACTCTCATTTCTTGCAAAAGTATTAGCTACTGGATTAAACAGAAAATTGAATTAATTTATACTGTAAAAAGTAACTGATTGTGTACTATGCGTGTTAGAATTTGGCTGCAGGAGAGCCCTGATCCAACCCTTACCTTCTCCCAAGAATCTCCCATCCAAAAACTCTGGCAAGCAGAAGGATGTGTAGTTGCTCTGACTGTGTGACTGGAAATGAAGGAGGGGGAGGAAAAAAAACCCCACCACCCAGTTGGGAATGGTTTGGTTTTTTCCTTTAAAAAAAAAAAAAAAAGCCAGGATTAGGGTCAGGAGCTGGGAAATCTAAGTGAACTATGAAATTAGAACTGTCCTCCCCGGGTGATGGGGCTGCGTTTCGCCATGACCTGTCCTCTGTAATTCAGGTTGTCGGTTTCCCTCTTGGGACTGAGGTCAGACAGAGGAACACTACCGTGTTTTGGCCACGTATGATCGTGGATTGTCTCAGTAGCTGCTGGTGGATGTAGGCGAGCGAGCTCACAGTTTTAGCGTCCGCAGACGCTCACAGCTACTGTTTGGTTAATGCAACAAAATTTTTGTTAGCTCATAGCTAATTCACGCTCCTGTAAGGTCATCCTTACAACACCTGCCGACGAGCAAATTCTGGTGATACGAAGTAGTATTTGCGCTATGAGAAGTTCATTGGATGCGTAACGGTATGTCTAGGAGAAAGCAGATCCAATTGACAAGAACATCAAGTGAGGTGATGCGGTGGGACTGTGCGTGACTCCAGGTCTCCTCCGAAGACAGTAGCTGCAGTTGCTCTGCCCTGCACGTATTCAGTTTGTCTCCTCTAATTTCGTCTTTAAAATCCAAGTGTACGGGGCTTCTGCAGAGAAATTTTCAGGCTATTAACAACTTCTGAGTACACAGTCTTTTGTATTGTAAATATCATAACAACTTTTTCTCTGATGAAGTTGATTTCTTTTGTGCATATAGACAACCGTATTTTATTCTCCGAAGCAAAAACGTTCCGTGAGGAAAATTAAATCCTTTTATTACATGGAGAACAGATTGACAGTTCCTGGATCCCAAATCCTTTGTGAATTGCACATTGCTCTGGATGGAGGTGGAAATGTGACTGCCCTGGCAAGCATTTGCTACCATGGTAAATCATTGTTTCCATACGGAGATGATTTTTCTGTGCAGCATGTGTTCTGCTTTCTGGGGTAGGAAAAGGCCAGATTTCTTTGTGCTGATGTCGGGCACTACGCAATCCTAACGTGCCCGAAAGCGATCTAGTGAACGGCAGTCAGAAGTCTCACCGTTCCACACCTAGGGTCCCATAATTTGTCTTCTGCTCTTCTGCAAACCATTCTTTTTCAGATGGTCGGCACTGGTTTTCTAAAAAATAAGAAAATCATTGTGACGGATTAGCTCTCATCTGATGTGATGCTGGCAGCAGGGAAGAACAGCAGCGTCGGTGTATTTGATGTGTAGCTGTCAGTCGGCAGGCCAACCGCCACGCTGCTGAGCATCCCCGGGTACGGTTTTTGAAGAGCGGCAGTTGGTAAAGGCCCCAGACTTCTGATCTGCAGATGGATGGCCACTTCCCACGTCACGTTGGGCAGTCTGTTGGTTAAAACTAGATTAATTCCTACTTCTTATCCCAAAAGGAAAGGAGATGGAGGACCTCAGCACACTTCCAGGTGAAATCACACCAGTCAGGCAAAAGTACTAGTCTAGCTAGAAGAACGCGCCCAATCCTTTTGCTAGCTATGTTGACTCCGTGGATGCGCAGTATCAAAGTAAGCAAATCTGGCTCCATGATGCTATTTGCAGGGCAGTGACCGCCGGTCGCCATGACCCGAGAGTAGAGGCCACGCAGATAAGTAGCTTGGCCGGCAGAGCGGCGTGACAACGCCGTCGGAAGCCGGCAGAAGTATCCAGGGTTGGAAGCGGAACCGCAGGAGTACGTGGACCACGCGTGCTCTTCGAGGCGACTCCCGACTGCAACAAAAAACCCTACGGCCATTTGTCATAAACACTGGTGCCAAATGCGTGCTGTCAGCACGTCTGCTTTGATCACCCCGTATTTGCATAGGTTCTGCACAGACATGTCAAAGTAGGTGCGTAAGGGGAATTAAGGCATTCCCCAAATCTGCAGAACTAATTTTAGCATCTGTTTCAGGGCTACATGAAAAATTGGTGTATTTGAAGGATGATCAGCTTGTAGGATTAAACAAGCGCTCCGGCTGGCAGAGAAGCATCGGCTCCTGCGAGGGGAAAGGCTGACTAGCTGGGAGCTTCTTCCTTGGCCACAAATCCCGGCAAATACTTCGCAAGTTGTGAAATGACTTCGCTTGCATCAGCTATACAACGGAATATGTTTATCCTTTTATTAAAATTCGTGGAACTCCCCTTCGAGCAGGGCTCGAAACGGGCATTTCTTACGAAGGGCCGTGACAACTTCCAGCCGGACTTCCCGGTAAGTTAGGTACGGGAAGAACTGGCGAGCGGAGTCACCAGCAGTAGCCATTTTGCTCGGCTGCGGGAGGAGCTCGGGGGGGGTCCCCGGGGGAACGG
>NW_008824932.1:1944867-1991378 GCF_000699105.1 Pygoscelis adeliae
CTCCCCGGGGCAGCCGCGTCTCTCGGCGCGGTGCGGCTGGAGCGGAGCAACGGGCTTGACTTCGTCTTTTTCCTGATGCCCGTCGTCTTTAGCGTGTCTGATAGCAGCCCCTGTCACGGTCTGTGCTTTAACCCGGATATTTTTGGAGCCTCGAGCAGACTTCTTGGCGTACGTCTGGGCTGCGGGTTCCTGAAGAACGGTCCTGAACCTTTTGGGGAGCCTGGGCTTTCCATCGGAAGCGTGTCCTGACCTGGAGATCGTCTTGGCCGTCGCGCGGAATGTTGCGCTTAAAAAAAAAAAAATTAAAAAAAAAAATAAATCTGTGAGAGGAGTTTTTAAAATGCTAGGGAGTAAGGGGTTAAACAATGTATTTGTAAATACCGTAACCTGAATTTCCGGACAGATCGCTCTACCTGAAGGCTGGGACAATGGAAATGACAGGGTGGGAAGAGCGCGTGCGATGGCCTTGCAAGCCTTTTATTTTGCCTGGCGTTGTAGTCTGAGCTGAGCATCTAGTCCAGACCTTACACTTTCTCTTTTACAAATTTTACAAATATAGTTTCACGTGGGTGAAAAAACTACGGAGTAAGTGGCTCTATCCTCGACTAACTGCAAAAGCTGTCACATATAATAAGTTATTGTGCCGGTGTTACAATAGTAATGGGATATTAAACCAACACATTTTGGCAGTAAGTAGCTGTAATACTTATGCCCTGTTTTGACGTCTGGAGGAGGAGGATCAGCTCAGACAGAATTTGTAGTGGGAGGGTGTGAGTGGGATGAAAAGCAAAAGCTGCTTAATCTTAATCTTCTCAAAAAGGTAACTAAAAGTAGCGCACATGGTAAAAACACATATGCTCCTCTCCCTAATGGCTTTTAATTGTAGTCTCTTAAATATTTTATGTAAACTCAGTAGTGCTGAAACATTAATTTTTATAAGATTCGGTACGTACTAAAGGAGCTCCCTGATCTGCAAAAAAGGACGTATTGAGGAGTAGCGGGGCCTCGCGTGAAGGTCTGACGACAGCAGAGCTGTAAAACTGCACTGCTGTGACTGAACCCGTGCGTCTGTACCCACGTACCTGCGCGGCGGTGTACCCCTGCTTGGGCTTCAGGCATTTTCTTGTATTGTTTCCGTTTCATAATTGTGAACTTGCTGTTCTCTAACCGCCTCCCTTTGTCTTTTGGGCTTTTTTTGGTTTAAAAAGCGGGCATCTTGGAATGAGCGCACGCAAAAAGCAATGCTTTAGGCTGTGCGAAACTACTGTCCCCCGAGAAGGTTGCTCTCCAGTGGTTTTACAACGGGGTGTGTATTTTTACATACTTACCTTCCCTCACGACCTCCTTAGACGAAAGAAGCCTTAAGTGTCCTCTGAGGTTTCTTATGTAGGTCTTTGTTCATTTTCATAATCTCATAGGAGACCTTTGAAACCAGACCTCGGCTGAATTTTTCTGGATGCTTTTTCTGCTGAAGTTGCAGATTATTTAAAAAAATTTTTTTTTTTTAGTTATAGAAGTCTTGTATCTTAAGTGTATCTGCGTATTATTGCCTGAAAGATGAACGATGAATTCATCTGGTCCCAAGTGTGGCTTTTATCTGGATTTATGGTCAGTTCTAGTTGCGTGTTCTCTTCCTCTCCCTAAGGTTTTTATTCTCTTTTAACTAATAAAAAAAAAAAAAGGCAATTAATATGCAGAAAACCACTGTGAGATGCGTGTTGCTCACAAACATAAATCAAATGAGCGTAGGAATTAAATGTTAAGCCACCTACTAACATATGCTTTATGATTTAGATTTGATTTGATGGATGGTTTATGGTGGATGCTACAAAGGAGGTGGTGGTACCTTCGCTGTTCGAGAGGGTGGAGTCTTCAAGTCTGCCTCTACCAAAATGATGAAGGTTCTCTCTCAGGGAGTGTTGGGAAGCGCACACAAACCATGCAGTTATTGCTTTAGGCGTTGAAGGAGTCATTTGGTGAAGGAAGTAGGACGGGATTAAAGAAGATGGAGTTTGCCGTAGGTAGTACGGGAAGGTTTTGGGAGTTACCGGTAGATGCGCAAGATAGTTACCGATGAGATGCACGAAAAGACAGCGTGGCAGCTCAGCTGCGCTGGCAAGCACTTGACTAGCACACAGAGATGCTGCTGGACGGCAGCCTCGAGGGTGAGGGAAGACTGGCTTAAAAAGAACCTCGGTGGTCCAAATGCTGGACAAGCAGCGTGGTTTGGGTCAAAACCGTTCAAACGGTGCGTCGCACTTGGGAAGTGTTTGACCATAGCCTTTAATCTTGACTCGCTGGGAGAGGCAGCCAGTAAGCGAGCTGTGCATTGATTCACTTTCAGGAGGTTGTATGTAAAAATACGCGTAGCTTGGGTGGTAAATTATATATAAAAATGAAAACTTAAATTGTGTATCAAAAAGGGAAGAAATGCCAAATGCCTGGGAGGAGACTTTAAATATAGATTTCATACAAGATTTCTGCTTGCATGGGTCTTAGTGTCATCATAATTTTACTGGAATTCTACTAAAATATTGCAGTACTGATAAAAAGACTGTGCTTTAAAATACATCTTTTTTTCCTTCTTTGAAATGCTTTCCAGAATGCTGTCCGTAACGAAGGCAGGCCAATGTATGGTATAAATTACACAGAAATAGAAATGGAAACAGTTGATCATAAAGCTACATATAGGATGATGATGACTGAAGGTTTATGTAGCAGCTTTCCAGAAGAATACTAGAAATGTCGTACAGACCATGACACGCTTCGTGTTCTGTTAAAGTCAGGCTGCACTTTGGTGGAACCCAAATGGGGTCCTCTTAAGCAAGCATTTGGCTTTGCAAACCATTTAGGGCAGAAGGCTTTGGAAATTTTACTGTCTAAAAATTGTAGCGGAGGATACGTGAGTCTTGACTTACGTCTGTGCGGGAGCACGTGAGCTTTGCCCATGTGGTTTGCTTTGTGGCATCGGGTTTAGGTTAGAATTCAAAGTTAATGACTTTGTTTGTCTTGAAAATGTTAGGAGGTGGTCTCTCCTTACAGCTGGGTGAGGCGTTTTCTTGCTCAGTGAAGAAATAAAGAGTGGGAAGGTGTACTGTGACAATCAGTGCTTAATGATTCTTTTTAAAAAATCAGATAACGTCGTTTTACTGTGTCCAGGTAATGCCTGAATCGTAAATGTAACGGTTCATCCTCAGCAGCAAAAAAGAGCATTTTTTTTTCATTGTGCAAGATGACAATAGGAACGTTTGCCAGGAGGGCTACAGAGGTGGATGGTAAGTGTGTGATTCTGCACTAAGTGGTTCTGATGGCAGGCAAAGGATTCAGAGCAAGATTGACAGGCTATTTCGTACTGATTAGAGAGGTAAACTGGGCATTGAAAAGCTAGGTAGCTGGCATATTTCTTAAAAATAACCGATTTTTTGGAACCTGCAATAATTAGGCTTATTTGTTTGTGCCGCATGGTAAAGACATTGTTCAGAGATGCTGTTTGGAAACACGAGTCAGTGACTGTTTTCCAGCTGTTTCATCCATAGTTTCTACAGCCACCTTAAACTTTTTCCTGTACCCAGAATTAAGGCAGTTCCCCCTGGAAAGTTGTCACATTATTTATGGCTTCCCTTGTGAAAATAAAAAAAATAAACACCATAACTTTGTCTCAGTGTCTGCTATGATAAATTCCACAACTACTTATGTAGTGGAAGATACCATACTATGTTTTCCTAATGCTGATAGCCTCTGGTGATAAAAAGGGAGGCCCCGTGAATACCTGGTACTCTGTTGTTAATGATTGTTTTAAAAGGACGAGGCGATGCTGACGCTGGATCTTGCACTTTGCCGTGTTTTTCCTGCTTTGCTCATCTTCCTCACCCCTACGGTTATGATGTTGGTTTACTGACTGCCCCTGAAGTAGAAGTCTGAACGCAAGCTTGCGTTTCTGTCTAGGAAGACTTTCGGGTACCTTCGCGAGGAGCTTCTGTTGGGCCAATAAATTGGGAAGACAACTTCGTGGAACTAAGTGACAAAAATGTGGGCCACGGACCTTTCAAATGAAATGCTAGGACATCGTGTTTAATGCCAGCGCTGTTCACATAAACCTATTTTTATTTTTCCTTTCGAAGACATAACTCGCCTGCTTGCACCTTTGCATCCAGGTTGCCTCTAACCGTAAGATGGCGTGTTTCTAGGGGTTAGCTTCTGCTGCTGCCGTGAGGATCAAGGAGAAAACCAGGCATGCCCTTTTGCCAGCAGCACGGCAGTTTTCCTAGTCTGCTGCCTGTGTTATTCCCCATTCAGCTATCCAGCAAGTTGGCAGTTCCACGGAGCGTTGTGGGGAAGAAAGGGCAGCAGAAAATCTCGACTGTCTGCTAATGCACCTGTGTAATCACCATTCTGGGGTTGGATTGCAGGAAGATGACAAAATTGCTGAATAAAGTCTGTTTAGTCTTTTTTTTTTTTCCTTTTTTTTTTGTTCCTCTCCAGTATGAGCTGCCAGCAGTTGGTGCCGCAACGGGGAATAGCGTAACCCGCGGAGAGAAACAAGAGTTTTCCGTGTGGAAGACAGGGAAGAGAAGTGTCTGTCTACCTTGTAATTTTGAATCCTTGTGATTGTGTAGAGGTGGTTGAGTACGGAAGTGTTGGGTGACCTGGCGTACGACGACAGGATGGAACAGATCTCAGCAGGGCCATCATCAGGATAAAAAATATTTTGGGATGAGGGTCAAAATATGCCTTGAGCACAAGGATAGAATAGAAATGTAATCGGTAATGAAATAAACGTCAGCCCTTCCATCCCTCTTGCACAAACACTTCTAACGTCAGCTTGTTGCACCGCCATTTTTCACATGTAGAATTTAGATAATTTAGTAAAATTGTGTTTTACTTCATGGAAAGCTCTCAGTAATGGCCAAATCACCAGATGTAAAACGCTAGGTTTTAGGGTAAGGTGAAGGCGTGGCTAGCTAATGGTTTCAGGTGGAGTCGTGGGTGCGTTGCCAGGGGAACTTAGTGGGTTCAGGTTCTAGCAGTTTTCCAGAGGGTGAGGGATAAAGGACCAGCTGAAGAGGGGATAGGAGATGGGACGGTGAGTAGGCTGAGGAGCTCCGAGTAACTAAGTCAGCGAGCTCTTACGACTTAACTAGAATCTCCCCAAATCCATTCGATTTGAATACTGCGAGCAAATCAACCTAGCTGTGTGAACCCCTGAGAACTGTGGGCGTGTGACCTTCCAGCATTAGAATATATAGGTGTGCAGGCAGGTTATCAACAGACCCAGTGTGAGATCATCTGGAATTAAAGGAGTAAGGACAGATTTGGGAGCTCGGGTCCTATTCTGAAGTCCATCTAACCTGAGCGGAAGGGCAGACTTGCAGAGGAAAGAAAATACTGTCCTTCATACTACCATCATCTCAAACATTGGGTGAGATAAATCTGTCCTGGTGAGGGAAAAGTAAACATTTTCCTGCATTTATGAGCTTGCTTCACTGATCTGTTTGTTCAACTTGACTTCGCTGGTTGATCGCAGCTAGCTTTGAGTGCATCCCTGCAATGTTTGCTTTCAGAGTTAGTGCCAGAAGAAGGTATTTGCAGCAGAGTACAAGCCCTGACACTGGAGCAGAGGGGGGCAGGTCCCTGTGCAGAGGCGTGTTCAAAGGTCTGTATTGGAAATGCAGGCGGAGGGGAGCGTTACACTAGGAGAGGGAGTTGTTCAAACAATTAAAACTGTAAAAAGTAAAAGCTTAACTAAAAAAAAAAGTATAACAATTCACGCACGTTAACTGCTTTGCCTTTGTGTGCTTTTTGGAGCTGTGATGGTATCTGATCAGCCACTGGCTGCGATCTGTGTGTGATTAAGATCTATGCTCATACAATTACGAGCATATGGTACACCGTTTCAGAACTGTAAGTTTAAAATAATTACATTCTGGTGCTGTTTTTTAAGAATTACTTAATTGTCTGTATGTTCTGGAATGGTTTTGCTGCCAATTAAGATTCAGTTCTGGCCCAGAGCCATCAAAATCATCAGGTTTCTTTCAAGTTTCATAATAATGTTAAAAAAGAGTTGCTCAGTTTCCTTTAAGGAAGTCAAAGCACTTCCTTTGTTTTTGTTGTTACTTTCCCTGCAGTTCAGAGACGTGTATGAGCTGTCATTGCATAGGAAAAGGAGTAGGAATACGGTGACATTCCTGAAGTGGATGACAAAGAGTTGGGCTTGTGACAGATTTTCCTAGATATTAGAATTTTGTTTCCAGAGGGCCTCCGAAGTGACACGCTGGACCGGTGGGTTGTTACTGACTTCGGCTTTTTTCAGATTTTTACAGAGTAATGTGGACAGCTGTAGGACACTGACCTTATTTCCAACCAAAAAGAGGAAGTCAAGGCCAGGTCAAAGCACTCACTGAGAAGTTTGTCTGAATGGAAGGATCTCTTGAACGAAGGGTTTAATGGACCAAAAGAAACCAAAATTAAGGACACCTACTCCTTGAAATATTTCATGCTTTCATACATTTGCTGTTCAAACAAGTAAACCAAATGAGACCTATTATGCTGGTTTTGGCTGGGGTAGAGTTAATTTTCTTCATAGTGGCTGGTATGGGGCTGTGTTTTGGATTTGTGCTTGAAACAGTGTTGATAACACGGGGATGTTTTTGTTACTGCTGAGCAGTGCTGACACACAGTCAAGGCCGTTTCTGCTCCTCACCCCACCCCACCTGCGAGCAGGCTGGGGGGGCACAAGAAGTTGGGAGGGGACACGGCCGGGACAGCTGACCCCGACTGACCACAGGGATATCCCACACCATATGGCGTCATGCCCAGCAGATAAACTGGGGGAAGAGGGAGGAAGGGGGGGGATGTTTGGAGTAATGGCGTTTGTCTTCCCAAGTCACCGTTGGCCGTGATGGAGCCCTGCTTTCCTGGGGATGGCTGAACACCTGCCTGCCCATGGGAAGCAGTGAATGAATTCCTTGTTTTGCTTTGCTTGTGTGCGCGGCTTTTGCTTTCCCTATTAAACTGTCTTTATCTCAACCCACGAGTTTTCTCACTTTTACCCTTCCGATTCTCTCTCCCATCCCACTGGGGGTGAGTGAGCGAGCGGCTGGGTGGGGCTTGGTTGCCGGCTGGGGTGAAACCACAACACCTATAAAATCATCACAGTTGGAAAACCAAAGCCCGAAGCATGGAAACTTTCAACGATTCCTAAAAGAAATACGGAAATGAGAGAAGAGGTATTAAGCTAGCAAGGGAATCGCAGTAGTCTTTTCAGTGCTTAGGATTTGGGTATGCCATGAAGTCTGACTTCTTAAAAAGGTGAACAGTTTGTAATCCAAAGTTATTGTACTTGGAGAAGTCGGTACTCGCAGTCATTGCCAACATGCATCTCTGCTGAAGGACTGGGGTTCACAGGTTCCTGTGGGTGCAGCGTGGAGCTTTGCCTGTGTGTTTCCCTTAATGCGGAGCAGAATTCAGCAGAAGAGGTTCTCGTCTCGGCTCTGAGCCCCCCGGGGTGAAGTGATATGGCAGAGCATCAGTGACTAGCATGTATGACTAAAAGTACTAATCAAAAGAGAGAGAACGCCTGAGCTGGCAAGCGTGATTTTTGATGCTGACCGTCACTTTGTCCTCTGATCTGAACAGATGTCTGAACCTGGCACAAAGTAGAACATAACGGAGGCTACAGACAGGTTGCGATAAACATTCCGTAACTGTTTCTATGTGCAATCCTGCTTTTCCTCTTTGTTTACAGTCAGAGCTAATTTAGACTCTGTTCCTCCAGGCAGGGGCACGTCGTCTGTGTCCTGCCTGATGGGAACGCTTGGCGTTCTCTACAAATAGGCTAGTGAAGCTGGTAGGAGGGCAAATGCCTCTGCCGTCGGGATGCTGCCAGAGCCCGGGCACGAAGGCAGCAGAGTGCCTCCAAGTTGAATCTCCAAAGGGGTAAGCGTTCTGGGAAGAGGGGGAAAGGAGACTACGTTTAAAATGTTTTTATTTATTTATCTATTTATTCATTTGTAAGGGAAGGATGTGCAGGACATAGAGATTAAATTGGAGTTGCAGCTGTTCAGAACAAAATTGAGAGGGACAAAATTGTTTGAGCAAGAGCTCTGTTTGATCCCTTAGCTTTGATGAGGTGAGGGCTTGTGTTGGTTGCTTTGACAGGCTGGGCAATACCGCTGTGCCGTTTTCAGTGGCTTTTTTTAAGACCAGCTGTGCCAGTGTGAGGATTTTAGAACTGACTGGATAAGGAAGAAACTTGGAGTAGGAGAGAAGAGAAATGTAGATGTAGGTGTTTTAATGTTCTAAATACTAAAATATATTGAATTTTAGTTTACTAAAACTGTTAGTTTTTTGGGTTTCTTTTTTGTTTAAATCAGATGCTTGCTGCTAAGATGTTAAATAATTTGAAAATAAAATTATCTTATAAGTAGCTATTAGTAGTACATCAACATGTAGCTATGCTCCATTGGATAAGTGCTACTTGGAGTGGTACGTGTTGCCTTTTTTTACCATGGCTTCCCTTATCTTCCCTTACATTTTGTTGTTGTGAGGCTGCTGACCTGTTTGTACTTTCAGTCAGGTTCCGCGTTTTCTGTGGTTACTAACTTCCAGCTTAAGTCATGGGTGGGCTAACATGAGTAACATTACTGCGGGTTTTATTTAATTTTTTTCAATGATGAGCTGGTTTTACTTTTTTAGAAAGGCAGTTTTTTTACGCCAAGTGATGTGACCTATTTTTCATAAATGCTTTTAAAAAAAAAAAAAGGAATGCTTGTTTCTTTCTGATGGGAAAATGAAGAATTGTGGTTAACAATATTGCAGAGCTAGCTTCGTTACTTCGTGATGCTATGCAAAATGCAACTTCAGTGTTGCAGGAATGTACGTCCAGTTTAAATTGCCGACGTTACAGTCCGCTGCGGGGGTTTTGTGAGGGTTTCTTCAAGGTGACGATTACAAGCATGAGTAACTAAACAGGTCGTGCTGACCGGAGAATTGGTTCTGCTGAGTGTTCCCGTTTCCTCCCTGTTCTGGTGCTTGCCGTAGATCTTTGTAGCACTGGTCGATTTGGTCATAGCCACGAGATCCCAGCCACTATTTTTTCATTCCTGCAGGAAAAAAAAGCAAATCCTTTGAAGCGCCAAAGAAAAGGTTTGGCTTGCGCCACTTGCTGACACGATATTTTCTGCAATTTCCCATTCAAGAGTATGAAGTTCTTCAGCTGTCTGAGAATGTCTGGATGCTGGACTTGTGGGTTTTAGTGGATGAAGAATGTTCTGCCTGGTAGTCTGCTGCCAAATGGCTGGGGAATAATTGACAGAGCATCGCAAGTTAAAATGAAAGTAAAGGCAGAAGTCTTCATAGTAACTGTATCGGGAGCTGTCAGCTTCATTTCAGATGTCTTCAAAACAGGGTTTGTCAGAAAATAAGCCTGCGGATGTAGATGAAAGATAAAAGATGCATCAAAAAGCAATTACAATTAAAAACCCTCTTCTGCAGCGCAGAGGCATCAGACTAGTAAGTGGGTCCCTGTGTTCTTCTGTGACTTTTTCTAAAGCTGTCTATGAATGTTACTCCAAATCAGCTTTACCTTGTCCATAGGCTTTTTGCTCTCCCTCCTAGGCTCTGTAAGCTTGCTGCGAAATAGACCTCTCTCTGTCTTTGGCATATAGTTAAGTACAGACTTAATGCTGTCTTCCTTTTTGGGCAGAGTCACCACTTCTCTTTGCTGTTTCATTGCGACGGCTTTTGCTCGCTTGTATTTCAGTAGACGTTGTCATTTTGATGTACCACATCAGATAAATACAGTCGTTTTATTGAGGCAGACTTTGAAAAGTACTATTGATTATTTATGGAGACATGCTATGTTAATAAAGTAAATTCATTTAAGCTGTCATGGTGAGTCAGTGTAATAATGCACTTACGCTTCATGCTAGGTAGTAGGTTTGTATTCTAGCTGGATACGGGGTGCTTTGGAGGACGTAACGGCACCAGTCAATAGGCACAGAAGTTTGGCGGTGGTGGTTTAGTGCCATGTTTAGTGACGAGTGCTTTGAAAGCATTGATGTCAAGTTATTTTCAGGGCCCGACTTAAAATAATCAAAGAGTGTAGCTAGTCAACCCTGCAAAAAATGTCGCCTTTGTATTTTGCAGGGGAGGAGGGGGTGCCGGGGGGGAGGTTCCGTGTGGAGCTCTAGCTAGCAATGCCCAGCTAGCGCTGAACAAAAAGTAGGTTAGTCGTGTCTGCTGGGAGCGATGTGCTCCGTCTAGGCTCTTAGCAGCCATGCTGCTCTCCCAGCATTTCTAGGTAGTTACTGACTTTTCCAGTGAAATGGCCTAGAACAGAGAATGTGACTTGACCGAATTTTTCCAAGAGCCTCGCAGAGGCTTGGCTAGTCTCCTGACTCCCCGGCCTGGCCTTCAGACGTAAGGCTGTTTTTACCCTTGTGTGAGCGTGCAGTAGCCTAGCACCTTACGCTAGGACATGTTGGCGCCGTCTTGCGGGATTAGGTAAGAGCTGAGGGTGCTTTAAATGCTGTGAGTCATTCTGGCACGTTTTGATGAGTTGAGGCTTTTGGATCATGCTTAAAAGAAAAAGATAAATCCTGTGGGTAGGTAGGTGTGCTGCAAAAGGTGGCTCAGAAGTAGCCTTTTAATTGTCTGCATTTTGATATAGGATGCTTTATTAACGACTATCCTTCAGAATATCCAGACTGCTTATGTGTGTCATGCTTACAGTTAGTGTTGCCGAAATAAGTTTGGGGTTCTGTAGGTCGTCTTTATCGAGTGCTGCATTCACAGCATCATAGGATCATTTAGGTTGGAAAAGACCTTTAAGACCATCGAGTCCAACCGTTAACCTAGCACTGCCGAGTCCACCATTATGCCATGTCCCTGAGCACCACATCTACACATCTTTTAAATACCCCCAGGGATGGTGACTCCGCCACTCCCCTGGCCAGCCTGTTCCAGTGCTTGACAGCCCTTTCAGTGAAGAAATTTTTCCTAATATCCAATCTAAACCTCCCCTGGCGCAACTTGAGGCCGTTTTGGTCTTGAGCAAAAGACCTGTTCTCAGGGATGAGCATAAATCACGGCTTTTCTGGCACGCGTCAGAAGCTGCTGCCGGGAGGCTGCTGCTCCCAGGGCTGAGTTCCGCTCTTCTGCAGCGGTACGGTGCTTGCTCACCTTCAAAAGCAATAACTACTTACTTATCTCCGAAGCAAAGAACCGAGGCCCGTACCTGGAGACTAGCGAGGCGGTGTTGTCAGTTTTTGATAGAATCGACCTTTGAGTACCGAGGGCTTACAGCGCGGAGATGGCGAGGCTGGGGCATGACCTGCACTCTGGCCTGCGCACAGCGTAAATAGATAAAGATCAATATTCTCTAAATGTCATGTTAGCAGCAGATGCCCTGCCACGCTGCAGCCTCTTGCAATGTGGTAGTGTATTCTGAAGACCCAAAACGTGTTTTGCTCTGTGGTTTGTTTTTTTGATCGGTCTGCATATAAAAATAGTTTTGTAGGGAGATAAGGTTGGTTAGCTTTTTATTCCCTCCCCCCCCCCCCCCCCCCCAACCCTTTTCTAGCTTACAAATGCTCACGCCAGTGAGTGCTCACAATGCTTATTGTACTGTCTGCACGTAATACGTGCTGGCCGAGTGCTGCGTTTCCCTGGGAGTACCCCGTGTGCCAGCACGGAGGAGCAGAGCCTTCCCTACTCGGTCTTACCTACGTTCACCTGATTCCCGGCAGCTGGATGCCAAGCAGGAGCTGGTGACGAATTGTATTGACAGGCTCTTACTTAACAGTCACTCAACAGGAGCTGTTCCCATCCCTTCTTCAATTTGCAACTTCTAATTTGTTAACAGGCCAAAGTGTATTTAAAAGAAAAATCTTTCCGCCTCGTTTATAATTTCTTGAATATTGCGTTTCAAACTAAATGTTTTAAAACTTCTGATCTTGCAATTAAGGTTTAAAGCCAATTAAGCTTTTTCTCTAAAGCATTTTGCTAATATGAGGTGTGTACGATCTCCTCCTTTCTTCCAGTCTTGTAATTTTTCCTTATTTGTGGCAACTTTTTTTTCTGCAAGAGTATTAATGAGTGTAAACTGTGCACAAGACCTCTTGTTCCTGAGAGCTTTTTAATAGATTTTACCTTTTCCTCCCTGCTAAGCCTAATTTTGCTTTTTCCTGTGGTTCCCCTTCTGTTCTTCCATCTGTTTGGCTTAACTGCTTTATTCTCTCCTGTTTTGTATACGCTAATCCTCATACCTTCTACCCTTCGCAGCTTTGTTTGGTTTCAGTGGTTTGGTTCAGTTTAGTTTCAGCATACCTTTCACTGAGATGTTCCAGGATGAGCCATGATTTTGTGAAACTGAGACTGGTAAAATTGTTCCTTCTGTGTGTCTCTTTTTTTTTTTTTTTTTTCCCCCTAACTTTATTTTTATTACTGCTTGCACATGCCATTTATGGTGCTGTTGGCATTTTGGAAAAATACTGCAATAGCTCCGGTTTCTTGCTTCTCAGAGTCTCCAGTTCTTTCCGTTTTTCCACAGTTTCCAAAAGCTGTAAAGGTAATTCTCCAAGTAAAATGAGACGGAAAGACCTCAATCCTGCAAAATGCACATGCGTAATACCTTTCACTTACTGCAAGCCCCACTGCCTTCGTTTCTGGAAGATGACCACTTACGCTCTGGGTCCCATTGCTTTGTACTGTGGAAGTCACCTTGGGCCAACTTGCAGATCCCACAACTCTTCTTAAGAATAACCACAATAGATAAAATAAGAAATTCAGTGATTCGTGACACACTTTCAAATACTAATGAGAAAATTAATTGGGGGGGGGAATCTGAATTTTGAGATTGTGATCTTACATGGTTTATCAGCGCTCAGAGATAGATTAAAATCTTGCTAAGATGGTTAGTTTTTGGAGCACAGAAGAGTTTTGATAAACAAATATGTATCAATTACATGTATATGTAAGCCTTTTCATTCTCAAAAGCAGGAAAGAAGCAAGAGAGATCCCTTTCTGTGAGCAAGTAAGTGCTGGGGCAAAAAGAAGCATTGGTGGGGGGACAAAAGTTATTTTCCATCAACATGCGTGGATGTGCCGTCATAGACAGAGCTCGGTTCAAAGGATCTGGGAATCTCAGAAGATTTATTTCGAGACTAACCAATTCCCTGCAACGGTGCTAGGAAAAGGCATCTCTTGCGCGTAAGAGCAGCTGGTTGTTTAAAAACAAAAAAAAAGTGTGTGTGTGTGAGAACAACCCCCCCATCCCTCATATAGAGCCATTTTCCAATGGAGAATGGACATCTGTGAAAACAGGGCACTTCAGCAAATCCTGTGCACTTTGGGATGTCGTTTTGCAAGGAAAAGTGTGTTTTTTACTAACGGTGCATGCTGCTTGTTTGGGTATTTTCAGGAGAGGGCTGGGGTTTTTTGTCTTTTTTTTTTTTTAACTTTTGCAATGAGTTATTTGAGTTTTGAAGTTTTATTAAATAGTATTGATTTGAAATACATTGTTCTGATCCTCATCAAAACACTTGTTTAAAAATAGTTACACAGAATTATTCCAAGTATTAATCTTAAGTCAATATACTTTTCCATTTTCTGTGTAGTGGTATGGGTAATTTTTCTTACTCTTTCTTCTCTTAAATAAGAATTGTGAACTTTGTATCAGTAAAAGGGCTACCAGTATAGAGAAACTAACTTTTAACCTATATTTAAAAGTCTGTGTGTACCTTTTTAACATGTTACGGGATTGTTTTGTTCTAGGGATGATTTACCAAATTGCTGTTGAGAGCCCTTAAGTAATAATATTCTTCTTGTGATTTGCTTTGCACAGGGGCAAGAGACTTTTGTTAA
The DNA here is from genome assembly GCF_000699105.1 of Pygoscelis adeliae. NCBI lineage: Eukaryota > Metazoa > Chordata > Aves > Sphenisciformes > Spheniscidae > Pygoscelis > Pygoscelis adeliae. Next base: position 1,958,731 of record NW_008824932.1, read on the forward strand.
AGAACTGTTGACAATGTTACAACATGAGCATTAACCTCGTGTTAGCAGGAGAAAACTTAATTTTATGGGAAATGGCAATTGTTTTAACTTCCTTGAAAGTTCTGTCTTGTGGAAATATAGTTAGTCTCGTAACTAGGGTGTAGACAACTTATTGGTACTGTTGTTGCCAATTTGAATTGCCTCATGTGCTTGCCTTTAAGAAATAACTTGACACCGTCAAAAGGATAGTTGAATTTTCTTTGCTATAGCTGATGCTTCCACATCTGAAATATATTTGCCAATGTTTTGTTGTTTGCAGGAACCGTTGATATATGATGAAACCATGAAGAGAAAGCAGAAGGAATAATAATGCTTTTCCGAAACCGTTTTCTGTTCTTGCTGGCTTTGGCAGCCTTATTAGCCTTTTTGAGCCTCAGTCTACAATTCTGTAAGTGTCCTCCCCTTTTGTTTTCTGTATATAGTGGTCTATAGGTGTGTTTGAAAATGCTTACATGTTGTTTAAGCATTCTTTTTGCATTTAAATATTTGTTGTTGTGTTGTGTTTTGTTTTTTCAAAAATAAGAAAATAAATGTAAGAATAAAAATAGTTTTGTGTGCCATATAGGAATCTATATAATCTAGAGACTTTTCAAATCAGGCTATCTCAGAAAGAAATCGTAATTTTGTAGTGCAATTAAGTAATTGAATGTGATTGAATCCTTCCATGAAGGTGACTGAAGCCTTCCATGAAAGTAGACAAGACACATTTGAGTAAAAACTGCTGCAATTCCTATTTTACACTGCATGAGACCAGAGGGGATTGAGAAAACTGCTGTGAGAGGGTTGAGTGTTGGAACTTCTCCTTATTTGTACCCTCACATGAGAAAACTTTGAACAGTTGAATTGGCTCGTCACAAGTGACCGGTTTGCTTAAGAAAAGATAAATTATGTTGTGCTTCAGATCAATTAATCATGGGTCGATCCGGAGGGCCGTCATTTACTGATGACGGAGCGGGAGGGTGGTGCTGGATGCCGGTCAGTGTACGTTGACAAATGAGCATCGTGCCGTATGGCTGCTTACCACCTAGTTCATGAGTGATAACATTTGCTAGGTAAAGGGATGTTGTGTGTAAACCTAATATGTACTAATACATGCCGATGTAATTAGTTGCTGTTGGAAGGCAAGGAAAAATGCATATCCATAGTATAGGATAACATTGGTCGTCGTCGTCGTTATTGTCTTGCATCGTGTTCTAATATAAGAGTGTGGTCCTTCTGGTCTATGCTTTTTTTGCATAGTGTAGAAAACCAAAACAACCCCGAACCCAGAGGATTACTTTAGATTTAGAAAGTGTCTTTTGCATATGATGGACAACTTAATAAAAAAAAAAGGGGGGGGGGAAGGGGAAAGAAACTTTGTGGTTTTATGTTATTATTTCTTGTGTGTTTAAACTGATCTGCAGGTAATACAGGGAGCTGTGGCTCCCAATTGCTTTTTCAGCCTCCTGTGGGTACCTGCCGGTGGGTCTGATTGCAGCTTGTTTTGCCCATTAGGCTTTTTATGGCTCTGCCCTTGATGTTGCGTGGTTGGTTACGAATTGTGCAGAGGGTGAAGGTCCTAGAGGAACTTCAGCTGAAATGTGAAACGGAATTGTTAACAAAAATGAGCTTTATTTAGAGATGAGGAGGTAGGCATATAGGAGAGTGAATCACATTTAATCAAAAGAGGAAGTTATTTTCCACTTAATTAGAACTTAACATTTGTGCAAGAGGAGTTCCCGGAGATAAAGGTGTTTGAGGGGTGCTTTAAAAAGCACTGAAGTTACAGCAAGCAACCATCATGAAGCTTAGTGCCAATACCAAGATACATATAGAGATTTTTACGTAATGAGAACTGCAATACAGGCTAGCAGGAACTGAGTAGTGTGTGACGTACAGGTCTTACACTGATATTTTAACTTCTACCAGCTTCAGCTTGTAGAGGGATTAGTTCAGACTTGGAACAAAGACCTTCCCCAAGCAAAGACAAAACTCTCTTCTTCTATCACCGTGTAACACCATTTTGGAAACCAGATGGAGTTTGGAGAATTTAAAAACCAAGCCAAAGTCTTAAAGCCAAAACAAATTTTTCCCCTTCAACCCCAAAACAACCCACTACCTGCTAAGTTATATTAGAGTCTGCAAGCGCTGGGTGAGCTGCTTTCAAATTAAACATAGCTGTAAATCTTTAGTCTTCTCCAAATTATAGTTCCTGACTAGTTCAATGTTCAACTAAGGAAACGCTTGATTCTGAACTTGAGCTTTTAATGAAATGGGCATGCAAATATTTAAGGAAATGCTTGCAATACGGTGTATATAATGGAAGCACAGTTTCAGTACTGTCTTAGAGCAGGCTTTGGTCAGTCTCCATGACTAATATGAAGACATAAAATTGCTATTTTGATAAAAGTGGACCAAGTGCTGACTCAATAAGGCAGTAACCCCCACCTGAGAAATTTCAGAATGTCCTTCAGAGGACATCTGTCAGCCCCTCTGATGCTGCATGATAGGGAGCACTTCACTGCAATAGAGCATTGAGGGACAGAAAATCTAAGTGTCTAGCTCCACGGGACATGGAGAATGGTCTGTCGGTATGTTAGTCTCCTTATGAGTAGTTTGGAGTTTATTGGTTTGTTTGTTTGTTTTTTTTTTTTTGAAAACCAGCAAAATTCCAATTACTGTATGTATTTTTAGGGATGAGCGTTCTTTAACTGTGGATTTAAATACAGACTCTGTTTGTTGTAGCACTATATACTCAGTAGATCTGTATTTACTATTTGTTTCCTATTGGCACGTTGAAGGTCCTTCCTTGCACTGAATCTGTTGCTCTTACGACATGACACAGTTCAGAGGCATGTATCCCTCATGATTTGATTCTCACTGCCGCACAAAGTGGGTAGTAGTGTAGTCTTGTTTCATGTATACAACTTGTTTCTGGCAGCAATGTGCTGCTTTTCTTTTTCATCAAACTGTAAAACTTGGTTTCCAAATTTTGATCCCTTCCGAGCTGCCTGGAGAAAAATTTTGGTTATGCTGCTTTATAATTTGTGTCAGATCATGGAATGAAAATGAGAGTTTATACATGTAGAGTCAGGAAAATGCCCAAGCCACTGATTTTTTTTTTTTTTTTTTTTTTTTTTGAAGGGACTTAGCTCCTGAAGCGTTTGGCGTGGAAACGGATGTTTTCTGCTGTTGTGAGATTGTGATTCTCTGTCAGCAAGCAGCGCACAGCTTTGTGGAGGAGGGCTGGTCGTTTTAAAACATACTACTGCTTTTCTAAGCAGTGAATGTTGAAGATGTCTCTTCCTTTCTGTGCTAAATTTGTTTAGAAAAGTGAAACAGTAACATTAAATGCATAATTACATAAATGGTACATATCTTCCTTTTTTAAACTTCTGCTTTAGGGCAGAGCATCGCTCCCGTAAATGCTTGATATTTTATCCCCTCTTGTCCACACCTGGAACAGCGGCGATTTGAAGCCAGACTTGTGAGTTGTAGCTGACTCTGAAGTGAAGGGCGTACTGAAGGCCAAGTTCAGCTGGTTTTCCGTAGGTTCTGACTCAGTATTAGAAACAGCCGACACTGGGATGGCTGACAAGATTAGTCTGTCCCATGCCTGAGCCGTGAGGGTTCAGGAATGGCTTGCAGCAGTTTGCAGCCCAGTCAAGCAGAAATCGATGCTGGTTTACTTTAACAGGCTGTGCTGTGAAGGGTCTGGAACAGCTTTACGAGCAGTGATTTCTGCAGCCACGATGAAGTAGAGGTGATGGGTGTCCTAAGTGTCAGCAGTCCTAGTGCAAGTCCGTCCTTCCTTGTAAGACAAAGTCCCAAGGCAATCGTTTTGGAGCTAACAGTTGTCACACCTCGGGTTTAGACACGAGGAGAGAAACGTTGGGGAAAACGACCGGTAGTGGACCTCAGAGTCTTCAGTATTGGTAGGCGGGGGATGGAACCAGGATCGATAGAAAACTTGGTCCTCTTCTGATGTTTGTTCTTGGTCCCTCTCTCTTTTATTGTGGTTTCTGAGTTCTGGTCTAAACTAGTCTGCTTTCCTGTTTGTTTGTTGTTTGTTCCCCTCCCCAAGGCTGGTGCCCTACACAGATACTAATGCTGCTTAACTTACGGGCTAAATCATTGAGAAAGCTTCCCCCAAAATCTCTCTTGACAGCAACCAGCAGCTCTGAGTGCTTAAAAATGTTCTGTCCCACCAGCAGTTGCAGTGGATAGACACGGAGCAGTTGGCGAGGATCACTTTTACACGAGCAGAAGCTACCCTCTGCCCTGTGTCTGCAGTGCCACGGTACCGGGGACGCGGAAGGCAGCTCTGTGGAGCAGCCGGTTCACGTTTGTCAAGGGCTGCGTGCTGGATCGGCTTGCCGGATCAAATGCCAGATCTGACTTTTCTCCTTGGTTCGGCTGACATTTCTTCACTTCCCTGTCCTGATGAGAAGGGAGTCACATAAGCAGACTGCACTTTGCCCAACAGTTGGAGAAAGGACTTTTTTGAACTGTATTATTCATTCTTCAAGGTGATGTAGGTGCTGTGGATCGCACAAGATGCCTGCCTTCCCGCCGCCTGAGTCCTCTGTCACATAGGTTTTGGGCGATGAGGGACTTGAACAGTTCTGTTCTTTACGCTCTCGTATAGGAACAAAAGGCACGGGGTCCGAGTACGGTCTTTACGTATGCTGCTACCCACTGCATCGGGTGGGTAGCAGCATGCTCCCGCTGCTACATAAATACCTCCTCAGTTTTTGTTTCTGAACTTACCTGGTGGTGAGTGCTAGGAGAATGAGATTTGAGACGTGTTTGAAAATTTACTAGAATGTTCCAGAATCTATTCATAGTTTTGCCAGGGTTGTTTGCCATTTCTAGTAGGTGCATAGAAGGCTTAAAAAGTTTATATTTGATGAAAAAGTACAAGACTTAACGGTTCTAGGCATCTTTTACATAATTGTATGGCCTGGACTTTGAAGCAAAAGACTGGGAGCCAGATGTGTTCTCAAATTCAGTTTGGCTATTAAGAAATTGTGCAGTATGAAACCTGGACCAGATCAGCAATAGGAGGAGACTCTCTTGAACGGCAAATGCCTCCAAATTTTGTACGTGTTTTAATTTTTAAATGGCATAGAAAAATGACAGTGTTAAAAGTTAAAACTCCAAAACTGTTCCACTGCTGACTGAAAGCTTACCACGATGTCTCTGGTGGATAAATACAGTGATGAGAGTTTTTGTTTGGGAAACCCATTGGATGGGGAGACTGGTTGATGTCCAAACCAAATATGACTGGCAGCTTAAAGTTTTATTGGGAATTGTCATTGTTTCTCTCTTGTTTTATGTTTGGGGCCAGATCTATGGAAAAGAGTGGAGAAGTATTTTCCTTATAGTATTTATCACGCCACACGTGTTTTTGTTTTTCCCCTCTTTGTCTGTTTTTGTAAATGGTCATGGTTCTAAAATGATTTAAATCTTCAGTACTAGAGACAAAAGGAGAACTGGTTTTGATAGACTTTTCAGTTAGACTGTTCTAAAATGGAATTACGTTGTTATTCTCTTAAAAGACTTCAGTGTTTTTGCTCTGTCAGAAAACCTGCAGAATGGAAAAATGACCTGTGCTAGATCGTGGGCTGTATTTTTGTCGGGGCAAATCTTGTCTGTAATGCTGTCGACTAAAACTGGGCAGTTTACTTCCGCACAAACAGAGTGAATGCAAGTTGGGGTACTTTATTCTTTTTTGCCAGAGGAAAAGGTTGCAGTGGTTGAGGTCTTCCTTCCTACTCTCTGCTGTGTAAAATGCCCAGAGCGGTGCAAAGGGATTGTAAATGCAGCGGTTGCTGTAGTACAGAGACGGAGGATGGCAGCGCAGCTAGGTTCAAGCGTGTTGTAAGGGATGCGTCAGAATCTGGCTGTGGTCCTGCAGCCTCACGCTGAGGGGAGAAGGCATAATTTAGGACCCTGTCAATGTTAATTACATTGGTTAGCCCTTAGGTCAGCTCAGGAACAGGAGGTTGCAAGTATGCCTGAAGAGCGGCTTCCTTTTTTCCCCTTAAGATTGGTGTAGTACATGAGAACCCAATTACCGGGCAAGCACAGACCTTCCAGTGTATTAGAACATCTGTGACTGACTGCGGGAGCCTGAAGGTGGGTCTCCTCAGGGTGTCTCAACTATTTATCTTTGAATTACCTTGAGTAAACCAAACTGAAAGGAAATTTAAAAGCTAGCTGTTAAGACGCCATACGTAATCTCTGTAAAGTTCACTTGACAATGACTCTGGATTTTTATTTTTTTAATTGAATGCGTGTAAATAAATTATTTTTCGACAAAGGAAATACCTTTGTTTTACTTTGTTTTTTATTTTTGTTTCCATTTACTGAAAGCCTAAGGAAAGTAACAGTCAACAGAGGAGGACTAAAACTATAGTGGGAAAGCATCTCTCTTTACTAGCTATTTATCCCTGTGGCAGGCATAAATTACAGGCTTCCCTCTTGAGCCTGCCTGTTTCGGGCACCTGCAGAATCGCGGAGTCCCTGGCTCTCAGGCAGATCCTGCATATGGAGCTTCTCTTCTGGTTTGAAGTTTGTTTCCCTAAATACTTTGATACTCTGGTCAGTGCCTCAGGCCTGTCTTTCGATAAAAAGAATTTTGGTATCTGCTGCTGCTTTTTAGGACGTCGGCAGCTACCCTGGCAGGGTGCTGGTTCCCCTGTCAAGTGTGGGGAGGGGGTTTTTGGTTTGTTTTCTTTTAAATACTTCCTCTGCCTTGATGGTTCAGTCCTGGGTGTTGGTGTTTCAGCGTGTCTGGAGATGACGTTTTGCTTTTCCAGTAATAATTTCCCTCTACGTTCTGTCATCTTGTTTTGCACTGGAGGTTTTGGTTTTACCGATGAGTCATAGGAAACAGAAATCAGGATTCTCCACAAGGAAAAGTAGTAGAGTTTTATTTTATTGGCTTGAGTGCTGCGGGCAGCTCTTATTTCATGAGGACGGTGTGGGCACCATGTGCAATCCCGCCAGGACGTTGCCTGCAGGAGGCAACTGCCGTGTTGCTACGCGGCCCCCCTTGGAAACCTGCTTGCTTTAATAATCCCAGCCCCGCTGGTGTGACGGCTGCTGTTTGCATCCCTGCCTGGCGGCCCGGTACAGCTGTACAAGAGCAGCGCTGAAGCGTTCGGGGCTCAGCCCGGCATCCTTGCCGCTGCTTGCTTCGGCTCCCGCTGTAGGACGAGCGGCGGTGCAGCGGGTGCTCGGGTGGTCCGGGAGAGCGTGGGCCGGTGCCGAACGCTCGGCAAGGACTTGCGGGTGTGAACAGAGGTGGAAGCCGAGGGGGCGTAACATTCCGGTTCAGCCTTGCCGTTTGCGAAGCGGGATGTGCTTCCCCAGCTGGCGAAGCTGTAGCGGTGGCACCGCAGAGCTGCCACCGTCCCCCTGCCTCCGCCCCGAACCAGAATGGGGGGTGTGAGCTGCACCCGCGGCCCCTTGCCCAGAGACTGCCAGTGGGATGCCGAGAGGAGCCGGGATATGCGAAGTCTGCGGAAAAAATGGGTGAGCTGGGTTTTCCCAGAATTTAATTTCTGAAGGAGAAGGGGGAAAAAACCCTAAGGTATTAAGTAAAAAGATAATATAAGCTGCTGGCTGCTTCTGGACAGAATATCCTTACCATCTCTCTAAGGTGAATTCCTTACCATCTCTTACTGTTCCTTACCATCAAACAGTAACTACTCATGTTCCGTATTTTAAGAATATAATTTCTTCAGTGGAAGAAAAAAAAAAAACCTGCAGTATTGCATTTTGCTGATTTATACAACTAACTATATTTAAAAAGCCGCAACTTTAGAATTCTTGATGCAGAGAACTTGTTTTTGTCATGTTACCAGCATACGAAATTAAAAGGAGATCAGATATCTCCCTTCCCGAATTTAGCCTTCAAGCTCATAAGCATGGCAGATTTTCCACTAATGAGAAGTCTCTCTGGGTTTCTTGAAAGTACTAATTCAATCTGAATTTAAGATTAAAGGGAAAACCAACCCACAAATAATACATCCAAGGCTCTGTACGTTTTAGTAGTGAATGAAGAAAACTAACTGTAAACACACAGATTTTTGTTAAAGATGCTTTTTATGTTGTAACTGGAGATTTAAATAACTTTTTTGTTATTCTCAAAAGTGGTGGTATAATATACTGGTCCAGAAATTAACCCTTGAAGGGGGAGGAGACACGATGATGACTTGAGAATGATACTGTGGGACAGTCTTACTTTCTCCCACAAAAACAGCGCAATCATTTTTAAATATCTGCTTTAAATATAGGTCAGGTTAAGTTGCTTCAGACAGGATTTGACCAGCAGAAGTTACTTGGCAGGCTACAGAACTCCATAAATCTTCTTTAAATATATATTTCGGCTTCATCCATGATGGTTAGTTGAACTCTATGTAAGCAGAGATTAATATGAGCTGTTAAAACATATGGTTGAAGGCTACTGTGAATAAAGCCTAATACTTCGCAAAAACTAACAGCAAGTTATTAGTTAGGCTTCTGCAAATCCTTACTACAGCGTTGGGTTAAATTCTGGGGGGGAAGGAAACAAGGCTGGAAAATAATGAGCATTTTAACATCACTTCTCTCAAAATCCAACTCAAATCTTGGTCCGAATACCTGCGAGAAAGTTTGAAGTTGTTGAAATTTGTGCTTCGGTCTTTTAATAATTATAGTGATAGATATTGCAATTATTTTAAGCATGTGAAAGGGTCAGTGACTTTTTGTAGGGATGTCTCATGGGTACGTACCTGTCCTTAATTGTTTGAATTTCGAATGGATAGTAAACAACAAAGGGAAATAAATATTCTCAGTAGGAGAAAAAATGTTACGCTTACAGTAATTAATATTTCTGCCAGTCTGTACCTAGACTAATGCATTGATTTTAATTCTGTATATATATATAAAACTCTGTGTGTATATATATGTATATATAAAACTCTGTGTGTATATATATAACTCTGTGTGTGTGCATATATGTAACTGTATATTTAACCTGGGAGTGAGCTCTGTTTTGTTGCTAATAGTTGAGCTCTCGTTGTTGGAATTCCTGTGCTGTAGTTAAATCCTCCCTGTTCTGCTTCCTGCCAAACTGGGCTCTTGCACTAATTGCAAATAACGCCACAAATAGCTTCCACCAGAAGATGACTTGTATGTTATATGTCATTGTATGTTATTTAAACACATTTGACCTACATTTCTCTCAAGGACGTGGGTAATGCCTTTGTCGTTCTACATACCATGGAGTCCTGCTGTCTCGAGATACTTGGGTTTATCACCAGAATGGGGCTGTAAAAGTAAATGAGGGTAAAATAGGAAATGAGGAAGGATATAAATTTTGTTCATTGTGACTGTGTGAGAGAGACCTATAGGTTTGTTCTGTGAAGATGTGAGTCAGGCCTTTGCTTGTCCGAAAGCAGCCTTCAGACAACGGCCCTCCTCTTGTAGCGTATTCTTGTGGGGGCCCAAAAGGCGGAATTACCTCTAGACCAAGAGGCTCCCCGAGGAGCGGCTGTCTTCCTTAGTGACCTGGGCTGCTGGGGTTTTTGCAAGTCCATGATGTGCCAATGTAACTGCTAGAAGCTCTGTTGCAGTTGAACTCTTACAACCCTGCTAGTTTCCTTGCATGAAAGTCTGTGGAAGTGTAGTAGACTTCTTGGGGAGCAAACAGAAGGTGATTGCGCAGTGTCTTCTTCTCGCAATTTTTTGTAGTGTTTTTCCTACCTTTCAGATACTGCAGTCATTTTACAGTCCTGTGTGCTTGTTTACGTGATATTAGTCAGTTACGAATTCAGTAGTGGTTTTTTGGAACCATTGCTTGGGACTGTCCGGCATTGCAGACAATTTGAGATATAGTACATAGAATAAGTAGCTCAGATTTTCTGTAGAGCTTTAAGAAACGCTCTGATTTTTTTTTTTTCTTTTTAATATGGAGTATGCCTCTTGTTCCTATGCCACTTTTTCTTCTTTTTTTTTTCCTTCTATGAGGCAGTAGTTGCTTGCCTTTCTATGTCAATTGAATCTCTTCTCAGGAAAGGGCAGTTTGTACTTTAACGTGTATCAACTTGATGATGGCCAATTTCAGTTAAGACATGGGACAGTGAAGAAATTTGGACTTTTTTTTTCTTTTTCTTTTGAGAGTTGCTTAGTCATAACCAAGCTTTAGTCTGTCTACTGTCATTCTAAGTTGTAGGTGGTTTTAGCCAACGTGTGTAACTTTTAAACTGTTTACAGTTGACTGGACGATGCCTTGAGCAACCTGATTTGAGTTAGCTCTGCTTTGAGTGCCGGGTTGGAGCAGATGACCTGCAGAGGTCCCTTCCAACCTAAATGATTAGTTTATTCTGTAGCAGTAGGTCAGGTGATTTTATTTATTAGCAAATTCTTTTTTGTTGTTTAAAATTTCAGGAGTTTTACCCTTATCAACTCACCAAAACCTCATTAATCCAGTTCTCTGCTGTTGCTTTTTCATAACTCTCTGATGCTGAGCCAGGCTGCCTTACAGATAACTGCAGATGTGTTTTGGATCGGCATGTCTGTCTTTTAAAGCCAAAAAAATTGTTTCTAGGATTTTCCCATGGGTTAGTTGTATACTGACCTGAGCTGTGTTTTAACACCTGTAACGTTGTTTTTAAATTCTGAAATTCACCTTATTTTGTTTGTAGAAATAGTACAGAGAGAGAGTTTTGTTTCTAAGGTGCAGCTGTTACATTCTTTATAAATGTTAAATCTGGTCTGGCGATTCAGGGTTGGTTCAGGCGGGTGAAGTCTGCACAATACGAGCCCTCGGTTCTCACGAGAATATGGCCCCTCTGCGTGGGGTTGGCGTTCCAGCTCTTGCTTGGGATTTTCAGGATGACAGATTGCAGGACCCGGTCCCCGCAGCCCCTGGCTGCCAGGGCTCTCTGGGAGATGTGCTTCGGGCAGCTTTGGTCTTTGCCCACCTGCGGGCGAGCCGGCGAGGGCAGAGGTTGCCGGTGTCTGATTCTGCCTCTCTCCTCTGCCGTCCCTGCGGAGCTTTCCTGTTCTGGCTGGGCAGTGGGACGTGATTCTCATCCCTGAAGGTTTTTTCTTCTTTTCCACGTGCAGTTCCTCAGCTGCTCATCCCCTTGCTCTAGGTGACTCCCTTTGTACCTTTTTTCCATGTGTCGTTACAGAGAGGATGGGATCAAAAGAAACAAGGCAGGTTTTCCTGCCTTTTGGGTGGTAGCCCTTTGAGAGAAAGAGAAATGACTCTTATCTGACCCAGGCGTGCAGACAGAGATACTGCTGAGACGTGCAGAAAGCAGCTCTGTTGAGAGGTGACGGAAACATGCTTTTACCAGTGAGCAGATGTACAGAATTTGTTGCAGCCCAAAAAGCCGCTGATTTGGTGTTCTGAAGCCAGGGGAGCAACGCTTGTAAAGCTGTAGTGGGCAGAGCAAAGGTGTGCTTTTAAGTCCTTTTATTTCTTCGTTTTTACCTATGTACTTTGCGATTTCTATTTCAATAGCCAGGTGTTCTAGTACACGCCCTAATAAAAGTTGACTTGTGTTTCAAAAGCCATCCCAAGTATTTTGGGATGATGTCTAAGGAAAGCCCTAAGGAAAAGAGGCAACGACATGCACTCGAAGCTCTAGATGGCTCTATGTTCCTATCATTTGGTCTTTTAAAGGGGGGGGGGGACACATTTTATCTAGAACGACAGAAAACAGTTGTGCACTCTTCCTCTTCATACCCAATTGAGGAGCGAGAGCTTAGTAGCAAGAATTAGTGAATTCCTTAAAGAATAAGCGCGGGGGAGCATGCACGTCTCGGCAGCGGAGAGCCCGTGTCAAAGGTGTAAAGCGTTAGCGACAGATTGCTAGATAACAGAACAGGAGCGACGGCTGAACTATCTTGAATTCTACTGCATGGGGCGTATTTTTGTACTATTCTCAGCTGCTGTAGATGAAAAGATCACAGAAGCTAGAGGATTTGCAGTCCGTGTTCCTGAGAAAATACTTTCTGCCGTGTTTTCTTCTGCTATGTTGAACACAATGTAGTTGGCCTCTATGTTTGTGTTCAGTTCCCATGCGAAATCTGCCAAGCGTCTCTTTGTCAGTCACGATGTAATCACTGCTGCACGGCTTCCCGCTCCAGTATTTGTGAGATCCAAAAAATACACAAAGACAAAAAGAAAAAACAAAGGTCACCGTCCACAGGCAAATTACGGGAGTAGCATTCAGTATATTGTGTCCTGCAGCTACCTTTTCACGCTGACCGTTATTTTGAGACAATACGATGGAAATGGGAAGAGTTGCCAACAGTTTCTGAACACAGATGATAAAAGCTGTTTCGAAAATCTGTTCCAGGACAATTCAGCTGGATTAGTTCATTTACCAGTTGCTGAGTTCTGTAGACAGAGGCAGGGCAGAGCTTTAAAATCTTACTGTAATACTGTAATGCTCATGAATCTTGTTAGATCAGTAACAATGGCTGGATCTACTGTATTTATAAAAATCATGCTTTCGGGCCATTAAAAGAAACCCCTACTTAGTCTTTGTATACTTAAGCCTTGTTTGGTAGCCTTCAGGACACTGATTTGCTATAGGCGAAGTCGTCTCACAGCCTGATGAGACGTGGCAGCCATGCAGACACACCGATAGGAATGACTTCGTTTATAGCGTCGTGGTGCGGTTTATGTAACATTTCTCATTGTGAATCTTGATGAGCCTGTGGCAGGCAAGGGACCAGCACAGAATCACAGAATCATTAAGGTTGGAAAAGACCTCTAAGATCATCGAGTCCAACCGTCGACCCACCACCACCATGCCCACTAAACCATGTCCCTAAGCATCTCGTCTACCCGTCTTTTAAATACTTCCAGGGATGGTGACTCAACCACTTCCCTGGGCAGCCTGTTCCAATGTTTAACCACTCTTTCAGTAAAGAAATTTTTTTAACTGCTTCATAGGTGGTGGTGGGCCTTTTGTGTGTTTTCTTTTTTTTCTTTGCATCTTGTCAGTAAATAACCGTGAGCGTGAGCAATATCTGACTTGAGTAATGTGTTATAGAGCAGGAAATCTGTCTGCTTGTCCAGAGGTCTAGTAGGAACTTCCCCCGCTCCCTTCAGATTGACTGGAGAGCAAGCAGTGAGGTAGGTAGTGAGAAGCTGGCAAGGAAGAGCTTTATTATGCATATATATTTATTTTAAAGAAGTGCGTTTAACTGATGGAAATATAAATCTTTTCCACGTTAAACAGTGTAGTGTTTCAGTGTAGTAGGAAAATAGAGTAAAATACAGAGAGTAATTTTTCACTTTGGGAGGAGAAGTGGAAAATGACTGTCTTCTCTAGAACTTGAAAAGGCTCGGACTTGCAGTCAGCATTGCTGTGTTATTAATGTCAAGCTGAAAACCCTGGAAGCTATTTAGGCAGTGCTGTATGCCCTTCTGAACTGTCAGTTGAAAAACAATTGCGGGGGGGAACCCCTAAAACTATAAAGCTCTTTTCAGAGCCACATCTGGACTCAATAAATGCAAGCACCCGTTGTATAATTTAAGGTGTCTGATTAAATTTGGTCTCAAAAACATAACACGACGAGGCCTGCCATGTTGTGCTTTGGTGCAAAAAAGGTTTTCTTAGCACATTTATTTTCCTTGTGTAAGTCAGATTGGGACCCTGTAAAAAAACCAGCAAAGCATGCAGCTGGAAATAAGAGATTTGTTCTCAGCAATCCTGGCGTGAGTTGTTTAAAGCTGGTGGAGCTACCATGCATGACGGTCACATGTACTTGTTCTGCTTATTTTTGAACGTGAATAGGCAGGCAAGGCCATCTGGCCTTTTCCCCTGCGGCTGGTAAGGAATAAGGCCCTGGGTCAGTACCTGCTACCCGTGGCCGTAGGTAGCCATACATCTCCATGAGATGGGAACTTCTCTAAACTTATTTTCCTCAACTCGTGATCCAGAAAATAGGCAGACAAGTAGGCCGTGACCCACTCCTGGAAAGCATAGGGGATTTGGCTATTTCTGACCACGTCTGTGAAGAACAGCTGAAAAAGCAGCCAATCTGCGGTAATTCCGAATTGTCCACGTGGAGATTTGCATCTCCAGTGGAGAGCTTTAGGGATCTGAAAGCCAGGAAGGCTGAAAAGCTCAGCTAGCGTTAGACTGAAGAATAAGCTTTTGGTTGCATTTCATGCGGTAAAATTACGTCAACGTTGATTAGTAAAGTTAAGATGCACTTACAGGTTGCAGCTACAATCATACTATGATTGTTCCGGGGAGAAAGAAGGGTCTGTGTTGTGAAAGCTCATACCGGGGCATATGTATAGACTTCCGTTTTGTTCAACTAAAATTTAGCTTGTCTTGTATTTGAGCTTGTGCATGGCAGGAGACCATGGTGAAGTCTTTAGGTTTTTTCCTCATAGCCTAGTATAGATGAGGTTTTCTTAAAAACACACGCATTAATGAAACGAACACTTCAGAGCTTACACTTGTTTCCCCTCAATCAGATCTGGCTTCCACTAGATTAGTTGAGGCACGTCTGCAACCTCCTAGGCCTTCCTGAGTTTCCCTTTTCTGTCAGCAAACCTGTGATATACAGGACGCTTCTGAAAACTTATTTTTCCTACACTTTAAACAGAGAAACAGCGTTTTTATTTACTTAAATAATTAAAAGTGGCTCAGACTTCTAGGGGGAAAATTGGCCTGTAGTACAGAAAAGCTATTGCAAAAAAAAAATCAATCAAAGCTTAAGGAACTAGTGAAAAATACTTTAGAAATTTAGAAATTTAGAATTTAGAAAATTCTAAATAATTTAGAAAAATACCTAAGAAAACTTTAGGTAGCATTTCTTTAAATTTCTTATTTCCAGTAGATGTGGCCATCTCAGCCTTGGACAGGTGATTTTCCTCGGGTTACAAACCATATCAGAGAAAATGTAGCAGGCAAACCAAAAAGAGTGTTTGTTTTATTTTCACTGGGCTGAAAAATAGGGAGTTGCTATAGCTGTTGGTCTTGTTAGTTAGTTGTATTGTCTGCCACAATTTTTTTCCCCTAACGATGTCTTCGACAGTCTTCAGAAGATAGCTGGACCGCCGTTACTTTTAAGTATTTATTGACAGCAGATGTGGCTTGGGCTGATGTTTTGTGGTGGTCAACTTGATGACGATCACGTAGTGCTGAAGTAGCACGGCAATAACGTGCTCGCTCCGGTGGGCAGCGCGGAATCCTGCAAGCTGCCGCCCAGGTTTCGCCGTTCCGGGGGGCGCGTGCTGTGCTTCCGCGGTGAGGCTCTGCCCAAGTGGGGACTGGGACTGACGGCTGCTTGTGTCCTGGGGGATTAAAATAAGAAGCAAGGCTTCAGGGGAAGTTTTGGGGAACAGTCATTATCTCTGTACCTTAATTTGAACGACAGCGCTCCTCTCGCGGACAAAATGTTATACCGGTGTGTGACACTTGTGAAAACTGTGTCAGGCAGCGAGTGTGGCAGTGGGCTGAGCTTCCCCGCCGGGGGCTGCAGAGTGCTTTTTGGCTGAAGAACAGTTGGGGCGATGCTGAAGTTCTCTCTTTGGCCATGAAGAAACAATCTCTCTCTATCCTAAACCTTAATTCAAATTTCCCCTGAGCGTTTTCCCCGTTGGAGGAGAGCGGCTCCTCCCGGAGCCTGCCCTCCTCCCATCCCCGCTGCGTTTGCGGCTGAAGACTGACTGTGGCTGAGTTCTCCGGGTGGAGGGAGGGCAGCGAGGGAACTGGTGCTTCAGGCTCTGTGATGACCGGGGCTGCAAGAATAAAAGAAAAGGGAAATCCACCTCGTGTCTGTCTTAAATCGCAAGAAATAATTTGGAAAGGAAATGGGACTATAACTACTGTGTCGTCACTTTGAAACAGAAGATGTCGTTTAAGGAACATGAGGAAACACAAACATAGCACTAAAGAACCGAATTTTAAAAGCAGCACTTTTCTAATATTAACCCAGGTAATGCAGAAACTTACCCTAGAGGGTTCAGTGCATTAAAATGGGGAAAAAAAACCCAACTTTGTGAATTTAATCAATTTCTCTTGGCACATTAATGTTTATATGTAAGAATTCAAAATATGATGTTCTGTTGCACAAGTCTGCTGCAGCATTCCTCATTGTCTTCAAAAGTAATTGATATTTTTGCTGTAGGAAGGGAGATGTCTGTGTTTACCCGATAGGATCAATAGAACTATTCTAGCGGGCTTTAACTTCTGGTGTCAAAATATGCTGTAATGAAGGCTATTGCAGAAATCTGTGGTTCTGCAGTGTGAAGTGCATGTATTCAAGGCTGCCATAGCAAGCATTTTTCAGTGCTTTTGATCAGAAGCACTGGCTTGAAAAGAATGTTTATTCTATGATATCTGCTACTTTTGTTACTACACTTATAAATACTTTTCCCAAATATTTTTCAAAGTCGGTCCTAGGACTTGAAACATAGGGTGCTGGCAGTAGGATTGCGCTGTAAGTCAACAGACTCCTTGAAAATTCTCTAAATTACTATGATCTCTCTTACAGAAGGAAGAACAGCAGCAGCAATCCAGAAACTGAATGTATGTCAAATAGGTATATGTGTCTGGGCTCGTCGTGGTCCATAACTCGCCACTAGTGCTGAATGTTTGCAAATTCTTGGAAACTCAGAGGAAGGGATCTGTAGTCTCAGTTCACTGTTTGCTCCCATTTGGCTGCTCAGTGGAATCCATGAGGTTGGAAATTCCTGCCCGCTTCTGTAACGAGGCTGATGAATCTGTACTTCGGGTCATCTGTTTTCGGACCCTTGGTTTGATAACATTTTTCCGTGTATAAGAAGGGAAGTGTTTACCTCTGCTGCCCAGCTAGCGTTCCAATCTGAAAGCTGTACCTATGTGACCTTGAAACATACTATTGCTAGGTTGAAGTCTTGTGGAGAAATTACACTCCAAGGAACCTTCCGTAGCTTGTCAGGGATTTGTCAAGGCAGAGCTTGTTGCTGCTGCTATTCTAGGTTAAATTCAAGTGTGTGTCCCCAAGCCCCCTGCTGTTCTTCTTTCCGTCACCCACCTCCCCCATAGCTCCCTCCGCTCTTTTTTCTTTGGAGTGATGCTCGGAGAAGTTAGCAGCACTGTGGGAAGAAAACCTTGAAGCTTGGAGCCTGCTCTGCGGCAGAAAGGTCAGCAGTTGCATATGGAGCTTTCTGTAGAGAATACATCTGTGCTTCGGGGGCCCCCTGCTCCACTTGCTCCTGAACAGGCGGAAGACACAGCCGAAGCGGAGAAAACGGATGGGCGAATGCTAAGGGGAAGCAGGGATGCGGTGGAAGAAGTAGGTTCAGATGTGGATGGTTAAGGGATAGAGACTGCAGAGGTGCTGAGGACTGTCTCTTCTTCGTAAGTTCAGTGTGGACGGATTTTATATAGGTACAAAATTTGTCATCAGGTTCTGTAGGGCAAGTGGTTTGATGTAAAATAAAAATTACTGGAGGTTTTTTGCTGAATTAAACTGCACGTGCTTAATAAATCAAGAGACAGTGAAAATTTAAGATGAACTTACGTAAAAGTTTAGTAGCTCCATTTATATTTTATATAAATATAAAATCTGAAGCTTAGATGCTTATGTTCACAGGCTTAGAAAGCCTTTTAAAAGATTTTTATGGTTGTTTTTCTTAATAGTACTTGATAGTTTGACCAGTGTGAGGCTAATAAACCTTTTTTTGGTTCGTGTGATTACTCAGCATTCAAATACAGCACATTAGTGATTGTGGCATTGTGCATTACGGATGAAGGCCCTCACTGTTAATACAGATCTTACGTTTGAGACTTGCAAAGCCTTTATTTAAGCTGTACAAAAGAATAAAACGAGGAGGGTGGATTGTGTGTCACGCAGGCGTACTTGAACTTCGTTGACGTCCAAATACGCATTTGTAATCCCAAGCAGGGCTCTAAGAGCGACCCTGGGGATGGGTTCCTCAGGCGTGAGGATGAGGAGCTGCCTCGGGGGTGGCAGGATGCGCCCAGGCCCCCTCGCCTCCAAACCGACGGCGTCTGCCCTCGGTGTCGCACCACGTCCGCTTCAGCACACGTGCACCTTGTCTGCTTTGCCCAGACTGTTCTTCTTGCTGCGCACGTCTTCACCTTTCCCCCCCCGTCCCATTTGTTTTGAAGCATTCCTTCCTCTTTCTGGTTGTTCTTCCCTACGCTGCTCCTTCTCTAGCTTCCATTTTTTTCAGAGAGGGCAAGGAGAAGAGAAGTCTACGTTCATGGTCGGAATTTCAGAAGGCCGAGCGTTCTCCTCCGTGCGAGGCAGCCTTGTTAGTGCCCTGCTAGGAGCAGAAAGGTGGGGGGGGGGAAAGGTGGAAGAGGGATAAATAACTTTTTGTGCTCTCTGACATGCGCATTTGCTTTTCTTTACCCGTTAGCATAAGGTTACCTACAGTCGGGTGGGTTTTTTTTTTTTTTTTTTTGCATTTCTGCTGTGTGGCTTCATTTCCATGTGACTGTTTTAAACAGTATGTTTGCATGGGGCTGAAAGAACCTTCTGTTTTATAAAAGATGAAGACTTCAGGTCTCTGTTTAGTCGGAAAATTGAGACTAACATGGCTACTTGTGCTGCTGCTTCTCAGACTGGCTGGAGCTACAAGGGAAAACAGAAATGGAAAATGGTTTTGTTGCCTATCTTTCTGGTTCTAGGTAAACGTTAGTGATTTTTTTCATGGATAAATCTTTTTCTTCTTGGTAAACAGTGGTGATACCTTTTGTTTTTCAAGCTGAAACTAGTACTGTAGGAGGGAGAGCAACTGGTAATGGAGTGATTTAGCATTTAATTTGGTGTTTCTTCTACATGGACTGCACTTTGCTTTGTGTTTGTTTTTCTGCTGTAGTGAATTCTGTCAAATTCATGTCAGTTTTGTAGCCCTAATTCATATCAGACTGATACGATATTGTACTTCTGAGTACAGCAGTTGATTTGATAAACTTGATGTTCTTCCGGAGGGGTTTAGTTGCTACGCAGTAATTGTTACAACCGTTATACTGAAAGCACTTCTGAAGGATTGCGTGTCTCGCTTAGAAACTACTTGTCTATTATTTGTCTTTTTTTGGTATGTTTTGTGGCATTCAGGAACTGGGGGGGCATGGAAGTCAGACGAATTAGCTTCTTGCTCTTTAAATAGGTCATATTTAATGTACACTGAGAATAAAACCATACATCATAATATTTCAGGTGCCGTTGGTTTTGTTCATAAAGACGTTTCCTAGTCAAACTGTTAACTTCATTTTAAAATTTTGTCTTCAGGTTCTGTAGGGTAAGCAGTTTGATGTAAAACAAAAATTACTGGAGGTTTTTTGTTTAATTAACCTTAGTATCAGAGTGTGGATTTTATTTCTTCTGGATTTTGTTCGCTTAAACAAAATCATATCTCAGTTCGGAGCTGCAAAAATTCTTGGGCGTGATTCTACAGCAGTATTTAGCTATTCTGCCGTGTGGCCAGTGCCCCTCTGTCGCTCACAGGACAGAGTTTGCTGCTTGACTGTTCTGTCAGGTCTTGCTTTCGTCTGATACCAGCCCGTGTGTTTAGTTTTACTTTGTGTTTCAAACAATTTTAACTCGGTGGGACACCGAGCAGAGTTGTGTTGAGGTCTCTTTTCATTTTATGGTTTCTGTAAGCCTTCTACTTTTTTTCCTAGATAGAACTTTTTCCAAATTAGTGTTTCAAAGTAGTTTCTATGTAGCTGCTTTAGTTTTAAAAATAATTTGTGAATATTGGGAAGTAAAATACATTTTCTTTCCCTTTTTGTTGTCAAACTACCTCTATAATAATATGTACGTATTCTTTATAGTTTCAGTGTTGGCAGAGTTTCCAGTTAGATCACCAAATATGTTTCAGATATGTTTTATTAACTGCCCTGGCTGCGGGAAATGTACATTAAAATCATCTGTTTAATTTCTGGTTTACGTTGTTGTATTCCTGTCATAGTAAAACATGAGCTTTGAAAGGCAGAGCAGTGTAAAGATCCTGTTCAGAAACTCCCTTAATCAAAGATTTAAGTATGACTATATGCACGTTGGCAGACTTCTGTTTTGGGCAAGCGCATGTTACTGTGAGCTAGTAGAACAGGTCGTATAAAGAGTGCTAAGCTATAAAAAGTTGTGTGAAAACTACAGAATAGAATTCTGATCTTATGATGATTTACAGCTGAAAGAGCAGAATAGAGTTTGGTAAAAAGATGAATTTCAACTCCGTATGAGGGACTCTTTTTTTTTTTTTCTTTTTTTTTCTTTTTTTTTTTTTTTTCTTTTTTTTTTCCCCCTCTGAGCTGGGTCAGTCCAATACTCCGTGTAGGTTTCCTGGTTACCTGCGGACCAGAAGCCCCATTTGGGAGACAAAGGTGGGATTGATGCTGCAGAGGAGGACTTTCAGGAAGGAAAAACTTGGATACAGAGAGACAGTCAGCTCTTCAAAGAGCTTTAAATAACTGCTTTCTGTGGCATAAGGGCTACCAAAACGGAGGAACAAATTGAGCCTTCCGTGCAGTGGGGAGCTGGGGAGGATGAGGCGTGCAAAGAAGGACGTGGCAGCGAGGAAGCAGGATAGATGAGGACAGCAAGGGAGCGTGAAGCCCAAGTACTTGAAATGAAAAGGGAGGGAGAAAGGAGAAAACATCATAAATACGTGAGGAACTAACAATGTCCAGGGAACGGCAGAAGATGAGAAAACAGTTGAGAGACAACTGAGGCTTCAGCTGTCGGAATGGAAGATACTTCTGTCGCAGAAGTGCGAAGAGGGGCCGTGTTATTTGGGGACCTCATCCCAAAGCACTGAGACTGCACTAGAGCTTGGGGGGGGCTTTCACGAGGGGGGGGAGGACCAGCCTTGCTGGGTGGGCTCCTCAGGGTCACCGTGCTGAGAAGGCTGAGCAAACAGAAGGCAGCTTTCCAACTGGAATTCGTCTCCCCTTCGTCTTGTTTTCCCCTCTTTCCTGAAATACTTGCTATTTTTATGCGTATACGTTTGTTGGAAATTTCCAGTGGACTGCCTAGACTGGTGCCCAGATCATAAGATTTTTTTTTTTTTTTCATTTTTCTATTGAACATAGTTAAATAGAAGACCCAGATATTTGCATAGGTTGTTTGGTTGATTTTTTTTAAATTATTTTTTTTTCCCCAATATGCGTTATTTCAGGTGTGCTAAAAGTAAATACCACTTGTTATGACAGTGCTTATTTAGGTGGCTGGAGTTTTTTGAGCTTGTCGATAATTTTCTTTGTCAAATCTGCAAATAATTTGAATGACTTAAGTCGAACCATAGAGTGGTTTGTGTTGGAAGGGACCTTCCAAGATAACCTAGACCAGTTCCCCTGCCGTGGGCAGGGACGTTTTTCACTAGATCAGGTTGCTCAAACACGTTCAGAAATCCAGACAAAGTGGTTATGCCCCAGGCGGGTTCAAAGTTAGCAGCTCCTTTAGCCCGGTTCCGATCTGAGATACTTGGACGTGGACAGGGTGGTAGTAGTTTAGTGGGAAATGTTGTGTCCCTTCTTCTTTCCTGGTATAAGCCAAGCTTATTCACTATACAATAAAGGCAATATTTACCAGCTCCTACTAAGTCATTAATAAACGTAGTTAGCAGCAGCATTTAGAATAGGATAGTTTTTATTAAAATCTTTTTAAAATTGGTGACATGAACTATTGTTATTCCTGATCTGAGTCCATTTCTAGTCCACAAAATAGTCTTACGTTGCACCCGTAACTGCTGTGCTGTCTTCAGAGTCTCCTTTAAGGGTGTTTTGGCAGTGGCTTTTTAAACTTCGAACATGTAACCTGATAGTCCTGTAGGTGCTATTTTTAATATTCAATTTTATTTTTAGTATTTTAAATAGAGTAGATTCTTCTCTTTAAGATTTAGTGCTTTTCCTTATTCTCAAATTTGTCTGGCAGTGTAAAAGTATTTATTCAACTAGTTTGATTAGAAATGAGACTTGCTATCTGCAAACAATATTTGGCCCCATGAATCATAGGGACTTGATCTTAATAGGGTAATGTATGCATCTGTTGACTGCTGCAGTTAATAGTCTCAGTGCGAAAACGTGATCTCTTCAGTCTTCTGTAGTTAAAACTGCCTTGCATAAAAAAATTAGGTTCCTTATTTTGCTTTTATATCTCCCAGTCAAATTTTAGCACCAGAGTTCATAGCTGTTGCTATTGGGGTATGGTTTCCCCTGTCCTCTGAAACACTCATGGGTCAAAGCTGAATTGAGTTACATTACTTCTATGAGTATTTAAGCCAACTCTGTACGTTTTTGTGACATTAAGTGAGCAGTAGCAATGTTGTAGGTTGCTCTAGAGAAAATTGTTAACAGAAAGCCGAGAGTTGTTGCTCCTAACCTTTTCTGGCTAGGAAACTTGACCGATATAACGTAACTGCTGTAATCACCCATTTATACTCTTTAGGCAACTACTGTCTTGTAATGCTGTTTATTTGCAGAGGCCAGCAACTGTTGTAACACATTCTTAGGTTTGGGATTTATACCCCAAATACAAATTTGCTGCAAGCCCCCTTCAAGCCAGAGTTACCAGCCCCTGATGGATACTGCCAAGGCTCTGCGTTACTGCTGGAGTTTCTTGCTCAGTGGTTTGCAATGTCTCACAATAATGTGGAAGGAGCTAAAAAATGAATCTGATAAAGAAGTGTTGGAATGGCAGCTGAGCCCTGCAGTTTAAGTGGCCAAAGTCAAAATTACAGTTCAGTATTCTTGCTGAGCACAGTCCTGTGGGCAGTCGTATGCAAAATCTGAAATAGCTTAAGGAAAAATTTAAAGTCACTGCAGTTTGCGGGTATTAGCCATGTCAACAGCACTAGCAAGGGTATGGAAAATGCTTGGGTTCTGGTTTTGGCAGGCAAAGAGGAACCACATATTTTATAGTAGTGTATTGTAGTGTAAGAATGAAGAGTCTGTGTTATATTAACGGCTGAGTGCTCTTAAAATCTTTGTGTTTCACTTCAGTTTGCTGTCTTCATTGGTTTTCTTTGTCTGCACAACTGTCTATTGCAGAACAAATTCGCCTCTGAAATTAGGACTGGGAGTCTAGATGCAACTGAGGAACTGACCCAGAAGAATTAGTAAAATTCTGCTGTGAACTTTGTTCTCTCATCTTTTCTTTCTTTTTTCTTTTTTTTTTTCCTCTCGAAGGAAGACTAATAAGGGTAAAAATACAAACGCTTTTCCTCCTTATTTTCACCTCTAAATCGGCCCCTGTTCAAATACCAGAAAATACTAATAGAGAAAAAAATGTGGGTATTCATTATTACAAGTGCAGTCTTGTAAGGCTCATAAATTAACTGGTGCTTTCACATCAAGACAAGGTAAAAAGGCATTGTCAGTACAACTCTGGCCTTAAATTCAGATATGCTTCAGCATGCTTCTACGTGTCGGAAGACTAGTGGTGGTATTTCTGTTAATTTTCCTGCTGTGTGTAGGCAATAATTGCATTTCTTTGTATTTAACATTTTCGTGGCAGTCTCAGTTACATTTCGACAAATACATTTTGTGTGCCTTTTCTTTAGGTAAGTCAGACTATTTAAGGCTGGCAAGGTTGCCATGTAAGGTCAGGGATTAGTAAGGAAAATGATGGACAATCCAGCCCCTTCGATCCTGACTACTTTGTTTTCCCAGTGGTTTGTAGTACCATCATCGTAACTGTGCCGTGTCTTTTGCTGATGTCCTTCAGTGTCAGTTTTTAAGTTAAAAGGATGAGAGACAGCTGGGCCTGTTCTTCCTATTCATGCTCTTAGAGCTTCATGAGGGACTGACAGAAAAAGCAGCTGCAAGAAGAGTGCAAAAGGCAGAGGTGTCCTACATCCAGATGTATTTCTGCAGTCTTAGCCAAGCATTGACTTCGCTAAAGAGCTCTCTGGGCTTGCCTTCTTGACTGTGTAAATCATGAAAAATTCACAACAAAGACCTAAACTGTAGAGTGGCATCCTTTCATGGAAACCATAGCCTTTGTGCATAATTACTTTAAAAAAAAAAAAAAAGTCATAGTGCTATATGTCCTTCAAGCCTCCTAAAGGTATATGCTGTATGTTTTGTATCTTCCAGTGCATTTAATCCCGGTAAACCCCATCAGGGAAGATGGTTTGAGTCCTAAAAGCCGAAAGAGAATAATGCCTGATTTGCTGACTGAGCCTCCTGTAATAGATCCTGTTTATGAAGCTCATGTTTACTGCAATATTCCCCCCATTGCTGAGCGCAGCATGGAAGGTAAGCTTTGTGAATGGAAATGAGTTTAGTTGCTTGCTTCTACGTGCTGTTGTTGGAAACGATGACTTTGTGCATTGTCAGTTCTTTGGTGCTTGGAGAAGGTACAGCAAACGCCATCTGGTTGCTGAATTATGTTAAATCATTCAAAATATGCTGTTCTTCTTTCCTTCCCTTTGTATCCTCTCTGTTTTGATTTTTGGAAGTTATTCTGCTGGTCAGTGGTCAACTGGAGGCCTAAAATTGAAAGGGATGGGAGTGATATAGATATTTAATATTTGAATTGAATTATAATGCCTATTCTAATTGAGCTGCGTTGCAAATTATATTATTAACATCTGAAAAACAGTTGACTTGGAATTCTGGGGAAAAAAATCCAACCCAGAAGTAACTTGTGTTGGAACTCCAAACCATTAGACGTAGTCAGCTAGAAGACACGTCTGCGTTCTTCACCCTATAGCGGCTGCAGCAGCAAGCTAGCCTGAATGAACTCCCTCATTAGCATATCCCACTAATGCATATAAAATAAATCACAAACAAGTATATCAAAAAGCTCCAAATTGGGCGTGCTGCAAAATCTGTCATTATGATAGGGGTCTGGAAGAGAGTCATCCTAAGAGTAGAGTAGCCTTATCGTGTTGGCAGAGATCAGTGCTTGAATAATGTCTTGTATGGTTGTCGGACTTTAGATGCGCTGTGGAGGATGTGCTAAGGACCTGAGCCTTGTATAAGTTGTCTTGCAATTTTAAGTGAAGTCTTTCTTGGGACAGTAAGTTATCATTTCTTATGGGGGTTTTCTTTCATTGCAACCCCAAAGCTATCAAGCCAGTTATACCTGCTTTTTTTCTTAAAGGAAAAAGTGTGCAGGGGGAAGATTTAGGTAACATTCACTTAACTTTTTACATTATTTTTTTCTCTTTTCCCCCCTCCTTCACTTTAGGTCATGCACCTCATTATTTTAAGCTAGTGTCAGTGCAAGTGTTGATTCGACATGGCGATAGGTATCCGCTATATGCCATTCCCAAGACAAAGAGGCCTGACATTGACTGTATGTTGCTGCCTAGCAGGTAAAATTCTTGGCTTTTATCATTACTAAGTGTGTGTTTTGCTTGATAATTATTTTGTTCCTCTTAAGGAAACGATTTGTGGAGCTTGAAGTACGTTGTGACTTCTGATGTTTGTGTATTGTGGTGGATTAAAAAAAACAACCCTGTATCAGTGGTGTACAATATTTCCTTTGAAACAGGAACTATTACTTGCTACCATTTCAGACCAGAAGAAATTATTGGTATTTCTGTAAAAAGCAAAAGCTATTTAATTGAATATTTAGGTTACCATTCTTCTTAGGTAAGCTTCTAGACATTTTCAAAATGTAAGTGCAGTGTTTTAGAATGCCTCTTCCATTTCAGCTAAGCATGCTTCCTTTTGTGTGAATACGAAAAGGACTCAGTTGGTCGCTGCCGTAGGAAAATTGATGTCTATATTTTATATTATTATTTTCTGTTTTTCAGAAATACAGGTTATCAGAGTTTCCTTAAACTAATGATTTGTATCAAAGTACTTTTAAGGAACAAAAAAGAAAAGGAGGGGGGTTTTTGCATTTAACTATCAAAATATGAGTTAAACAGAAAATGCACTGTTTGCTGTTTGAAAACTACCCCTTTCCTGTAGTTACCACTCGCTGTTTAAAACTGTCACACATAAGTGATTTATGCCTGACTGCCATTGAAACATCACTTACCTTTC
Source organism: Pygoscelis adeliae (assembly GCF_000699105.1). Taxonomy (NCBI): domain Eukaryota; kingdom Metazoa; phylum Chordata; class Aves; order Sphenisciformes; family Spheniscidae; genus Pygoscelis; species Pygoscelis adeliae. Next base: position 1,984,740 of record NW_008824932.1, read on the forward strand.
TGTTTCAGTATAGTGTGCGTCTGTCTAACATCATGTCTTTGTAGCTTGCTGATGCTTGTCTTCACACCTGAACCCGTTTGAGCTGTAGATACAGTCCGAATTGCTTCTCTTCCTTGTGGAAGAACCTTTCTTGTGTAGTTTACTCCTTGATAAAGATGAAGTGTAGTGTAGAAATAAACAGTCATGATGTAAATGGCCAACCTTTGTCCCAGCTTGCTTGATTACGTATGGTTTTTTCTCCTTTTAAGTAGGATCTGTGGTGGTATTTATTTTTTTTCCAGCAGAGGACTTTCCAGTGAACCTACTGAACGCTTAGTTTTTTTCTTTTAACTGTATCAGATGTGTTAGCAAAACCTCCAGGCGAATCTACAGCGTTGTAGTGCTGCCCACTCAGCAGTGTCAGGCGTGGAGATGTCAGTGAGCTGGGGGCTGCATCGGCTTTGCGTACCCGCGTAACATTACTCGGGAAAAGAAGGCGTAGTGGGTCTCCTGATCTACTGATACACACAGCAGTGTAAATATACCATAAATACCTTTTCCCAGAATAGCGTGGAATCTGTCTTCAAAGAGATAATGTTCTCGCTTTTCTGGTGTGGAGTTACTCAGAAGTGGCTTTGCTCTGTCATGCTGAAAGTGTTAACGGCGCAGTGAAACTGCATTTCTGACTTAGGTACATCAACTGTGTGTTTCTTGTTTTGGTAGATTCATGAGCCGTGTTCCTTAAAATTTTAGTAGCTTCCCGTCATCAGCAGCGTTCATGATTTTATCTTTTATATCTGAAATACTCTGTCCTTTCAGCTTTTCCTCAGTGGGCTTTTAACAAAAGCATCTCTCTGAAAGAGCCGATGGATTATGGTACACGCTTAGGTTTGTGATTAGCGGTTCCATTTAGAAAAGCGAACCAATTTTCATATCTGGTCCTGAGTCAATTTCTGGCTCAAGTATATTAAAAACCAAACGCAGTAGTAATATTGCACAGGAGGAATGTTGCTAAAATATGCTGAAGTGATGTGAAAGAATACCTGAAACTAATTATTAAGTACAGCTTCATCTCATACTTGCAAAGGTGATGGGAAGCTTGATGAAAGAGCCTTGCTAACTAGATACATACGGTAGCGGACACAAAGGCTGGCAGAAAACGATCAGCAAATTGGATCTTTCTCTGAAGAAAGCTGAAATATGTTGCTTTTCTTTTCAGATATCTGGCTGCATGAAAGAAGTTGCCCTGTTACTAGTAGACGTCCTGAAATTTGCAAGGCTTGTAATGCTGTCTTCAGTTTTAGTCGGTGTTGTGATGCTATTCTGGCATGAGTAACTGAAAAGTAACCGTTATTGCTGAATCAAGGTACTGTCATGGTGGTTGGGGTAACCCCACGAAAGTTTGAAACCACCATCAGTTTTAGCCCATCTGTGTGTCTACCTGTTCATAGGAAACAGACTTAGGAGCTCCGAAGTTGTATTCAGGCTACCCTGTCTATCTGCCTACGTTTTGTATGAAGATCTAAACAGAGGAAAACTTACTTTTTTTTCCCTCTAAAGAGGAGAAAAATATAATATTCCACATATATACACGTTTGTCTGCAATACATACAAGTATGTATAGAAAAAAATGTATGTATACATTTTAAAGAGTAAAATGGGAAGCAAAATAGACACTGCTTTTTATAGCTGACATGGCATTGGAATTTAGAAGATTCAAATAGCTTCTAATTTCACTGGTTTTAGAGTGTATATATGTACTTACATCTTTCTTAGCTGCTTGGTACAGGTATCAAAATCAGAAATTGAGCAAAACCACATCCTCCTTTTTTGAAAGGAGACTACTCTTTTGGAATGCCTCTCTATGAATACATCCCAAAATACCTGATTTTCTGACTATACTGAACAAGTTTTATAAGCGATAGTGGTCTGGGACCTTTTACATAGTGCAATTTAAAAAAAAAAAACAACAAACTAAAAAACTTTGCTGTCATGTTGGCTGCTTCTTGTCTTTATTCATACTTCAACTTCCACCGAAGTGCTTGTTTTGTCCAGAAGTGGCGTTCAGTGGTCTTACCGAACATCCTCCAAGAGAAGTTTGAATTCGTTGAGAGGTGCCCAGCCCCAACAGCGTTCTGTGCCCGCTGCAAGCCGACCGGCTCTCTGAAATGAGATATGCAGCCCTGAGATGGCAGACAGGAGCCCGAACTCCAGATATCTCTGCCTTAGAGTTGAGTGGGCAATTAATTTCTCTAACAAGATGAAAAATGAATCATTTGTTAATAGCTATGATAATGTTTTTAATGACCTGCCTTTAAGGGGTGAGATTCTTTTCAGCGTGAAATACTAATTAAAGAAATATGATCCAGATTCTTTTTGAAGAGTTCTTGAAGGCTCTGATCTTCTGATCTTGCTCAATATCTGTCACATTAGAATGTATGTGAGAAAACTTTATGCAAAAAAGTTAACTGCAAGTGACAAAGTTGGACGAGTAGCTGCATTTCTCAGTATTACAGTGCCACGTGAGACCTTAGTTTTGTAGTTGTCAGAGCAGCTTTTTATAGCTATTTCCACTTCGGTTTCAGGCAAGGAATAGAACGCGAAGGCCCTGGAGTCAGGAGAACTAGCCATAAAAGGCAAGCAAGTAGTGCAGCTCTTGCCCCTGCCAACAGCATGACCGAGTCAAGCGGCGAAGAGGGCAGCGTCAGGGCGCGAGGAGGCCAGCAGCGCAGCCAGCCTCGGCTGCCGCTGGCTGACGGGACGTCGGTGTATAGATAGATGATACATCCGCTACCGTTCGCAGCCACTAAAAATGGGCAGAGAACCCAAAAGACCTTGTTTCCTTGAGAACAAAGTTTGTGCAGAACAGAATCTCCTGGCCAACGTTGGAAGGGCAGCAGGAAGATTAAAGGAGTTGGCTCTGTACCGTTGCGTCCAGATGTGTTAAGGCTGACCTTTCTGGCTAAAGCTAGAATTGTTAGTGTTTCTGCCATTGTTTTGGATGGAGCATTTATTACTCTAACATCAGGAAGCTATTTGCCACGTTTGGCTGTCAGGCTTATATTCCTTTGTGATGTAAATTTGGTGCTTGATTATAAACGTATTTATATTGAGAGTATTACAAGGTGTATAATTGCTGACTTTGAACTGAAGGTTTCTTGACGCTGTGTAATTAAGTTGAGATGTCTGATTGAAAGTCTGGCTTGTTTAAGCTTTCTGGACCTCAGTTTCAGATAAGTATGCTGCTCATATTCAGTCTGTTCTTTATTTGACTTGGCATTCGGCTGATGGAATTCATTAATTAAGCAGATTATGCCACAGCCCCATGGACTTCTAATGGGTATGCAAAATAGCCTTGAGGTCACGCTTCGGTTTTGTGAATTATGGATTGTGACATATAAGTGTGGAATGAATATAAGCAAATGGATTAAATGCTTTGAAGATTTCTTCCATCTAAACCCTCAATTAATAGTAGTTGTATTATTATTTTCATTGTTCTGGATGCAAATTTCCAAAGGGAACTTGGAATATAAATACTTTTTTCCTCAAGAAAATTAATTGAATGATGTTATGAAAATCCTTTCATCGTAGTGTTTGCTTATGGGGGGGAATAAATTAATCTCCCACTTCTTTTTCCCCCTTTGTATTTTACATTTATAGTGCCAGAAGTAAAAAAATACGCAATGTTTCTTCATTGAGTTTGTGTGCAAGATAGAGAAGAAGTGCTTTTGGAAGATGCTAAAATGATTTCAGAAGACTGCTATAATTTGATAGTGCGCTGGGTTAATTAGCATACGCTTTAAGGCATTTTGAGAGGTGTTGATGTTAATCATAAGAAGCTTAGTAACAAATATTTGACTTTTAGCTTCAATATACACGTCTTGAAACTGCCAGAAAAATGAGAGAGAAAAATGTGGCAAGTATCATACTGTGAGCTAAAGGAGGTGTGGATTTGACTTGGAGCGAGGTCAAAGCATGATCCAGACCAGAATTAGGTGAAGAAAGGTCTCCTGAGGCCTCTTCTGACTTCTCTAAAGACTCAGAAGAGCAGTGGACTGGTTCACTACAGAGTTTGTATATAAAAATGTAAAAGCTGTAAGACCTTTATGAATAAATAAGCCCCCACGGTACTAACGCTGTCTTAAGGGCCTCTTTTGTGGACTGCCATAATCTGTTGTTGGTTTTAGTGGCTCTTCCCGTTCATTTGCCTTTTAAAAAGGAAACAGCTGGGTCCTTTGATCTAACGCTTTTTTTGACTACTTGAACTTCACCGAAAACACATGTTATTTTTGCCTGAAATTATAAAATAATTTTTTTTGCATTTTAAGTAAAGAGAAAAGGGACTTGCTTTTGGTACGGTTAGGAGGCAGGATCTGGTATGATACGATTACAGAAAGGTAATGTTTCTTTGTCAGTAGCTTGGTGTGTGCCTGGCGTGGTGGCGTTGACTCACCAGGTGACGCACTGAGGGTTCTGCAGCTCCTTGTTGAGAAGTTTGGTCCTCTTGGCTTTTGCAAATTCTGCATTTGCTGACAGGAGTGACATTTGCATAGATAAATGTCATTTGGGAATTTAAAAAAAAAAAAAAAATCAATATCTCATTATATCAACATCCACCTCCACAAGTTCTTTCCTGAGGCGTATAGATCTCCCGCAGAACTCTCTAGTGCTGCGAGAGGACAGACAGCACTGTGCAGTAACTCCTGAATTTTTATGAACATGTAAATTATTAAATAAACTGTAGTTGCATGTAGTCTTGTCAAGATAATGTCTTTCCACATTTGTTTTTTAAATACTGTACTTAATGAGAATAACTTTGCAATTTTTATAGATACGTAGTCTGAAATTTGTAGGTGGTTCAAAAGAGTGTTCGGTTTAATGAGTCGGAGGGCAGGGTGAATGCTGTGTTTGTTGACCATCAGGTTTGTTGAAGAAACAAGGCTTACGCTGTACTTCGTTTTACAGTGTACACAGTAGAAATAAGGCAACGGCTCAGGGGTCCCATAGCTTTGATAGAAAAGAATGTTAAAGGAATCTCAGCCTGCTCCTATCGAGGAATTAATTTTGATCAAAGGTAGTCCGAAAATTAATAAACGTAAGGATGGAGGGGTGGGGAATCTTTACCAAAATTGACCTTGTTGGGTCTGATTTGCAGCTTAGGTCTAAAGGAGGAACAAAACTCTGCTTTAGATCTGATTTCTGTTTACGTTTTAATTCTTTAATAAAAACGGTTTCTGCTCACAAGGGTCACTAGGGAAGAAAATGTTTCGCAAATAGACAATATAAGTCAATAGCAATATTTTCCTGAGTGGTCCTGAGACAAGTAGCCTTGCGGAGCAAGGGTGGTTTTCTTCTTGCTCTGTGAATTAACTATCAAGTCTAGCAACGGTCTTCATGCTGTGATTCTTTATTATTATTTTATTTTATTTTTTAAACAAAGGCAATTAGCTCGAAGAGCTAACCTCTTGCCAAAAGAGGCTTCCATGCACTCAAACAGTCTGAGCATCACTTTATCCAGGGACGGAAAGCCCCACTGTCTCCCACAGCAGTTCCTAAATCCTGACCTTGGAGTCCTGAGTCCAGTTAGTCTCGTGGGGGTGGGTGGGGTGCGAAAATGTCCTATGACAAAGTTTCCGTGCTGCTATGCGAGATTTGGGGCTTTGCTGTGTAATGTGTTTGAACTTAATGTCGAGCTGAGTTATATTTCATACCTTTGCACATATAGGTGCAACAAACGTATTTTCATGCATGTTTCTGGCACAGTGTATTGTGCCATTATAGATAAGCCGTCCAAAATCTATCAGCAGATTTTCTGAGGTGTCACGTGCATATGCTCACTCTGGTACTGCATTTCTCACTTTGTGCTGATTCAGAACAACCAGCAAGTTAGTGTTTGCTTCTCATACAAAAATGTAGAGGTATTTTATTTTTTTTTTAATCTAAACTCCTCAAGGAAAAAGGAAATGTTTATTGAAGGATGTCAGCTCAGTGGCTGGCAGAAATACACATATAGTTCAAATCGTTGCACAGTATGATTTCTTTCCATGTACGCTGGTTACAGCGTGGCAATAAAGAGATGGCATTTCGGTATTAAAGCTTTTTAAGACCTTTACAAGTAAGATATTTAAATGTTGAATAAGGATTTAAATGTTGGTCTGTTTTAATGCTAGTGCATGAAAACTACACTGTTAAATCTGGGATCTGTTATCCCAGTGTTTAGTTTGTAAATAACAAAAAGACAAGCTGCTTTCATTATTTGAGGGAAAAGAAGCATCCTCAGTTTTGTTACAGGTAAAATTTATTTTATTTTACAAAAATAAAATTATTACACGGCAAATTACCGGACGTTAAAAACGGGAAATAAATGTTCAAACTTAGGAAGAAGTATGGCTATTACTAGTGGTGTTAGGTGAAAAGCCATTCCATGTCCTGACAAAATTTGAACTATTTATTGTATTAATACATTTCCCAAATGTGGTAGCTGACCGTCGTAACGGCCAGCGAATTACAGAAGGATACAGTTTTTATTTTCTGGTTGCTTTTATGGAAATAAAATTTTAAGGATACTTCAGTCTTTTCAACTACGCAACTGAGCAATTTTCTTTGCTTCCTGCTCAGAGTCCCAGCAGGCTTCGCTGTGTTGCCTGGATACTCCATCTC